>NC_081413.1:102035809-102357595 GCF_030272615.1 Cryptomeria japonica | reverse complement strand
TAGAAGATCGCATCAATTTCAATTGAGTTGTTATTTTATGGCGAAATTGAAGTTGGTAGAATCTTGCCAAGTCTTGTCCACATGAAGTCATTCTTAGGGTTAGATTAGATTTGACTTCTTGCAAAACCCTATCCTTTTGTTATTTTTGAAAGCTTCTTTAGTTTAGTAAGACTTTCGGAGTGTAAGGCCCCTTGAGGACACAGCAAATCACATCATACCGCTGGAGCTTATCCACACGTAGAGACCCTACTAACCAGAACATTGGAGTCATCCTAACTGATCCTTCATGCGAATCTTCAGCAGTTAGAGACTTTATTCAAGAGAGGATAAGATGCCTTTAGGTATTTTATTCTGTGTATGATTGTGTATAAAATACACGTCAACACAACCGAATCTAGTAGGGGCTTTTCATACTTCGGCATTGAATCCAAAGGGTCTTATAACTGCATAAACTAGATATTTTTGATTGCTACATGGTAAAGATGAAGGTAACTTTTTTCTCTCGTCGGTGGTGAGTTCAGTTGTCAATGAGCTATTCAAAAGATTTGATACGATGGATTCATGTCATTTCTAAGTTATAAAAACAGTTGTCATTTTCATTTTTCATATCTATACTTGAATTCTATTTTAAGTAGCCTACTCCTTTGAGTTTTGTGATCGTTGTCTCTCATGAGTGGTAGAGGGAAATAATCAATGCTTATCTGAAGTGGAGATCCAACATCATGTAAATACAGGTGGTGTGCTCTCAGTACTGCACATTTTTATCTATGTCCCATGGTGATTCAAGGATGTGGACAGTGAGATGCCTTTTAGGATGAGGGTTCTGATGGGCGTTTTCTTGGGGATGGCATGGGCTGTCAGTATGTATATAGATAGATAGATAGATAAACTCAAGTTTTTACAAGTTTAGTGGTACATGACATCAAAATTCAAGTTTAGACATTTGTATAATGTATCAAATCTTATATTCAATATGACATGTTCATTGATTAAAAAAAAAAATGTTTTCAAAGGTCCAAAGGCTACAAAATTATAATTGATTCAATGACAAAATGTACAACGATAGGCATAGCTGTAAGATTATAGATATCAACTATGACTCATTTGGGCTATCAGCATCCAAAGGGCCATCTGATTGTGAGTTACTTTGTATATCAAGTTTTGACTCATCTGATAAGATCCCCAAGCAATCCCTGATGCATCTCCTCCTCATCAATCTGTCTAAGACTCTAATATCTTTAGGATCAACATCCCTATGTGTGGTTGGAGTTTCTCAATTCTTAGGAGTCTGTCGATTAGGGTTGCATAACAGATGTGGGAGGGTTTGTGGGCCCCCAACACCTCTTTTTTCTGAAAAAAATGAAGTATTTTTTAATTAAAAAATATGTAGACCAGCAGGGGGATGTTCCTGGTTGTCGTGGGGATGACCAGACATTCCCCATCCTTGGTTTCCCCAATGACAAGGGATGGCTGTGGGACATACTCTATCATCCCACTGCCTCAGGGATGCTTGGGGGGATGTGTCCCTATGTTACCGTATTAGTTATCAGTATCCTACAGGGATTTGTTTTTCATGTCTAATGAAATTTTGATTTGAAGCAAAGGAATGAACAATTTCATTGGGTTCTAATTTGAAAACTACTGGAATTTTCTGGCATAAACATGTCCAGTCAAGTTTCTTTTCAATACTTGAGAGCAAATATACTAAATTTCAGGGAGAAAATATTGTCATTGCTAAATGTTATGGTTAACTGTAAATCTTATTTTTCTTTTTGACCTAAGTGATATGTCTGTAGGCTTTTTCTTGTTTTCTTATTGTATTTTGATATTAAAAGTATTGATGTTTGTGGTAATTGGCTGTGAATGAAACAGGCTATAGGAAAGTATCAAAAAGAAGTAATATGGCTCTAAGGGAATTTTTAGGATGGTCTAATGGGGAGTTAATGAGATCGGATGCAAAACCCTGTTCAACAATGATACGGCAAACTGCTGGCATCTTCAGTGTTTGTGGAGCTCTAGCATTTTGGACTCTTGGTAGGGTATATTATGGTATGTAAATTGCTCTCTCAGTTATCTGTTTGTACATAAATATGCTTGTGTGTGAGATAAAATTCTTGTACTCATGTCCAAAGTCAAAGTCACCTGTTGGACTCATAAAAAATAGTTACAATTTTTGAAATCTTGGAACGTTCTAATAAGAATTACTTGACTCAATGAAGAAAGTGCACATCACATTCACTGCCTGCAAAAGCCCCTAAACTAGGTAATATGCTTATTCATAGGTGATTTCATGTCTTTCCTTTTTTTTCCCTATTATTGTGCTCATGACAAGAATTTCCACTTCTTGATATTCTCCTTTTCGACAATGATGCAATCTGATTCTGTGTTTAGCTCTTTTTTATTTTGTGATCATATACTGCACAATTGGACAGGTTTGGTTCCTTGACCATTATTTCTCCTTATCACAAAGTTATCATACTATTTCCTTCCCTTGCATAGAACTTTATCTTATCTGAACCTTTGTGATAATATGTCTTCAACTGTTTCAACCCTGGTTTTTGTCATGCGCCCGATCTGACAAATACCTGAATAAGAAATTTTCTTACGATTGTAAGACTTCACAATTTCTTCTTCTAACGTCAATCATAAGATTAACAGCAGTTTGTGATTTTTATAGCAGATTGCATGGAATAAGGATTACCGTATATATAATGAATAACAATTGCATAATGAATTCCCCTTCCTCTATCGGCGATCTCCTCCAAAATGGATAGGGAACTAGTTAGATTAAACAATAATGAATTGTGAGAAGCGATTAGACTATGAAGAGATGTGATTAGTAATGAGTGGACATATTCCACTCCAAGGGTCACGCCTGGCAGCAAACGGACATGTTCCACTCCAACACAACTTCGAAGAAAAGACATAACCCTTTAATTCTGATGGAGGAATATAAGAAGACATTGCCCAGTAGTGTAGAAAGGTGGGCGGAAGATCAGGAAGATATGTATTTTCAGCAGATCAAAGAGGAAATAATTCTGATAAGGGAAATAAGGAATCTCAGATCGAACCTCAAATCAACCAATCACTCAAGTACGATCAGATCAAAGCACATTCAGTAAACAAATACAATTACCAAGGAAGATCGAAGCATTCAGCATAAGAGTGCATAAGTCTAGGATCGACTCATAGAAGTTGAACAATATATACACCAAAGGAATTTATCTTCAGATCAGGCATAATACGACAGACTGATGTTATATCAGATCTGCCTTCCTCAGCACTTTCCTTCTCACAATCAATTGTGGTATATATATACATGTCGCTCATGCATAATAGATAATGCTTGAGTGTATGATTATATGATAGAATATAAGATATGCTTGATTGTCTGAGACCCATCTTGTAGGAAGGGCCTGGGGTGTAAGAGGTGGGTGACAAGAGTGCTACATAAGTAGGCCATCCTAACGTTGACAATAGTGGCTCCTAGGACAAGAGGGCACTTACATAGAAGAACCAAGGAACCCCCTTACGACCTCCACCCAACTCAGCAAGATGGCACTTGTCTTTAGGAAGATGAGACATTGATGAGGAAAGCAGGTACAAGCTGCTAAGCAAGCAAAGAGGGCTCTGGTAGACATCCACTATTGGGCTTAGTGTAGAAATGGCTTTGGGTCGACCTATCATGTCTCTTCCTCCAAAAACTAATATGCATGTATAATAATATTATGTATAGTAGTTGAATGCAATGTGATCTTGTGTAACACTAGTAATTAAATATACATATTGTATATGTTTCCTATGTTATGATTGCAGGATCCAAATCCAAGATTGCATTATTTAAAGAAATATTTACTTTGTAAAATGTAACCCTAACCCTAATTTGTTGCAATTGCAATTCTAGGGAAAATTAGGAAGGGGAAATTACACTTTTGTTTAGATTTGCTCCTCACATAGACCTACATCACAACTCTGAATTTTTGTTGATATATTTAATTATTCAATTTTGTCAATTAATTATCTATGCACCTATTTAGTTTAATATGTATATTCAATTTTGTGATATTTATCAGCTAGTTAGGAACTCAAGTTTTCTTTTTTTTCATTGGAGGGTTCTTGGTGGCTTGACTGTTCCTCAACTGTCTTTAAATTATAGTCATCTCTCTGAAAAATTGAGCGTATCCATGGTTTGCGATAAGTTTTTCCATTTTTTTGGAAAAAAGTGATTTTTTTTTCAATTAAAATAAGTGGAAGTTACAGTTAACAAACCAAAAATCTCCAGATGGACAATGCCATAACTAGGGAAAGGAGAGAAAAGACTCAAATGAGATTAGTACAATCCCGATTCTAAGAAGATCCCATAGACAAGAGGATCTTTTCATGTCTCAAGGAGAGACTTCAAACCAAGAGAACCCAAAATACCATGAAAGACAAAAATACCAGCCAGGAAACCCAGTGAGAAAATTCTAGAAAGAATACTGAAGGCCAGAGCTGTCCAGCAAGACATCTACCATATAAGTATTATGAGTGATCATTCTTAATAAGCTGAAGAAGTTGGGCAACCTTCCCATGGGTCAAAGAGCCCCAGTTTGAAGCACATCCTAGATGTGGTTCTCTTCAGCTCTCCATTTAGCCAAAAATATTTCCACTGGGTTTCATTCCCAAGCAATATACACAAAGGGTATGGCCTTGAACATAGTGACAAGATGAAGGATTTCTGCAACCAGCTTTTAAGCTACCAAGAGGAGTCATGGGCCTTGTTCCTGTTCAAAAGAGTAACTGTTGTCATTTTATGACACCCGTGGTCCATCAGTGAGAACCAATTAGAGATATGTTCCATGGATCAGCGCTGCCCTAGTTGATCAAGGACAAAACCAAAGGAATCATGAAATGTTAAGTGTTGTCTTGTCGGGAGGCGGAAGTTCTCCCTTGAACCTGGAATCTTGAAATCTCGGAATTCCCAATTTTCAAGCCTTTTCCCTTTCTTGAACCCGAAATCCCCAGTTCTCAAGCCTTTTCCCTTCCTTGAACCTGAAATTTCAAAATCCTGGAATTCCTAGTTCTCAAGCCTTTTCCCTTGAACCCAGAATCCCAGAATCTCATAATTCCTAGTTCTCAAGCCTTTTCCCTTCCTTGAACTTGGAGTCCCAGAATCCCAGAATTCCCAGTTCTCAAGCCTTTTCCCTTCCTTGAACCCGAAATCACGGAATCCCGGAATTCCTAGTTCTCAAGCCTTTTCCCTTCCCCGGAATCCCGAAATTCTTAGTTCTCAAGCCTTTTCCCTTCCTTGAACCCAGAATCCTGAAATCTTGGAACCCCCAGGTTAGAGGTCTTTTCCTTGATGACCCCGGAATCTTGGAACCCCCAGGTTCCAGGCCTTTTCCTTCATGACTCTGAAATCCAGGAACCCCTAGGTTCCAAGCCTTTTCCTTCACGACCTTGGAATCCCGGTACCCTCAGGTTCCCGAAACCCCCAGGTTCCAAGCCTTTTCTTTCATGACCTCGGAATCTCGGAACCCCCAGGTTCCCGACTCCTTTCACCTTGTAGCAGGGTTGACGTCTGACTTCCAACTTCCAATGACTTGCGACACTTTTGGATGATGTGATCAACACTTAAGGTTCTTAAATCTCCATCAACTCATGCAACTTGTCTACTTTCATTCATGGAGCTACAAGGGCGCATTTAATGCTTTTTGCAGGATTGCCATCAAGTGGAGTATAGGGCCATGCTTATTTATGGTTACTTGATGACCTTCATGTTAGGACTGCATGCTTTGACTTTGGAATGTCAGGCAATCCACCTTCTATAAGTACTTTCTTCTTGGGATTGCCTTGTTAGGGTATGGCTAGGTTGCTTGTGTGCACACCATGTCAGGTCTGTGCACCTCCCTGCCTTCCCTGACAGACATTCCTCTGTGCACGCCAGGATCAAGGCTTCTTCTCCTTGATCATTGGTCTCTCTTTTGCAACTAGTTTGCTATATATAGGCTGTTAAGCCTCATTGTAAAGGGTTCTCTCCCTACTGGCTTGAGCTACTCTTTGCTCTTTCACTTCTTTTGAAGATTTGCATATTTTCTTGCATTTTTGTAACTATAAGTTTGGCCATTGGCCTTAGAATGAATTGAAATTATCATTTTTGCCTCCCTTCAACTTATGCATGTTGTGTATGCTTTCTTACCTTCATTGTAAGTGCATGTTTTGTGGCTCTCTCATGTATATGCTGTGTTAACTTGTTTTTGAGTGTGACTTGTGGGAAACCTTCTCTCCTTTTGACATTCAACAAATTCTAACCTCCATACATGTGTTTGTCTTTATTCATGCAACTGAAGTTTGTGCATCTCCAAGGTATTTCAATTGATTCTTTGTGTCATTCCGAGGCGGGGAGAGGAACATCTATTATCTTGGTGCATCACCTCCTTTCATTTTAGCATTTCCTTCTTCCCTTTTCCTCTGCAAGCTATTAGGATAGGTTTAGAAGTAGAATTTGGAGTGTTGAGTTGGTTCAACACCTGCACCTTGATTGAGAAGGAAGCTTGCCTTCTCCCGAGATTCAACCCCATTGCGCAAGGTCCCACACTTCGGGGCTGTTTCCATGTTTCACAAGGTTGCTGAATTGATAACTCAGCAAGGGTGCAAATTTTTGTGACAACAGTAACCATAATTAAAGAGTCAGTTTGACAGAAATTTTCTTCAATTTTTTCTCACAAGTCTTTTCAAGAGCATTAAAAACGCTTCTAGCTTCCATGTAGTTGTTGGTTTCAGTTCCCATTGCCATAGAGAAAAATGAAGTGAACAGAGCCATCCTCATCCCATGGAATCCCTCCAATTTTGGTTGCACAGGGGTTGTCACGAGCTGAGCCATCGATGTTTTTTTTGACAAATTCCACAGGAGAAGGGGACCACAAATTGGACCTGTTAATGGCTTTAGAGAATCTCATAATCAATAAATTTGACACAAAGGTTGAACAACAGAGTACAGACCAAGAATTTTGATTATTCGTGGGCCAGAGGGTGACCTTTGCTCAGTAAAATTACCCTTTGCAGCAGTGATTTCTTGTAGAGAAACCAGGAGTTTTTGCCATGTTTGAGAACAAAGACCTTGGTGTCCTTGGAAAATCTGTTGGTTCCATTCAAGCCATAGTTTCCAAAACAAAGAAATTAGACCAATCTTCCAAGCAGCTTCAAGGACATAAGCATTGGAAGGAGGCAGACCCATCCTGGGCCAAAAATCAGATAAGGAGGTAGCGTGAATAATCTGTCAATCCCATATTTGCCACCATTGCCACCAGATAATAAGAGCAAAAGGACATTGGAAGGAAAGGTGAGCATCTGATTTCTCATCATTATTACAAGGCACACATTTTGAAAGTCCCTGAAATCTTTCTTTAGTATATTGTCCCAGGTAAGATATTTGCTATTACAAACCAACAAGATGAAGAGGTTACATTTAGGCAAACAAAACTTGTTCCAAACTTTGTTTCATCAAGAGGAATCTCTGTTATTGCTGCTATTCATGTCAAGGTTCTTGTAACCTTGAGCTACTGTTGATCCATGAGGATAAAGTAATCTATCGTGATCTATTGTAGATTTTCCCCAAAACCAATCACTGATATTTTTGCAGCTGGGAACTGGGTTCTACTCTCATCTGAAGTAGCTTGAAAGTCTAGGACAATATACCAACCAGCAATTTTAAAGATTTGACTCAGAATAAGCAGATTGGTAAAGGAGGAAATGAGTGGGGGTGGATGTCCCAAGCATCACCCAAGAATAGAGCTCTCTTCCTGCTTTTGACGATCCAAAAAAGCCTGGCCTTGATGAGGGCTGCTTCCTGTTCAATGGTTTGTGAAACTGCAGAGCCTTTACCAGACAAAGCCATTCTTGGGATCTCTGATTCAGCAACACCACGAGGTGTTTATAGTTCAATATCCATCCCTAAAGCTGATGTGTCTTTTGACACTATCTCCAATAGAAAAGTCCATAAAAATTATCTAGACAAGGAGACAAACTCATTGAGGAGACACTCGGGGAAAGTTAACACACAGAATCTATAGATGAGCAAAGCTTGAAGAACAAACTTCAAAAGAGTCAAATGGTCAGTAAGGGACAACCATTGAAAAGTCCAATATTTAATTCTCAGTTGTAGTTTATCAATAATTTTCTTCCACTGATCACTTTTGGTATAAAAAATAAACAAAGGGCATCAAGATAATTGATGGGAAGGTGGCCAATTCTAAAATTAAAAATAAATGAAGGATATCAATATAGTTGATAGGAAGGTGGACAATTCTAAGTTAAAGAGTGAGGGCAATCTGTTGCTAAATTTACAAAGGGTTATTAAAACAAAAGTTAGGCTTATCCTCATTAATCACTAGGCCAGAGGCTGCCAGGTAAAAATTCAGAGTTTTCCTCAGACCAACAGCTTCAAGGATCTTGGCAATACCCTCACAACAAATTGAAGGTGAGTCTGTGGGGATAAATTATTGGCAATGGTCCAACCTTGAACACAGTCGGTGGCTCTCTGTTAAGATATGTTGAACTGAGAAAGAATCTTTCTATGTTGGGAGGCTTTTCCTTGCATGCGTTCCCGTGTACTTTTTAGTTTTCTATAAAAGGACTTGAGGGTTTACAAGAAATCATAAAAGATAAATGGATTGTAAATTCTTATCAGATTTTTCAATTAAATGCACTGGTACAATTTTGCGCTAAACCTCTATCCATGTGAGCTAGGTTCTAGCTGTATTATGTAATTGATCCATCTGAGCTCTGATAACACATTTGGACAAATAATGCTTGGGGTATTGTTGACGTGTATTTTGTACACCATCATACACAGAATAAAATACCTAAGGGTATCTTATCCTCTCTTGAATAAAGTCGCTAACTGCTGAAGATTCGCATGAAGGATCAGTTAGGATGACTTCAAGGTTCCTTAATGTAGGGTCTCTACGTGTGGATAAGCTCCAGTGGTATGATGTGATTTGCTGGGATCACAAGGGGACTTACATGTGATGATTGAACTTCCGATCTGCTTTGCTAGAACACAGGCTCTTACTGACTTAGATTTGAAAAATGAAAAAAGGATAAGGGCGAAGAGAGGATCTAATCCTAATACTAAGAATGTAGGAGCAATGATTGATTTTTGATGAAACTCTAACTAGGTCTTGTTTTGACATCAATGGAACATCTACACAAGACTAGTGCGATCTTCTATGGGAAGCTTTATGATGTTCAAATCATCACCGCAGGCATAGATACCATCCAAGTTGATGCATATCAATGAAGAGGCGACAAATTGAAATTGAGCTTAGGCTGAACGATTCCAGTTGACTACGCAAGGCAAGTCTGCAATCAACAAACTGCTAGTAGTATGGATATACGAATTTCACCATCAATCAAGCACATTTCCTCCATTCATCTAATTATCTACCATCTAAGATTGAAGACTTCAACAAGAAACCATGCAAATTGCAAGAAAACGACATATTTCACCATTACTTCAATGAAAATGGAGTTTGTTTACAATCAATGGCAACAATTTCTTGCCTTGTCCTCCTATTCTACTCTCTATCTACTAACTACTTTCAACTATTTCTATATTATCTCTCTAACTATCTAATTCATTTTACAAAATGAAATGTCTGGGCTTATATAGTGCCCACAATACAATTTGATGGCTTAGATCATTTCAAGATCAATGGCCAAGATTTTACAATGAAAAACCCTAATTAGGGTTTGTTACAACCATTACATAACATTTAATGCTTGACCAATGATAAAATTGTATTGCTTGGACACATGTCCTCTCTAGAAAAATCGACCAATGGATAGCCAGGGTAGGTACATCGGAGTTTGTGCCACCTTCCATGAGTTAAGTACATTGAATCTGGACATGCTGAGGTGGACCTCACTGATTGGAGAAATGATGACTAGGATGCCACCTCATTTGACACTTGTAACTTGGTAGATATTCAATTTGATGTCGTTGAGAGGCTATCTTTAATTGACTCTTGTCCTAACTCCTTTTGTCCTTGATGTGCAAGACGATGATGTACCTCGCCTTGGAATGCTGGATTGAAAGAGGTTGCCCATGTCCTTACTTGATCGTCCTGGCGAAGACCGTCCTTGATCCGGCTTGATTTTCCTTGATGAGATCTCCATTTGATGCCTCATCGCTCTGGTCCCTTGGAGAGGGACAGGAGCGATCCATGATTTTGTCTTGATTTTCAACGTTCATCTCTACGTTCAATATCGATCATCGTGATGATCCTTCGAATTTGATTGCCTTACATGCGTTCATAAGTGCCCTTGGGTGTTCATCGCCCTGGTCCTTGTCCAAAGGACAGGAGCGATCTTCAAATTTCCACGTTCAATATGCATCTTTGCTCCTCGATCTTTCATTGTTGGCGAATAACATCCTTGCTCGTTCCTTTTGCGCTTTATTCATTTGCTCGCATGAGGTATTTGAATGTTTTAAAGGGATCATCGCCCTTGTCCCTTGGAGAGGGACAGGAGCGATCCATGTTTTCTCCTTAACCTTGGCAACTTTGCACTTCGATCTTCATTGTGATATCCTCCAAACGTCGTCCCTTGCCTTACTTAACCTCGCCTTGTTTCGTTTTTTGAAGGAACATAAGTGCTCTTGATAGGATCGCCCTGGTCCTTGTCCAAAGGACAGGAGCGATGTGAGCTTTTTACCTTGATTAGCAATGTTTGGACGTTCAAAACTCTTGTATGTTATCTTCAAACGATGCCTTAGACCTTATATAGCCTTATGAAGCCTTGACTTAGCACGAACTTGGGGCAAAATTGAGAATCCAAAGCAAATCGCCCTGGTCCCTTGGAGAGGGACAGGAGCGATATGGTCCCTAGGTCCATTTTGGTGATTATTTAACGTTTGAAATCTTCATGCATCACCTTTCTACCTTTCCGTGGACCCTCTAAGACCTTGCGAAATCTTGTCCTTACGTAAATCTTGCATGAAATGGCCAACACATCCAACATCGCCCTGGTCCCTTCCTGAGGGACAGGGGCGAAGTAAGTCTTAGGGTGCGAATTTCTTCATTATAACAACCGTTGAGTGCTTGTGCTCGATGAAGACGTCTTGAAATGTCCTTCGCCACCCTGTCTTGACTTGGATCGGTTTTAAACTTTGGAGGAACGACCTTGAACTCGCATGAGAAGCAACATCACCATTGTATCACCCTGGTCCCTTGGAGAGGGACAGGAGCGATCCTCCTTTTATGGCCTTTATTTCACTTTGCCAGGTTCCAAGTTTATATTCAACGGACTCGTCATGCTCTACTCCATTCGTCCATGCCTTGACATTGTCTGCAACTTGGCCAGAAAATCATTTATACCAAAAATCGCTCTGGTCCCTTCCTGAGGGACAGGAGCGAACTGGGTCTTAGCACTCTTGTGGACGTCTAAAAAAAATCTTCAATTTGTATTCAATGAGTTCTTCTCATGTTCTTCCTTGCTTTTGAACGTAAACTTGCCTGGATTTTTGCTCGGATTTTGCATAATGAAGGACATCGCTCTGGTCCCTGGGAGAGGGACGAGAGCTACAAGGTACCTCGCCCTGGTCCCTTGGAGAGGGACAGGAGCGATTTGGTCATTCTAGGTCATTCTCCTTCATTTTTGCATCTCAAATTATATTCATTTGGTAAAGCATCTTCCTTTGGACCTTTTCAAATTATCAAGTCATCGAAATCTCGCAAGGACAAGGCAAAATTTGATTTGTAGCTCCGGTCCTTCACTGAGGGACAGGAGCGATTTTCCTCCTGGAGGCATTTCTGTGCTCATGAAAATCTTCAATTTATATTCAATGGAAAGATCTCGTCGTTCTCCATTACTTCCAACTCGAAATTTGTCTGGACTCTGCAGGAATAATGAGATATTTGAAAACAAGCTCCCGTCCTTCACTGAGGGACAGGAGCGATTTTGCTCCTAGAGGCCAAAATATCATGATTTTTCACATTTTAACACTTCTCAAGGCGAAAACAAATCAATTCCAATGCCCAGGATCAAAAATCAAAAAGGTCAAAATTTGGTCAAAATATTCAATCAGACAAAAATTCACATTTCACCTTCAACACTTAGACAAATTTAAGCTCTGCATCAACATTCCAATTGAAAATTAGACCATTCTGGCGAATTCATTGCATTCAAAATTTGCATTCTAGAAAAGGAAATTCGAAAAGCTCTCAAAACCAACTGGATTCAAACCAAAACCCTAAAAAGCAAAGCGAAAACGAGCAAAAAGAGCAAAAAAAAACATGGGTCCCCATTTGCAATGGGGTGATGTGTGAAAACGTCACAACAGGTATATAGACCTTGATTGAGTTGGCAATGCCAACAACAAAAAGTCCACTGCTTGTCATATTTACCAGCTTGGTTCAAGTCCTGTTACTTGGTTTAACAAGAAACAAACTGTGATCTCTCTTCTTTGACAGGCACAGAGTAGTAGAGTATTGTGGCTTTATTCATACTTCCAGGGAATGTATTTGGATTTGAAATATTCACCTCAAAGTTTGGGTTGCTGCAGGATGAATACCCGTACTCTTTGGTGTGAAAATCAAAAGTACCATTCACATTTCAAGCAAGCTAGTGCAATTGCAATGCACCAAATACATTGAAATCCATATGTGCTACATTTGCCAACATAGTCATGATCAAGTCAATTACCTTTGGTTTGCTTGCTGGATCAGATTGCAGACATCTTCCCCAAACACCCGAAGAAGGTCGAATTATTTAAACATCACTCTTTGTTAGGTGTGAAGGAATTTGCAGACATCTTCCCCAAACCCCTGAGGAACGACAAATTCTTTTATCATTGCTCTTTGTTAGGTGTGAAGGAATTTGGCCTATAGGAGGAATAGTGCATTTTTTTTTTCTTCCTTCCCCTCTCTCTCATTTCATTTTAAGATGGATCTAGTAAGGGGCCTGTTGTGACGTTTTCACACATCGCCCCATTGCAAATGGGGACCCATGTTTTTTGCTTTTTAGGGTTTGTTTTCTAGGTCTTTTAGGGTTTTGTTAGCTGGCCTTTGCATTTTGAGTGCTGTCGGGGAGATCAATAGGATAGCAGGTCCAGCTGGAGTGAAGTCCTGATCCTGAAATTTGGCTAAGTCTGAAAGTCCTGATCCTGAAATTTGACTAAGTCTGGAAACTGAAAAACCTCCAAAAACTAGATTTTGCTATATAACTCCTGGAGGTCTGAAACCACTCTCAAACATCCTGAAAGTATATATGGAATATAACTTATACTTAAATGTTATATTCCATTAAAATTGTCCTGATAGAGAGTTCGAAAAGTCAAATTTCGCTCCTGTCCTTCTCCAAGGGTCCAGAGCGAAAAGCGCTCCTGTCCCTCTCCAAGGGTCCAAGGCGAATCGCTCATGTCCCTCACCAAGGGTCCAGAGCGAAAAAGCTTAGTGGAGTCATTCCTGACCTTGTTTGGACAAATTGAGACATCAAAGGCATGATGGAGGACAAAATGAACGTGATAGAGCATCCAGACTTGATAAAAAACAATGAAATGATGAAGTTTTTGCCTAGAAGGTCAAATTCGCTCCTGTCCCTCACTGAAGGACCAGAGCGATTTTATTCATATACACATTTTTAGACCTTGTTTGGACTCGAACTTTTATTCATAGCATGAAGTAAGATGATATCTTCCTTAGCCAAGACATTTTTTGATGAAAATTGTAACGATTTGGCCTAGAGAGCAAAATTCGCTCCTGTCCCTCACTGAAGGACCGGAGCTTGAATCCCAAATTTGCATTATCCTCACAAGACTTAAATAATTTTGCGATTGGAAGAGGCCAAGGGGAGTGTGCTCTGTCCGTTGAATATAATTTAAGTGGGCCACAAAGGAGAAAACCAACCTAAATGACAAGTTCGCCCCTGTCCCTCTCCAAGGGACCAAGGTGACTGGCTAGGGCGCTCCTGTCCCTCTCCAAGGGACCAGAGCGATTTTCCCTCAAGGCAAGTTTTGGGCAAAAGGAAAGCAAGTTTCGCGTTTGAGGTGGGTGAAGGAAGACGCAATCGATCCGTTGAAGATAATTTGGAAGGCTAACAAAGGACGGATAAGCTTGGATTTGCAAAATAGCTCCTGTCCCTCACCAAGGGACCAGGGCGAAAATGCTTTAAAGTGCACTCATTTCAAAGATCGAATAAATTGAACTCGAAATTCTAAGTAAAAATGCCATCTTGGACGTCAAAAATGAGGTCTTGGACGTAAAAAACAAGAATTGTGAGGTCCAAAAGGTATAATCGCTCCTGTCCCTCACCAAGGGACCAGAGCGATCTTGTTAATGGCCATTATTTTCCATGCTTGGGCGCCAAATATCCTTCAAATTACATTAAATGCCAATTTCGCTAGAACTCTAGGATATTTTAAAAATTAAATTGGCATTTAATAAAAGCGCATGGTATTTAATAATTAATTTTGAGCCTAAAAAAATCGAATTTTTTAATTATAAAGGCATTTAAAATTAATTATTATTATTTTAAAAAAATAAAATAAAATTGGAGCGCTTGGGGTATTATTTAATGTTTTTATCAAGTCGGCCTCTTCTTTTATTAATTTTTATTTATCTTTTGGCCTATTTTTCCAAGTCGGCCCATGGAAATAAAATGGTGAGCGCTCTATATATTTGAGGCATGTTTTTTATTATTCAAATCATTCACTCATCATTTCAAGTGCGATTTGGAAGAGCAATTTGAGGAGCGAATTTCTACCAGGAGTGGAGACTAAGAAGGGCGAAATTCATATTGAAGGCTATGGGAGAGGCGAATTTCTTGCTACATTTGAAGGCGAATTTCCAGATCTTGAAGAAGCTAGCTAATGGAGGTGCAATTTTATCCAAGGGAGAGCTTTGATCTACACTTTGCCTAGCGAATTCTCCTTTTTTTTACATCATTTTTTAGAATTAATTCCCAAGTGGAGGTATGGCGTAATCACCTTGGCACCATTTTTGAAGATTTAAATTTTGCTTTGAAAGTCCTAAATTAGGAAATGATAACTCAAGATTTATCATGAAATTTCCTAATTAAAATCTTGAATCTTCCTTTTAAAGTTTAATTTTTAGATTTCAAGATATATTACTAATTTTGAAATGTTGTGTAGGTATCAAGATGGCGACTCCCAAGCTCGAAAGATCCACAAGTCGGAAGACTCTCCTCAGGGAAATTCAAGCCAGATCAAGGACGATCAAGCAAGGACAAGGACAACCTTCTTCGATCCAGCCTAGCATCGACAAGGACGGCCTTCTTTGGACTAACGTCATCAAGGGCAACCTTCTTCGATCCAGCATCATCAAGATAAGGGCGACCTCTTCTAATCCAGTATTCCGGCGAGGTACATCAATCATCCTGCACATCAAGGACACAAGAAGTTAGAACAAGGGTTCGTTGAAGAAGCAGATAATACCAGATGAATTAATTAAAGATAGCTTCTCAACAACATCAAGTTGAATATCTACCAAGTTACAAGTGTCAGATGAGGTGGCATCCCAGTCATCACTTCTCCAATCAGTGTGGTCCACCTCAGCATGTCCAGATTCAATGTACCTAACTCATGGAAGGTGGCACAAACTTCAATGTACCTACCCCGGCTATTCATTGGTGGAATTTTCCAGAGAGGACATGTGTCCAAGCAATACAATTTTATCATTGGTCAAGCATTAAATGTTATGTAGTGGTTGTAACAAACCCTAATTAGGGTTTTTATTATTGAATCCTGGCCATTGATCTCAAATTGATCTTAGCCATCGAATTGTATTGTGGGCACTATATAAGCCCTGGCATTTCATTTTGTAAAGGCAATTAGCAATAGTTAGAGAGTTAGAAGATAGTTGGAAGAGTTAGAATATAGTTGATAGAATAGCAATTAGAGTAGAGTAGAGAGAGAAGGCAAAGATTGTTGCCAAGATGTTGTTGTAAGAGACTTGTGACTTCATTGAAGAAATGGTGAAATTTATGGGTCGATTCGACAATTTGCATGGTCTTTATACTTCTCATATTTGATTTCATGTTATTAGATGAATGGAAGAAATGTGCTTGATTGATGGTGGAATTCGTATATCCATACTACTAGCAGTTTGTTGATTGCAGACTTGCCTTGCGTAGTCAACTGGAATCATTCAGCTTAAGCTTAACTTCAATTGTCGCTTCTTCATTGATATGCATCAACCTGATGGTGTCTATGCCTGTAGTGATGATTTGAACATCATAAAGCTTTCCTTCGAAGATCGCACTAGCCTTGTGGAGATGGTCCTGCGATGTCAAAACAAGACCTAGTTAGAATTTCATCAAAGATCAATCATTGCTCCTACATTCCTTAGTATTAGGATTAGATCCTTTCCTCGCCCTCATCTTTTTTTCTTTTTTCAAATCTAAGCTAGTAAGAGCCTGTGTTCCAGCAATATTCAAAGCAGATCAGACGTTCAATCATCAAATGTAAGTCCCCTTGTGATTCCAGCAAATCACATCATACCACAAAGAGCTTATCCACACGTAGAGACCCTACATACAAGAACCTTGGAGTCATCCTGATTGATCCTTTTCCGCGATATCTTCAGCAATCAGAGGCTTTATTCAAGAGAGGATAAGGTACCCTTGGGTATTTTATTCTGTGTTTGATTGTGTACAAAATACACATCAACAGGGCCCCAACTCAAAGACCCAAAAGCCTAGTAAAACAAAAACGAATTCTAGGGATCTAGTAAGGGGCCCCAACTCAAAGACCAAAAAGCCTACTAAAACAAACACTAGATGGGTGAAGCAAGCCATAAACATGACACAAAGATGTAAACCAGCCCACTAAAATTTGCACAAATGGTCTTTCTTTCTTATTGGCTGGAAAGGACAAAGGGACGAGAGGCAAGAACAAGGGACAACAATTAATTACATATAAATATCCTAATTAGAATTGCCTACTAAAGGGCAAGGGACACAAACAAGAGACAAGGGACGAGGGGCAAGTTCTCTTTTTCTTGGCTGGCTGGAAGGGACAAGGGACGACAAGTTGTTCTTTCTTTCTTGGCTGGTACAAGTGTCTATCCTGCCCTTTGTCTTAAGGTAAGGGTCCCTCTTGGGAGGGTCCCTTACCTTCAGCCATCAGGTCAGGGAAAACATCGACAAAAAGGAGAATTATCATTGGCTAATAGGAAGGAAAAGGGGCAAGTTCTTTTTATTGGCTGGAAGGAAGGGACGAGGGACGAGGGACGAGGAACAAGTTTTCTTTCTTGGCTGGAAGGGACGAGGGGCAAGTTGTTCTTTCTTATTCTTGTTGGCCGAAGGGACGAGGGACGAGAGACAAGTTTTCTTTCTTGGCTGGAAGGGCCGAAGGACACCTACCCCAGCCGGAAAAGAGACAAGTTGTTTTTATTGGCTGGATAGGATAGGAAAGGAAAAGGAAAAGGAAAAGGGACGAGTTCTTTTTATTGGCTGGAAGGAAGGGACAAGGGACAAGTTTTTCTCTCTTGACTGGCTGGAAGGGACGGACAAGCTCCTGCGCTTCGTCTTCAGGTCAGGGCCCTTCTTGGGAGGGTCCCTTCCCTTCAGCCATCAGGGCAGGCCGACTAGGGCAACAATTCATTACATATTAATCAATAATTCTAATTACTAATTGCCTAATAAAGGAAAAGTTTTCTTCTTCTTGGCTGGAAGGAAGGGACCTGTTGTGACCATTTCACAACATCACCCCATCGCAAATGGGGACCCCCCTTTTTTTTGCTCGTTTTTCGCTTGTTTTCGCTTTCGTTTTTAGGGTTTTGTTAGTTAGTTGGTTGTCTGGATTTAGGGCCAAGCCTTAGGGTGTTAAATTTTGCCTTTTCAAGCCATAACCCAGTCGTTTTTGAGAGCTTTTTAGCTTCTTTTCTAGAATGCAAATTTTGAATGCAATGATTTCGCCAAAATGGTCTAATTTTCAATTAGAATGTTCATACAGAGCTTAAATTTGTCTAAGTGTTGACCGTCAATGTGAATTTTTGTCTGATTGAATATTTTGACCAAATTTTGACTTTTTTGAATTTTGATCCTGAGCATTGGAATTGATTTGTTTTCGCCTCGTGAAGTGTTAAAATGTGAAAAATCTTGTTATTTTGGCCTGTAGGAGCAAAATCGCTCCTGTCCCTCAGTGTAGGACGGGAGCTCATTTTCAAATATCTCATTGTCCTTGCAAAGTCCAGACAAATTTTACGTTTGAAGTGATAGAGAACGACAAGATCTTTCCATTGAATATAAATTGAAGATTTTCGTGAGCACAGAAATGCCTCCAGGAGGAAAATCGCTCCTGTCCCTCAGTGAAGGACCGGAGCTACAATTCAAATTTCACCTTGTCCTTGCAAGATTTTGATAACTTGATGATTTGAGAACGTCCGAAGGAAGATACTTTGCCAAATGAATATAATTTGAGATGCAAAAACGAAGGAAAATGACCTATATTGACTAAATCGCTCCTGTCCCTCTCCAAGGGACCAGGGCGAGGTACCTTGTAGCTCTCGTCCCTCCCCCAGGGACCAGAGCGATTTCCTTCATTTTGCAAAATCCAGACAAGGGTCAAGGCAAGTTTACGTTCAAAAACAAAGGAAAACATGAGATGAGCGCGTTGAATATAAATTGAAGATTTTTGGGACGTCCATACCAGTGTTAAATGCCTAGTTCGCTCCTGTCCCTCAGGAAGGGACCAGAGCGATTTTTGATATAATTGTCTTTTTTGCAAAATTACAAACAATGTAAAGGCATGGGCGGATAGAGTGGAGAAGGACGAATTCGTTGAATATAAACTTAGAGCATGGCAAAGTGAGATGAAAGCCACAAGGGAAGGATCGCTCCTGTCCCTCTCCAAGGGACCAGGGCAATACAATGGTGATGATACGTCCCTCCAAAGTTCAAGGTCGTCCCTCCAAGGTTCAAGGCCGATCCAAGTCAGGACGAAAGGTGGCAAAGACATTTCAAGGCATTTCCATCAAGCGCAAGGTTGCAAAGGTCATCACATGGAAGGATTTGCGCTCTAAGACCCAGATCGCTCCTGTCCCTTGGGAAGGGACCAGGGCGATATCTACATAATGGCGTACATTTCAAAAGGCAAATAAGTTTCGAGCAACCAAGAGGGTCGAAGGGACATCATTCCACGCAATGAAGATAATTGCAAGTTGGTAAAAACAAGAACAAGCACATAATGATGAACTTCGCTCCTGTCCCTCAGGAAGGGACCAGAGCGATATTAGATGTATTGATCATTTCATGCAAAATTCACGTAAGGACAATATATTGCAATGTTCTGGAGGGTCCATGGTATGACAACAAGGTGATAAACAAGAGTTTTGAACGTCCAAACATCGCCAAATGGTGTAAAGGCCCCACATCGCTCCTGTCCTTTGGACAAGGACCAAGGCGATACTATCAAAACACTCACGTTCCTTCAAAGGTCAAGGCGAAGCGAGGTTAGGAAGTGCAAAGGACGACGTTTGAAGGACATTGCAAAGGAGAGCGAAGTTTAAAAGTCGCCAAGATCAAGGAGAAATCATAGATCGCTCCTGTCCCTCTCCAAGGGACAAGGGCGATGGTCCCTTTAATACGTCCAAACACATAACGAAAGCAAATGGGAATAAGCGCAAAAGAACACAAGCATTGATATTTCGAAGGTCAAAGATACAAGGTGAACGTGGAGACATGGAGATCGCTCCTGTCCCTCTCCAAGGGACAAGGGCGATGTTAGATAGAACACATGATATTTTTTGAAAATCACGTTAAGACAAGGACGCGCAAGGTTCTAAATGACGTTTGGAAGATGATACAAGGAAAGGATCGCACCAAAATGGAGAATTTCAAGCAAGAAACTTAGGATCGCTCCTGTCCCTCTCCAAGGGACCAGGGCGATAATGGTCATAAGATGCATTTGCTCGCACAAGAAAGGCAATCAAATTCGAAGGACCACCAAATGATCGATTTGGGACATGAAAATGGAGGAGTCGAACGTTGAAAATGCAAGAATCTAGACCAAAATCATGGATCGCTCCTGTCCCTCTTCAAGGGACCAGAGCGATGAGGTACGTCCCTTTATTTTCATATTTTTGGCGCCAAATAAAACAATTCAAATTTTCTTTAAATGCTAAATTAATTTAAAAAATTGAAAATCCATCTTTTATTTGGCATTTAATGTGGCGTTAAACACTTATTAATTATTTTTGCCTTTATTTAAAATCGAAATTTGCAAATTAAAAAACGCAAGGCATTAAATAATTAATTATTTAATTAATAAAAAAAAATCGATTTGAGCGCTCATATATGGAGGTCGGCCTTGTTATGTCATTGCAAATCATTTAAAAAATGATTTTATTTTTATTAAGTCGGCCTAAGGGGTAAAGGATGCAAGCGCTATATAAAGGGGGTAAAAATTATCATTTCTACATCATTATTTTACCTTCCTTCATGCGAATTGAGAAGAGGCGAATATAGTGCGAGTTTCATTCATCCAAGGGTGGCGCGCTTAGACATTCCAAAGGTGGTGCGATTTCAAACCAAAGGTGGCGTAGACATTCCCAAGGTGGTGTGAGGCGTGCGAAGTGTGTCTGAAGGGGTGCGAATTGCATTGAAGATCAAAGGTGGTGCGAATTCGAAGACCACACCAAGTGCGAGCTTGAGGATACACCAAGAGCGAATTTGAAGATCCATCCAAGACCGCGCCTAAGGCGAATTTGCTAAGGACTTGGAGATTTATTTGAGCGAACTTGAAGATCCATTTGAGACCACGTCCAAGGTGATAATTGAAGATCACATTCTCTCCAGAGGTGGCGAAGTCAAATTTGAGGGGATCATATTGAAGATTATCTTTATACCTCAATTTTGCCTAGGCAAATCTTGTTTTTGCATTCTAGTGTTAGCTCTTTGTCGAGGTATGGCGATTTAATTGTCATTGTTTTATTCATTCATCGTCATATTTCAAATTTTGAAATTTTGAATTTTAAATCTCTTAGCTCAATCGTTGTATTTTAGGAAATGATAACTCTAGAGACTTATCATGAGGTTTCCTAAAAGTCTATCTCTCTTATCTACGTTATTTATTGCAAAATCTATTTCTTATAATGAAATGTTGTGTAGGTATGGCGACCCCAAAGGCGGGAGCATCCACCAGTCGCTCGGCTCTCATGAAAGAAGATCAGAAGACCGAAGAGGTGGAGACCAAGATCGTGTCCAAGTGGAGCAACGTTGGAGATACAAACTTGGGCAACTTTAGCACGAAGAAGTTCCGAGAGGTCCCTTACATCGGCAAGCCATCACCTGTCGCCCGGAGAATAATAGAGAGTGGCATCATCAAGGCGGCCGGTTTTCCTCCAGCCATTCAGTGCCACGAGTTGATGATCGAGTGTGCCCGTCATTACAATCCACAGTCCAGGACAATTGTGTCCAATGAGGGAAACACTTTGGCGTACCTTTCAGAGGAGGCCATAAGTGAAGCCTTCCATCTTCCAGAGCACAGGGACATGATATACAAGAGCATTGAAGGAGCCAGATCAGTGTACGATGATGATCCAGATGCTTGCCTAAGCATAATCAACAAGAGCTGGCTACTTAAGAGTCGTCCCCGTCTGAGCAAAGTACCGAACACACCGCACAGGATTGATTTCCAAGAGGAGTACAGAGATTTGATCACCATGCTCAACAGAGTCACAGGAGCACCTCATGCCTTCTATTTTGAGAAATGGATGTTTTACTTCATCCAGGTGATTGTTCAAGGAAAGGGTACAATACATTGGGCTAGGATAATTAGCCATTGCTTAGACGTACAGTTGAGAAGACTCAGGGCTACTAAGTCCTTCCACATGAGTTCATACGTCATCTATGCCTTAATCAGGAGCGTTGAGTACGCAGGACTACCTCACAGAGGAGTGATTGGAAGAGGACCCGGCGAGGTCAGAGTTTGTGAATCCTATACCTACTTGCATCATCCACCAGGGAAGAACTACAAGTTAATCAATGATACTTTCACGATGAACATCACCAGGACGTTGCAAGGAGGGATTCACAACAGATTATCTCAGGATGCCCAGGAGTTAATCAAGAGGTACGGTGCTTGGTTCATTCAGTTTCCCAAGTTCACTTACATTAGAGTGTATGGATGTCCTTTACCTCCATACATGTTGCCGAGGTACCCTACAGATAGAATTGTGTTACTTGAAGTAACAAGGCAGTTGGCAGCATATGTGAAGGCATTCAGACACAGACATCAGAATGGAGTTCAGGTACCTATTATTTTGGGTAATTCAGTTGAGGTATGTCCCAATGTCTCAGCCATGGATGACGCAGAGAGGGAGTTAGCCTTGTATCCTTTTTCATCTTTTGCTTGGAGGAATAGTTTTGATCCTCATGGACATTTAGAGGAGACGGTCGGCAGAAGATTTAGACATGAGTACCAGATTGAAGATTTTATGATGAACCTCCTAGATGATCTCGAAGTGAAACGAAAGATACATTCTAGATTGCCTTTGGATTTCATCAGGAAATGTAAGATTTACAGAGTGGCCGACCAAGCTCAGGACAACGGCAGGCACATCCAATCTTCATATGATAGAGAAAGCAAAACAATAAGTTTGAATTGGAATGAGCCCGAGGCCGTGGATTTAGATGATTTGATGGCACCAGTCTTGTCTTGTACTCGCAGATGGGTAGACGTCCAACATCAGAAGTTGAGAGAATAGGGCATAGCTATGTCTTTTACTTTGGAAGAAAAGCCAGCCGAAGGTGGAGCTAGTGTTAGTGAAGGCAATCCTAACCCTAGGAATTCAGGTGAAGGTAACCTTCGATGTGCCAGTGAGGGCAATCTCCATTCGAGAGGTTTGAAGAGAAAGGAAAGATCAGAAAAGAAAGAGCCTTCCAAGAGAAAGCAAAGTGCCGGCAAAGATCAAACACCAGGTACTTCTTCCAGACCAGAAGATAGAACAGTTCGAGTGGAAGAGTCCATGGAATCGATGGTACAGAATGATAGACAGGAAGAACAAGCACAGCATGTTTCATCCGATGGATCTCTCCAAGACTATGATTTAGATAATGATAACGAAGTAACATCTCCTCCCAGACAAGAAGAAATAGTACACAAAGAAATTCAAGTTCAAGAGACAAGATCAAATATCCCAGATTGGTTGAAGGAAAGATTGACTAAGGTGATCGTAATTGAGGACGAGGACAGTGCAATTGATTTAGAGAGCCTTGTTGGACGCTCACATATGACAACAGAGAAGAAGAAGGCTACAAAGATGTCCAAGATGATTCGAGATGAGACTGGATCTAGAAAACTGCAGATAGCTACACCGGCAGCAGACAAATATGAGGGTGAGATCCTAGCAGAAGACTATCATATACAGACTATTGAGTTGGGACCATCCACAGCAGAGCAGACTCTAGATGATGCCACCGACACATTTGAGGCATTGAAGGACAAGCTTAGAGAAGAAGTAGAAAAGAATAGAAAGCTTGAGAGAGAGGTCGGTGCATGGAGGACATATTTTAGTCACATCAATGAACCTTTGGGACGTCAGGATCCAGTTAGATCACCATTGCAGGCATTGCCCCTTCAATCAATCAATGAAGCAGAAAGATTCAGGAACATGGTCCAGCGTACATGTGGTTGGATGGATAGATCTCACACGGTGGCCATTGAGTTTGTTACAAGGATGTCGAAGATCACCCATCAGGCTATCCAAGTTCTTGAGATTATTCACAGATTGATGGCAACAGTAGCTGCATTTGCCCATACCAGGGACGTTGTCATCCCTGTCTTGAAAGTTATAAGACACACATCCAGAAGAATTTTAGCACAAGAGAGGATCTTGGAAGGTGATTCTCACAGTTTGTTTCAGTGGTCAACCTTACTCCATATAAAGAGTGTTCTCTTTGAGGACATCAGTGTTAGATGTGGTCAAGTTGAGGAGGTGATCAATCCGATCCAGGACAGAGTATTTGAGGTACTTCGTACCATCCTTGGCAGAAGGATCGAGGTAGAGACAGATGTGGATTTACAAGAATTTGAGGATAGAATCACGATCATCTTTCGCAAGGACGCAGATGTTACAGATGAGCAGTATGATCAGATGTATGCCACCATGCTCCTGATTGATAGAACAAAGGAACTTGAACCTACTTGGGACGCAGCTCTTCTAGATGCATTTGATCAGGTCATCCACTTAGAAGAGAGTATCAAGAATCTTCCCGAGATTCCAAGCACAGAAATCGAAGGAATCGTGACAAAATTCATTGCATATGCTAAGAAAGAGAATTGGAAAGGGAATAAGATTCTAGATGAAAGGTTGTTACAGATGACATGACATCTTATTTCTCATTGGTTGATACCTCCTAGATTTTTGTGCCAAATTTAATATTTGGCTATGCATTTAATGTTGTTCAGTAAAAAGGAGGTCATTTGTAACAAACCCTAATTAGGGTTTAGGTGTCATGATCTTGTCCATTGATTTGCTTTCAATCTGGACCTTTCATTGTAACTGGGGATGCTATTTATACCCCCATTTTCCATTTCAATGTAATAGAATAGAGTAATAGAAGAATAGAAAAATAGTGAAATAGAGAGATTAGAAGTGTAAGCAATTTTTATTTTGTAGCAAGATTGAGTCTTGAAGAGAGAAGTTCAAGCAATTGTTGTATATGATGACTTGGAAATCAATAAAATATTGAAGTTATGGTGTTTTGTTGCAAATTTCTTGAGTTATCTTCATGGTTGTTGGATGTACTTGAATCACGCTCAATCAAGGTAGTTTGTTAGTTTGAAAGACTAAGTGTGAGATTTGATATTTGGTAGGATTCGCAATCCAAACCACTAGCTTCTTGCTGATTGTAGGAACGCCTTGCGTGGTCGACTGGAAAACACTTTGAGTCCTTAACCTTCAAGCATTTTCGCATCTAGGATATGTACCTTCGTAGTAGTGTCCTTGGTCTTTGATGCATTGAACACCATTATTACCTTAGAAGATCGCACTAATTTCAGTTGAGTTGTTATCTTATGGCAAAATTGAAATTGGTTGAGTCTTGCCAAATCTCATTCATGCTAAGTCGTTCATAGGGTTAGGCTAGATTAGACTTACTTAAACCCTATCCCTTTTCCATTTTTTTGAAAGTTCCTTTTAGATTAGTAAAATCTTCGAACCATTGAATCCGTAAGAAGCCTTGAAGGAAACAGCAAATCACATCATACCACTAAAAAGCTTGTCCACACGTGGAGACCCCACTAAAAGAACCTTGGAGTCTACCTAACTGATCCTTTTTGCAGATCTTCAGCAGTTAGAGACTATTTTCTCAAGAGAGGATAAGATGCCTTTAGGTATTTTATTCTGTGTATGATTGTGTACAAAATACACGTCAACAGGACCCCACCCCCAGAAATGTATTACTTAGTAGATCAGGTAGGCACACCTCCTTTCCGAGGGTTGGGTTTGAGTCCCATGTGATCTTTAGATATATATTGAATGCGACTCCTCGGGCGTAAGCATAAGTTTCCCCGAAATCCGAGGATAGATATATATCGGCCTCCTCTATGGGATTTCGTTTTTCGATAGAGGCAACTCTTGCTATACTCAGACTGGGAAGGACAGACTGAAGGGACCCACGCTCTAGTTTGCCTGCAAAAGCTCTCTGTTAATCTACCCTCCGGGGGGAACCACAGAGTTCAATTGCAGGCTCTCTAGAGCGGGGGGAGCTCCAGAACCTATACTCAGGACTGGGGCAGCACAGTGGAAAGAGGCAAATAGGGCATACCGCATCCTGAAGGGTTGGAACCACTTTTTACAGGTCAGTGGAATCTTTATGCTCAAAATCCTAATTCCAGTAGTCATTTATTTGGTACTACTAAAGGGGCGGGAACTGCTATTCTAACTCTTCTCGGGGGATTTCACCCACAAACACAAAGTTTGTGGCTAACTGATATCGCGCATCATCATTTAGCTATTGCATTTGTGTTTTTCATTGCTGGTCATATGTATAGAACCAACTTTGGGATTTGTAGGACAGATTAAATCAAATTGAAAGTAGAAACAAAACAGGGCTAAAATTGCCCCTTTATTTGTGGAAATGCAGAACCATTTTACTAGAATTATCCTTCCTAGATGTTGACTTCTTGTTATGAAGTTATGAATAGAAGTCCAATGCACATAATCATCTTCATCAGCACTTGAAGGGAATGATGAGGGGACAAATTTCTCTTTATGGAAATATGTTGCAACACAAAATTAACAAAACCATGTTTGGTATCCATCAAAGCCATGAGTATCATGCCCTGATCCTGCCACGACCAATCGAACAATAAGCTTGACTATTTTAGTAATTTTAATAATTAATTTTTCCACTGAATGAGATACTTTGTGAGTGTCATTGTCCATAGCTTTTTTGTTTGTCTCTAAAGCATTAACTCTAGCTCCAGTATATCAGTCTTGTAACTGAAATTAGACCTGTACAAGTCTGCCATCAAATGACTTCAAAACTTATCCCACATTTATTTCTCCACCCCTAAAATGCTTGGAAACTAGTAACAGGGATAGGATAACTGCACACTAAGAGAAATAGCTCACACAAACTAGGCACTCCACATGATAATTCCCAAGCCCTCCCAAGCATGGTATGGCCAGCAGGTACAAACTATACAACCTCTTCTTTGTTGCAACTTTTAAAATATGTATCGCTTACAGAGATTACTGAATGCAACTCCAAACAATGTTAAAGAGAAAGCAAATTTAGAAAGTATACCCAAAGGGTAGCCAATAGGATGGTACGACTTGTACCAAGGGTGGTGTTGATGTGTTTTTTATGCACTTCATGTAGAATAAAATACCAAGTATTTTATCCTCTCTTGAACAAAATCCTCTTGAATGCTAAGCTAAGCTATGTGACCATACGAGGTGACTCCAAGGTTTCTACTGTCAGGTCTTGACGTGTGGTTAACTCAATGGTTTGATGTGATATTGCTGGAATCACAAGGGGGACTTGTTGTGACGTTTTCACACATTGCCCCATTGCAAATGGTGACCCCCTACCTTTCAGGTCCTCTTGGTCTTTTGGTTTTGGTTCTTTGGGTCTTTTCACAATAATCCCTTTGGTCTCCCCGATTGACAAGTGTCTTGATGAAATTTGATCAAGTCTACAAGTTGTTTGAGAAATTTGGCTAAGTTTGGAACCTATTTTGCCTATTTTAGGGTTTTGCCCTTCAGACTTAGATTTGAGGTCTTTTCTTTAGGGTTTTGGAAAATCTGAACGTTGCAATGAAGTCAAAGCCCTTCAAGGAAGCTACCAGTGAAATTTGAGCAAATTCTGAACACTTACTATTTTTAGTAAGTTTCACTGTGTCCCGGATTGGCTTAATTTTGCCAAAAATAAAACTTACTATTTTTAGTAGTTTCTATTTTTGGTAAGTGTCACCCTGTCCCGGTTTGCCCTAATATGATGTTCGGAAGTACTTACTATTTTTAGTAAGTCTATTTTTGGCAGGTCCATCTTAGGTTGTGGTCATGGTGCTGAAGGCAAAACATTCCTGAAAATCCACGTCTAAATCTGGAAAGTTGAAAAAAGAAAACGATTGATCAAGGAAAATGGCTAAGTATGAAGTTCTTTTGGAAAAGGCATGAAAAATCTTCTAAGGCATGGGAAATCCACTTCAAATCCAAAAATGGCATCTAAATCTAGAAAGGGTAAAAAAGTGTAAGGCCAGGAAGAATTTCTAAGTTTGTTAGAAGCCCTTCACCTTGATCAAATTGCATTCCAAATGAAGGCAAGGTGCCATTTTGGGTCAAGGAGGAATTCCTTGAATTCTCAAAAAATCCTCCACCATAGAGAAATAGCACCCAAGGATAGGGGTAGGGCGCCAGAATAGGGTGAGGGAGGAATTTTCTTCCCTATTCAGAATTCCTCCACATAATGAAAATTCTGCCCAAGTCTTGGTATGGGTGCCAAACAGGGGTAAGGGAGGATTTTCTCCTTCCAAAGGAAATTCTTGCACCATGTCATTCTAGCACCCAAGACTAGAGTAGAGCGCCAAACATGGGTTGAGGATGAATTTTCCTCCAAGTCTGATATTCCTCCACAATGTCAAAATGGTGCCCAAGCAAGGAGTTAGGTTGCCAAATCAAGGTGATGGAAGAACTCTCCTCCAAGCACATTTTTCCTGCAACATGTGGAAACAACGCCCAAGGTTGGAAGCAGGACGTGAAAATCAAGGTTAAGGAAGAAAAGTTCAAAATTCAAAAATTCCTTCCTCAGGGAAGAAATGCGCCCAAGTTAAAGAATTTCAAGGCACAAGGAAAATTGGCTAAGAGAGGATTTTCTCTCTTCAGGACTAAGGACAAGACAAAATTCCTTGAACATGGAAAATAGTCAGCGGTCAGGAAAATCTTCCTTTAGGACGAGGTGTGCATGAGAACACGAGAAAATTCCTTCAGGACAAAATATTTCTACAAAGATTTTCTCTCTCCTAGAATTACAAACATACGAGAATCCTTTAGAAGTGGAAAAGATTGTTAAAATTCTTCCAAGACAGGAAAATCTTCCAAAATGTCTTTGTGAGCCCAGAATGGAAAAAATTCTTGTAAAGGACAAGTTGGCAACATGCAAAGAGAATATTCCATATTAATGAAGCACAACTCGGAAAATTATAGAAGCTCCTATGATGGCAGGGTCCACTTGCACGTCGAGAATCTATTGAATGCATGGTGGCATGATGGCACATTTATTGCTAGCGGGCGTTTGACCAAGTGGCGGTTGATTCAATGCATGGCGGCCGTTATACTTAATGAAATAATGATGTATCTTTTGCATGTTGGTCGAACTTTGCATAAAGGAGCATTTATTGCATGTAGCTGATTTTGGAGATGGTAGAGCATTCAAAATATAATGGGCGATTTCTAGCTTGATGGGGCATTTATTACACATTGGGCGAATTTGAAAGAGGTGGTGCATTTAATGCACAATAGATGCCATTTTTGGTAGGAATGTCATTAATTGATAACGGGCATAGTAGGTCATTAATGTTTATTCCCACCTTGTTGCATCATGTGTGTGGAATCTTTTGGGTTAAACCCTAATTAGAGTTTGCATGTAATCAAGGTTGGAGGCCTATATAAGGGGGTGACCCCTTCATTTGTAAGGCAGGGAGATTTGTATTAAATTGTTGCGATAAGTTATTAAGATAATAACAGTGATACATTGTTCTCTGATGGTGTTCGCTTAAGTTATTTTTCAAAACTTGCATGGTTTCACCTTCTTCACTTAGA
Organism: Cryptomeria japonica; assembly: GCF_030272615.1. Classification (NCBI taxonomy): domain Eukaryota; kingdom Viridiplantae; phylum Streptophyta; class Pinopsida; order Cupressales; family Cupressaceae; genus Cryptomeria; species Cryptomeria japonica. Next base: position 102,328,325 of record NC_081413.1, on the reverse strand, counting down.
GTAGAAACTTATTTTCAAGCATTTAGATGAACAAGGTTGATTGCAGTGTTTTAAGGTGAAGATCGCTTGCTCATAACTTTTGTTGATAGATGATTTTTATTAACAGTGCAAGGTTGGACTGAGCTATTTTATGTGTGTGCTTAATCTGAATCGTGGGATGAACATTGTTCTCTGATGTTGTTCATCAATGGTTTAAAATCCTTCAAGCACAACCTTTGAAGATTGCACCCTCTTCATGTAGTTGTCTTCTAGTGGCGAAGTGAAGTGTGGTTGATCTCATCCGAAGCATTGCTATCAATTGAGTTCTTAGATTTAGCTTAGTCTTCCTAAAATCCTTTCCTCTTTAATTTTGGTTCATTCTAGTTCAGTTCTTTTGAAGTAGAAGCATCACAAAATTGCTATATCTAATGATAAGTTCCAGCCACAACAAAGAAGTGAAAGAATGATCAAATTTAAGGCCCCTAGATTACCAACAAACATCAAAGCCAAACGAGTCTATATCCACATTAAAGTCGCTAGTGCGCAATTGGAACCTTGGAGTCAGTGTATGATCTTCTTGCAATCTTAGCATACATTTGATTTTGATCAAGAGAGGATAAGGTGACCGTTGGGAAACTTTATTTTGTGTTGGTGTGGTCTCAAAACACCTGTCAACAAGACTTACGTTGAACATGAATGTTGTTGGAACATGGAAATGTACTTGATCTAAAAAAACGACAAACGAGATTGAGCATTTACAAAATTCTAATCTACTCCTAAGATCAATGATAGCATTGGATCATGTTTGGATGGACATATTCTTTAAACCAAGCTTTGCTTCGCCATGTTAACAACAACTACATAAAACCGATGCAATCTTCCAAGGGAAATGAAAGGTTTTCATATCATGAACATTCATCGAAATGCCCAATACACTAGCGCAACTTGAATAAACATTTCTACAATTGAACTTAGCACATTTTAAGGTTTAGGCTAACCACACATTGTAATTGAAAATCATCCAACCACAAATAGTATGAACCAAGGAATTATCAACATCCACACATTACTCCATCACAATCAATAAACTTCATCTAACATGAGGATATAATGAGAAACCATGCAATATGCAAAAGAAACACCACCATTCACCATAAATTCAATGAAAAGGTTTGTTTATTTACATGCCTTGGCAACAATTTCTGCTTTCTCCTCCTAATCTACTTCTAATCTAATTTCTAATTCTTCTAACCTTCTGCTGCTAACTATTAACCTTTACAAATGAGGAGATCAGGCCTTTTATAGACTTCCCTTTACAAATGGATGGCCAGGATCAAATCCAAATCAATGGCCAAGATTACAAGATAAAACCCTAATTAGGGTTAGTTATAACTAACTTTGCATTGCATTTAATGGTTGACCAATGATAGAATTACATGTTGTGGACACATGTCCAATATTGAATTCTAACCAATAGGAATCGAAGTTAGGTAAGATGAACAATATTCGATGAAGTGACGTGTGTCACTTGCTCCACTCTTGAATGAGTCAAGTTCATTGAACTTAGACATGTTGACTTTGATTGATGATGGAGATGAGTCAGTGCCACCTCAGCTTGCATATCCTTGATTAAGTCGGCCTTGTCTAATTTGGGATTTAATTAATTGCATCATTTTGTTCATCCATCCTCATTACACTCTTCAAGTCATCCATGCCTTATCCTCTCAATCTGCACTAGTCATTGTGAATGCCTTGATGTGCTTGAGCAATCCTTCACTTCATTGCTCTATCTTGATGTGGATCTTCATCTTGTGATGATGATTCTTTATCCTTCCCTTGCAATGTTGATGAATGTTGGAGTGTTCTTCATGTTGTGCTGTCACTTGATTCCTTCCATGTTGATCTTGGAGCTGATCCTCCTCTATGCCAGTGAATCTCGACCCCTTCACCATCTTGTTGAGTCTTGCATCTGATCATGAGCTGCACCTCTTTATTTACTACGCTGATATCCTTCCTTGAACCTTGACCTCCGCAAGCTGCTGAGATGTCCCTCTTTACCATCATTTGATCATCCCGTGCTTCTCTCCTCGCAATCTGCTGTTTGCTGATGAAGTTATCTCTGGATATTCCTCCTCTACCTTGATGAAGTGTTGTGGAGAGCTTTCCTTCTTTGTTGTAATGTTTCCTTGAAATGCTTGCAGGCTGCTCCTTCACCCTCTTCCTTAGTCACTTGCAATACAAACAAGAACAACATCAAACACATATGATATAGACAGATTTGACCAACCCCCAATCTAATATACATCTTAAATGATGGTAAAATTGTGACTAGATCCCTGATTTCCATGTCTGATTTTGTAATGTTTAAAGGTCTGAGGCCTGATTTGCGTCTCTGATTTTTCATGTTTTAGGTCTGATTTGCCAAAGTTGTGGATTTTTCCAGGGTCGTGGATTTCTGAGGGTCGTGGATTTTGAAGACTCATGGATAATTTACTTACCTTCCTCGAGTCATTGGCTGCTTTGATTGCTTCACTCTTCACCAAATTTAGTCGCTTAAAACATCATCATGTTGAGAACCTCCTCATCAAGTCATGGGTTTTATCAACTCAAGGATAAACTTGCTCACATCCACCTCCAAGTCATGGATTTCTCTAGTTCATGGATTTTGGAGGGTTGTGGATTTTTGCAAGTGGAGGATAGTCATCATCATCATTCAAGCTTGCACACTTCAACACTTAGTTAATTACTTCACCTTCATCATGTTGTTCATCTTCATTCTCCAAGTCAAAGATTAAGTGAGTTCATTGTTTCTCCTTCATTTCATGGATCAATCTCGCCATCTCCATGCTTGAGGCGTGGATTTTAGCAAGTCATGGATTGATCTTCATCACTCACCTTTATCATGTTCATTTCTTCATTCAATTCATTGGAAGACATTTTTCGTTATCACTAATCAAGGCATTGGGATAGCATCACTCTCATTCATTATTGCCTTCAAAGATCCTCAAGCCTTGGACCTCCACAAGTTGTGGATTTTGGCAACTCAAGGACAAGCATTGCAAGTGTGACCTCCACCTTGACTTGATCTTCATTTCACTTCACCTTGTTCAAGATTGCTCACCAACACTTGAGGATGATGCAACTCACTTGATCAACACCTTTAATGACTCCCAGCTGTGAATTTCTTGCACCCAAAGGCCAGATGGAGTCATCATCACTAGGTTGTGTATTTAGCATGGTCATGGATTTTCATGAGTCATGGATTTTGGTGACTCATGGACAAACCCAATGACTTCCACTTCAAGTCGAGTTCGTCATTCCTTGCTCAAGTTGATCATCAAAGACCTTTGCTTGCAAACTTGGAGGATTTTAAGCCTAAATTCAATTAAATGCAACCTTGTTCACCATCGCCTCAAAGTCACCAAGTTGTGGATTTTGCTTGGGCGTGGATTTTACTTGAGGTGGTGGACAAATCTTATTCTCATTTCTCAAGTCCATCAATTTCACCAAGTGAAAGATAGCTTCTTCATAGGGTTGACTTGGTGTTTCCTTTCTCTTCATCATTGCTTAGACCTTGAATCATCTTCATTAAGAACTTCATCTTAGTTGATTGATCATCACTCCTTGATTGATCCTCGCTTCTACATATTAACCTAAGGGTGCCCACTTGCTTGCTTGACTATTCATCACACCTAAGACTCACCTTGACTTGTCCTAGAGGTTGCATTGTGAAGCATCACCCAATGACTACCTTGACTCTCACTTATCACTTGACTCTCAGAGCTGAGAAGACTCCAAACTAGTCTAGAGGGGGACCTAACTGCTGCTAGGTTGCCTAATTTGATCACATCCTGAGGACAAAGGCATTGCATCCCCTCACAAGCAAGAGTTTAAATAACTAAATAAACTATTGCCAAACTAGACGACTAAGCTAAAACGATGCCACTACCAAGCAAAAAGTGGGGATCCCCATTTGCAATGGGGCAATGTGTGAAAACGTCACAAGAGGTGGTATGGCCTAACAACAACACCTTTTCAATCACTCTCTATTCATATCAGTATCTTCAACAAAATCTCCACAAATGATTTCGAAATCAGCAATTTTAGAAGCATCATCCATATCTACAAACCAAAATTGGAACTCTTCTTTACAACACAATGGTGATCTTTGTATGAAACCACACCAGCTAGCTAGGGGGATTTTTGTCCCTGAAACCAACAATGACAAGAGAGTTTTCGTCCTCAAATGAGCCCCAACCTTTCTAGAGGGAATTAACCAATTTTAAAATATAATAATTTTTTTTCCCTCACAAAGATCTTTTTGGAGAATTAATATTATTTTTTGTGTAAAGTCTCCCAAGCCTAGACATCCAACTTACAACACATCTAGACACTTTTTTAATGAGTTATTACACTAAGTTGTCCTTTTATTATTTTTCAACATTAGACAACTTAAGTGAATAATTAATTAACAACTCAATAATCAACCCAAGTTGCGAAAAGAACTGAAATGACAGAAATGAAATTCTAATCATACCAACATGATACTGAAGACCCGAGATGATGATCAAAGGCAATTGGGTGAATTACTAAAAATGGTTTGCTTCTCCAAGTAGTTTGGAGAGCTCCCAAAAGGCTAGAAATTGATTCTGAAAGCATCTCTAGGCTCACCAAGGCCAACCAAGCTCATTGCCAACAACAATAACTCTGCAAGACTGACCCTGGTTCCTCCAGTAACCTTGGAGATCCCCCCTATTCACCAATTAGCCTTTAGAACTTAGAAACTAAGCTAATTGTTCAGAAATCAATTATGCTAAAAATGGGGACATTATAGATTTGAAGGGTTTTCCTGCCAAAAAGGATAAGGGACATGGGAACAAGAATTTGGGGATGTGATGCAGGAGCATCCCCGGTCTATGAGCAATCTTGCATCAATCAAAAATATTTCCTTTTAGTTTAGTTCTTGTTCTGTTCAGTGTGCAGTTTTCTGTGTTCTTGCCGGTAGGTGCCGGTAGTTGCTTGCTTTTCATTGCAGATCCTATTTTTGGTTTCCAGGTTGGTTCATATGCTTAATTCCAGATTTTCAGTCCATTTGGATTCTTTCTCGGCTAGTTATCGTTCTCGGTTTGACTATTTCTGGGTTCTAGGACGGTTCTTGAGCTTACCGGTAGGTTTTCCTTCATTTCCAGAGCGGTTTCTTGGCGTGTGGATCTATTCGGGGTCTTGTCCGATGTTCTTTGGTGTGTGGCCAACCTTCCTACTGATCCGCACTTCTTGGTTGTTATTTTTCGGAGGAATTTCTTTCATTCTTAGGGCCGACCTAGTTACACGTTTCATTTTCCTTTATTGGTAAATGTAATCCTTTGTGGCCGACCCAGATATGTTCCGGAGGGTATATATAGGGTATTATGTAATCATTTGTAGGGGACAAAAAGTAGAAATCAAAATAAAGATTTAGATTTGTGATTAGTGATCTGGTTGACTCTGAGAATTCTGGATGGATGGTATCTGGCTTGTAGCCTGCATGTAACCGGTTGGCTACTAGATGTTCTATGATGACCGTATGACGATAATCGGTTGATTGCCGAAGGTTCTAAGACAATTATATGATCTGTTTCTATAATCTTGCTATGTTTTCTTGTTGCTTTCGTTGTGTTACTCTTGCTGCATAAGCCGGTCGGTTCTCTTTTGAGGGTTTACCGGTTATGGCTGCATCAATTGGTATCGGAGCTGGTTATGAACCGGTTGGTGGAAGAGTTGTTTGCAAACCTTGAGGCATTCCTTTGGGTGGACAGATCGCCGATTGGAGGCAGGCTACGCGTGTGTTCAATAGATCGCTGAGGAGAGGCAATTGAAACCGGTAGTCAAATCGCCGAGTTGAGGCAGTTCATCGGGGCAGAATAGGAGATGCCGCCTAGAAGGACGAACCCCCAAAGGGTAGAGAAAATGATGGAGGATTTCAAGAATGAGGTGAGGAACGAGATCTAGAACGCATTGGCTGGTTTGTGGAGGAATCCGGAGTCCGAGGATGAATATGAAGAAGCTTGGGAAGAGCTTGAGGCGGAAGAGGTTGAAGGACCGGAAGACGAAAGAGAGGAAAGATTCCTGAGGGCAGTGGCGCAAGCGAGTAAAGTTCATAAAGTGGAGGTTTCAAACTTTTTTGGAACGTTGAACCTGGAGGATCTGATTGATTGGATCAGAGAGTTGGAGGATTACTTTGAGTTTGAGGATGTCAAGGACCCGCAGAGAGTCTGGTTGGCATAGACTAAGTTGAAAGGGCATGCTGCCTTATGGTGGAAAGAATTGCAAAGAGACAAAGTGGAGAATGCTGAAATGAAGATCACCTAGTGGAGACAGATGGTTGCAAGATTGAAGGCCAAGTTCATATCGGGAGACTATGAGTTGAAATTGTTCAAAACGTTGCAGAACTTGAACCAGAGAAACATGACTGTGAAAGAGTGCATTGAGGAATTCTACAAGGCGATGATTAGATCTGGACATAGAGAGATGGATAGAGAGAAGGTGGCGAGGTACATAAACGGACTTGCATTTAACATTCAGGATGAGAGGAGTATGTTGAGGCTTTCCACAGTTGAAGAAGCTTACCAGTATGCTTTGGAGGCTGAGGAGAAGGTGAGAAGAAGACAGCCGAATAACCCTAGAGGGAAGGAGAGATTCAGGGGACAGATGAGTATATAGAAGCAGAATGTGGAAGAAGAATCAAAACCTAAGTGGAGTAAAGAACCGGCTGAAAAAACATAGAGGAAAGGCAATGGCAGTACCAACAGAGAATTTCCCGACAAATGTTTCAAGTGTGGAGAAACTGGACATAGATTTTATGAATGTAAGCAAGGAATGGCAAGAAGTTGTGTGGTAAATGAGGAACTGGAAGGTGAAGTTACCGGAACTGACTGTGCACCGGAGCAAGGAGAATCCCTCATGTTCAGAAGATGTCATGCCCAACTTTTGGGCACAAAAACGGAACAACAAAATTTTTTTTGACAACATGAACTCGCAACATATCCTACAATTATAATAACTTGATTAGAGATTTGTCTTATCTAGGGTGAAAATAAAATTGTTTACTAAGGTTGGGTTAATTAACCAACTCGAACGAGCGATTTTATTTGGTGGGGATTAATCAGTGTCACAGATTAGTTAGCTAGCTCAATTACCTTAATTAAGCTGTCGTAAATCGAAACGAGGGATAAATGGGTTATCTCAATGTATTAAATCATTTCCGACCATAAAATGATAATGTTATAAAATAATTGGTGCACGCGTGAATTCATTACTTAAATCCAACCGATAGGGGTTCAAATTCCTAATTAGTGCCATATACCCACTAAAACTGATAATCAGTTAAAGCCAATTCTAATCTTCCCTAAACCCTTAATTTTGACGATTTAATTTTAATCCGTCCAAAAATCGGTCTCAAGGGCTTAAGGTTCATAAATTTACAAATTCCTCCTTTTGAATTTCCCATTTACATTATAACCTAATTGTCCACAATTAAATTGAGGAAAATCTATTGACTAATTAAATAAATTAATTTGATTTAGGGTATAGTTTATCCAACTATATTAATTCTTCATTTTTAAACCCCTGGAATTAGCTATATTAAAATTTAAATTTTCTAAAGAATAAAAACATACGATAATTCAATTATAAAAAAAATAACCCTAATTATATATTAAAATCAAATTTTTTTTTTTAAAAACACCCATTTAAATTTCCCATCTCCAATTTTAAATTTCCTTAAATAAAGAGATCCTTAATTCATAAAATGCTAACCCTATGTAATAATTAAAACTAAATTTTAAAGCTCCTATTTAAATTACCCATCCCCAAATTAAAAATTTCCTTAAATAAGAAAATCCTTTCTTTATAAAATGCTAACCCTAACCCGAAATGGGGTTAGGGTTGCATTTCTATTTATCCCCTTTTTTTTTTTTTTAAATTCTTATCATTTTATGCCCTAACCCGAAATGGGTTAGGGTTTATTAAACCCCCTTTTTTTTTATTGACTTCGGAGTGTGAGATTGCAGGTACGGTGGAGGGATTGGCGAAGAGGGAAGGGCGGAGAGGTTGGCGCGGGGTTCTCCCGGGCGCCGCTGTGCGTACACACAGTGGCAGACGGCATAACCGCCGCCCACTGTGTATACACACAGTGGCGGGCGCCGCTCGCTGTGCGTAGCACAATGGCAGCCGCGACCGCTCCACTGTGTTACACACAGTGCGGTGCCGTTCGGCGCCGCCCACTGTGTGTAGCACAGTGGCTCGGCCGTGGCCGTCCACTGTGTTATCACACAGTGGTCCACGGCTCGGTGCTCGCGATCCTACATTTTTTTTTTTTTTTAAATGTTTTAATATTTTTTTTTTTTTTTTAAAGTATACATTTATATATATATATATATATATATATATATATATATAGGTGTGTATTTTTATATATACATATATAAATATATTTCCATATATATATATATATATTCACTGCTATGACCAGAATATATATATACCTGATAGGGTTAGGAAGTTATTTTGAGTTATTTTTAACACAACAGCATGCATTCCTTTATATATTTTTTTTGTAACAGGAATATACAAGGACAAAATATATTTCCTTTTCTTTCTGTTGCAGGGATAAACACATATAGACATTTATATATATTTATATATATATAGGTATATATTTTTCAATATATATACTTATATATTTATAGATATATATATAATTAAATGTTGGGACAATAGGGTTGGAAACCCTTATTTTATTTTGGGATTCTAACATTTAAACATTCTGATCTAGTCTTTTAACAGCATTAAGAATAGGTCTTATTTTTCTTCTTTTTTTTTTTTTTACAGTCATACATCATGCTTTTACAGCAATGCAAAAATACTAGTTCTTTTTCAACTATGTCTAAACAGAGTTTACAACAATAAAATAGCAGTAATTAACTATGCAAGTAAATAATGAAACCTAATGCATTCCTTTCCTCTTTTTTTTTTCTTTAAATTGCAGAAAATAAACAAGATAACATACAAGATTTAGATGTAATCTACAGCAACATAATAGGCATCAAATTTTTAAGTAAAGATTACATTGCTTACAGATTATTAATTTACAATGACCCATATATAAAATGGGTGAATAAACTAACCAGTCTTTTCATTCCTAATCTTTATACAGAGGATAAAAGAAAACAACCTAAAGCTCTTTATTTACATATACATTTTTTTTTTGCTACAAATCATAAAATTACATTTTCTTTTTGCTTTTCTGCATTTAAATAGAAATCTGAATCTGAATAAAAATCTGCAACCAAACAAATCTGCAACTCCTAGATCTTTTTCCCAGCAACCTACATATAAAATTTTTAGGACTGTGACCATGGGATGCTCACCTCCCAGCCTAGGCTTACCAGAAGCCACCTCCGAGCTTGGAGAATCAAGACCTAGACGGGGTTACAACCAAGCAATACAACAGGAAAAGGGGAAAAGAAATCAACACAACAGAGACACCCCTTCCCAAGCTGAAACTCCATCACGAAATGTGATGCCTTAATAGGGTGGAAGTGGACCAAGTACCTGTTGTGACGTTTTCACACATCGCCCCATTGCAAATGGGGACCCATGTTTTTTTGCTCGTTTTGCTCGTTTTCGCTTTGCTTTTTCTAGGGTTTTGCTAGTCGGTTAGTTGTCTGGATTTAGGGTCAAGCCTTAGGGTTTTAATTACCGTCTTTTCGGACCAAAATCCAGTCGTTTTTGAGGGCTTTTGAGCTTCTTTTTCTGGAATGCAAATTTTGAATGCAATGATTTCGCCAAAATGGTCTAATTTTCAATTGGAATGTTCATGCAGAGCTTAAACTTGTCTAAGTGTTGACCGTCAATATGAATTTTTGTCTGATTGAATATTTTGACCAAATTTTGACTTTTTTGAATTTTGATCCTGGGCATTTCAAATGATTTGTTTTCGCCTTGTGAAGTGATAAAATGTGTAAAATCATGATATTTTGGCCTGTAGGAGCAAAATCGCTCTTGTCCCTCAGTGAAGGACAGGAGCTCAATCTCAAATATCTCATCATTCTTGCAGAGTCCAGACAAATTTTACGTTTGAAGTGATGGAGAAAGGCGAGATCTTTCCATTGAATATAAATTGAAGATTTTCATGAACACAGAAATGCCTCCAGGGGAAAAATCGCTCTTGTCCCTCAGTGAAGGACCGGAGCTACAAATCCAATTTTGCTTTGTCCTTGCAAGATTTTAACGTCTTGACGATGTGAAAAGGTCCAGAGAGGTGCATTTTATCAAATGAATATAACTTGAAGCGTCGCCCAGGGGATCACATAGGATAGCAAGTCCGGCCTGAGTGAGGTCCTGATCCTGAAATTTGGCTAAGTCTGGAATGCCCTGATCCTGAATTTGACTAAGTCTGGGAACTGAAAAAACCTCCAAAAACTAGATTTTGCAATATAACTCCTGGAGGTCTGAAACCACTCTCAAACATCCTGAAAGTATATATGGAATATAACTTAAAGTATAAGAAAAAAGAAACATAGAAGGAAATGTCACTTATACTTAAATGTTATATTCCATTAAAATTGTCCTGATTGAGAGTGCGAAAAGTCAAATTTCGCTCGTGTCCTTCTCCAAGGGTCCACAGCGAAAAAGCGCTCCTGTCCCTCTCCAAGGGACCAAGGCGAATCGCTCGTGTCCCTCACCAAGGGACCAGAGCGAAAATGATTAGTTGAGCCATTCCTGACCTTGTTCGGACGAATCGAGACATCAAAGGCATGGTGAAGGACGAAATGAGCATGATAGAGCATCCAGACTTGATCAAAACAATAAAATGCTTAAGTTCGCTCCTGTCCCTCAGGAAGGGACCAGAGCGATTTTTGTTATAGATGATTTTCTCGCCAAGTTACGACCGATTCCAAGGCATGGATGAATGGAAGGACGCATTATGAACCCGTTGAATATAAATCTAGAAGCTAGCAAAGTGAAGTGAAGCATACAAAGCCAAGATCGCTCCTGTCCCTCTCCAAGGGACCAGGGCGATATGATGATTATATTGCCGTCCCTCCAAGATCAGGACACTCCAAGGCGAAGAACAAGGTACCAAGGACGTTTCGAAGCATCTCCATCAAGCACAAAGTTACAAGGATCGCCACATTGAGGGATTTGCTCTAAAATATCCTAATTCGCTCCTGTCCCTCAGGAAGGGACCAGAGCGATATTGATTATATTGGCCAAGTCTCTCAAAATTTACGTCAAGCCAAGGTTTTGCAAGATGGTAAAAGGTCTAAGGCGTCTTTTGAAGGTGATATACCAAAGTGTTGAACGTTAAAATGCTACCAATTTGCACAAAGAGCCTATATCGCTCCTGTCCTTTGGACAAGGACCAAAGCGATTTTTACTAAAACACTCATGTTCCGTCAAAACCAAGACAAGGCAAAGATCGGCATGGTCAAGGACGTCCTTTGGAAGACAATGAATGAAGAACAAAGATCAAAAGTTTGCAAATTTGAGCCAGGACACTAGGATCGCTCCTGTCCCTCAGGAAGGGACCAGGGCGATATTACATCCAAAGGCACTCATTCACACATGCAAGTCAATCTAACTCAAAGGACCCAGCTAAAATGGCGATTTGGACGTAAGGATGAAGACCTTGGACGTAAAATTGCAAGAATCATGACCAAATTGATGGATCGCTCCTGTCCCTCAGTCAGGGACCAGGGCGATGAGGTACGTATCTTCTCACTTTTTCATTTTGGCGCTTAAAACACATTTTTTAAATTTATTTAAATGCTAGAAAAAAAATCGATATTTAATTAAAAGCATTTAAATAGCGCATGGTATGTATTTATTAATTATTTTTTGCCTTTTGTAAAAAATCGAAATTTATTAATTAAAAATAAAGGCATTTAATAATTAATTATTAATTTAATAAAAATCAAAAGGGAGCGCTTGGGTTTATTTTGTCAAGGTTGGCCTTTATTATTTATTTAAAAATCGTTTTAATTGCTATATTTTGCAAAAAGTCGGCCTAAGGTCAATATGAAGGTGAGCGCCTATAAAGGAAGGTGTTTATTTCATTTTCACATCATCATTTATCATCTCTCATATGCAACTTGGAGAAGGCAAAAGAGGAGCGAATTTCATACAAAGGAAGGGCGAAATTATCATTCAAGAAGAGGAGCGAATTCAATCAAAGGTGGTGCGAAACTACTATCCAAAGGAGAGGCGAACTTGAAGTTTCTATTTGAGCGAAGTTGCCTAGGACGTCAAAGACATATCAAAGATGGCGAAATTGCTAACTTGAAGAGGAGATCACGTCCAAGACTTGAAGGGTGGCGAAGTTGATAAGAGGAACGTTCTTTTGAAGATCACATCAAGACTATCGAATTTTGATTTTTGCCTAGGCAAATTCCTCATTTTGCATTCTAGAGTTAGCTCTCTAGTGAGGCATCAAATGGAGGTCTCTTCAAGGAAAATCAAGCCGGATCCAGGACGGTCTTCGCCAGGACGATCAAGCCAAGGCATGGGCGACCTCTTTCAATCCAGTGTTCCAAGGCGAGGTACATCATCTTCCTGCACATCAAGGACGCAAGGAGTTAGAACAAGGGCTCGTTGAAGAAGCAAAATAGTTCCAGATGAATTAATTAAAGCAAGCTTCTCAACAACATCAAGTTGAATATCTACCAAGTTCCAAGTGTCAAATGAGGTGGCGTCCTAGTCATCATTTCTCCAATCAGTGAAGTCCATCTCAGCATGTCCAGATTCAATGTACTTAACTCATGGAAGGTGGCACAAACTCCGATGTACCTACCCCGGCTATCCATTGGTCGATTTTTCTAGAAGGGACATGTGTCCAAGCAATACAATTTTATCATTGGTCAAACATTAAATGTTATGTAATAGTTGTAACAAACCCTAATTAGGGTTTTCATTGTAAAATCTTGGCCATTGATCTTTAATTGATCTAAGCCATCAAATTGTATTGTGGGCACTATATAAGCCCAGGCATTTCATTTTGTAAAGGGGAATTTTAGATGATTAGGGAGAGTTGTAAATAGTTGGAAGAGTTAGAATATAGTTGATAGAATAGCAATTAGAATAGAATAGGAGGACAAGGCAAGAAATTGTTGCCATTGATTGTAAACAAACTCCATTTTCATTGAAGTAATGGTGAAATATGTCGTTTTCTTGCAATTTGCATGGTTTCTTGTTGAAGTCTTCAATCTTAGATGGTAGATAATTAGATGAATGAAGGAAGTGTGATTGATTGATGGTGGAATTCGTACATCCATACTACTAGCAGTTTGTTGATTGCAGACTTGCCTTGCGTAGTCAACTGGAATCATTCAGCCTAAGCTCAATTTCAATTTGTTGCCTCTTCATTGATATGCATCAACTTGGATGGTATCTATGCCTGCGGTGATGATTTGAACATCATAAAGCTTCCCATAGAAGATCGCACTAGTCTTGTGTAGATGTTCCATTGATGTAAAAACAAGACCTAGTTAGAGTTTCATCAAAAATCAATCATTGCTCCTACATTCTTAGTATTAGAATTAGATCCTCTCTTCGCCCTTATCCTTTTTCCATTTTTTAATCTAAGTTAGTAAGAGTTTGTGTTCTAGCAAAGCAGATCGGAAGTTCAATGTAAGTCCCCTTGTGATTCCAGCAAATCACATCATACCACTGGAGCTTGTCCACACGTGGAGACCCCACTAAAAGAACCTTGGAGTCTACCTAACTGATCCTTTACGCGAATCTTCAGCAGTTAGAGACTATTTTCTCAAGAGAGGATAAGATGCCTTTAGGTATTTTATTCTGTGTATGATTGTGTACAAAATACACGTCAACAGAATTGGCGCTAGAAGGAGGGCTTGTACGTGAACTCCAGATTCTATCACTTCAAATTTACGGAGGTTATCTCAAGAGCTTTTGTCCCTCCTCACACGTCAACAGAATTGGCGCTAGAAGGAGGGCCGAGCATTTGAACGTCAGATCCTGAGGAGCGCCTGACAGTGAACACGAACTCTTGAATCCAAGGAAGATCAGTGGAAAGCTTTTTCTCAAACAAAGAAGGAAGGTGATCGCTGGATCGTCAGTTGGACTTACGCGAGAAGAAATCAAGCTGGAACCAGTTGAACGTTCAAGTTGAATCTGAGATATTCAAGATCTCTCTTATTCCAGAAAATCCAAAAAAAGTGAAAAATAGAAAATCCAAAAAAATCAAAAAAATCAAAAAATCAAAAAAGAAAAGATTTCTCAATGGAGCGACAACAGTTTCACGAAGAGCAACAAGTTGATTTTCCTGAACTTTGGTGGAGGTTAGATACACAACTTTATCCACGCAGATTGTCCGAGTTTGCAAGACCAGGGCAGTGTCGAGTTCACGAGACAGAAGAACATGATGAGATGCATTGCTTGAAGTACTTATCAAGGATGGAATCGGCAGCGCAGGGAAAAATCTTCTTTTGGGATGTCCCTAGGCCAGAAACAGAAGAAGGCAACTTCAGTGTCCCAGAGAGTAAGGATCCTCTTCTAAGCTTCATGTGGATGATCGAGAGTCAACTCATTGTGGATGGTGAAATGCGTCTTGAAAACATATTGCTACCATTGTGGTGTAGAATTCACAACTCACCTCACTCTGAATTTACTTGCTCAGTATGTGAAATGGCTATCAATCAAGTCAGAAACCAGTTTGGAATGCCAACTTTGTCCGAGGAAGAATGCATCATGAACAGATCTTGGGGTGCACATCTCGCAGCCGAATTCAGGAGAACCTATGAACAGGACATTGCTCCAACATCTGAATGTGAGAAGGGTCAAGTGTACGTTGACGATACTAGTGCACCTGATGATCAATGTATTACAATGGATAGCCTGCCATGCCTTGCACCTGAAAAGGAATACCATGAAACAAAAGTTGAAGAATCAGTTGAAAATACTCAAACAAAAGAAGATCTAGGAGTTGAACAAGCAATTAAAAAGGAAGACGACTCATTCCTTGAAGAATTCTCACATATGCTACAAAAGGAGATCCTTGAGATTGAATTGCAGGAGGTTTCAAATGGTCTCATCGAAGACGACAATCAAGTTGAGATGTTAAACAAAGAGATACAAATCGTCATAAGTGAGCCCAGATATGAAGAACAATTCAAAGGGGCGCTTGAAGATTTCATCACCAGTATGCTATTTGAGGGAGCATTGAAGGATCTTGTAGAGGAAACACAAATGGAATTACTGCCAAAATTTTTTCTAGATAAGCAAGCTACTGGGAGTGATATGATCCATCATCAACTTCGACCTCCCGAGACTATACTTGAAGAAGAAAGGTCACCTGAGATTATCTTTGATCCACTAGAGGAGATGTTTGAAGATCAGTCCATCAAGGAGACTCTCATTTTTGAAGATATGCTAACAAAATTTCATGAAGATGCCTGGTTTATGCAAGTGAAAACAGAGAATCTTGAGCTATTCGAAGGGGCGCTGAGTTTATTTCAAGAGGAACTTCCTAGTCAAGATCAACATATTGCGAATGCTCGTGGAATAGTTCATCATCAATGGCGACCTCCTGAAGCGGCTGGTGATCTCGCTTCCAACAATACAGTGCCGTCTGAGCCTGAAACATGCCAGGTTGTCTCTTTCCTTAATCCTAGCTTTGAAAGTTATTATGATTTTGATTATGGGGATTTTGGGAAAACAACTTGCATTTGGATTGATCATGGTCCTAACGAATTACCTCAGTTGATCATTTTGAGTGACAACTTGCCTGAGTATGAGAGATGCATGGTGAGAGTTTGCCTTTCTGTATTTAAGGATGAATTTGCTAGGTTGAGAACCATCACGTTTGCCATGCTCCTGTTGCACAACCTGAGAAATCATGTAAAGTCATGTATATATTTTGCTTCTTTGAGTCGTGTCGAGTCTAGGACTCTTGTATATAGGTTTAGAGTAGGTTTTCTTTTCGTGTTTTTTAGGTTAGAGGTCTTTTGAGCCTTGTTCTTGATTTGCCTTGAGTCATTTGACTCATGATCTGGTGTGGCTCAGGTAGTTTGGTAGTTTTCTTTTGGTGTGCGTTTTAGTTTAGTTTGCTTTGGGTCGGTCTGTCGGTCGGTTTGCTTTAGTTTAGGTGTCTTGAGTGGGAGCCTCCATTTTGTGAGAAAGGTGTTTGTGTTGTTGCTCATACACTGGCAACATCCTGGATCTTATGTTAGACTCATTTCTTAGATATCTATTCATGAAGTGTTTGGAATCCGAGGTTGTTCCTCTCCAGTTTTATCATCTGATTAGGACCTGTGCTTGACTTGGAAGGGAATCATTTTCTGTGTCTTGATGCCGACATCTGTTGATTACTATATCTCCACACATTAATAGACTCCGAGTCATTATGGTTTTCAGGCAAAGCTGTGATTGGTGAAAAATCTAAAATCTGGCTTCAGTGCCACCGCAATTCTCAAACCCTAGTAAGCTTCACTGCTTACGAGCCAAAGGAATTGACGAAGAGAAAAAGCAATATCAAAAGGAAAAAATAAAAAAAAAGAGAAAACGAAAAAGAAAAATGAGGAGAAAAATGAAATGAAATGAAATATCAAAATTGGCTAAAGGGAATATGCGAGTAACTCCATCGGGGCTATAGACGCCTGGCTGGCAATGGAGCAATGTTCGTGAGCTTGCGGCGATAACCTCGTCGGGACTATGGACGTCTGACTGGCAGCGAGGCTCTATCCAGGATGCTTTTGAAGTTTAGATAAACTACGTAGCTAATCACAGGGGAACCTGAAAGTCATAGTTGTCTTGTCGAGAGGAATGAATACACTTGCACACACCTGGGTAATCAAAGACTAAGTGTCTAGATATGGTTAAGGATTCCCCTTCTACTTTGAGTGCATTCTCTAATCTCTTGATGAGCTAGGATGAATTTTCCGGAGGTTCTAGGTGTCGATTGAGTCTTTATCTCTGAAATGTTTTTCAACATTTATTCAAGGTGGCGCTAGATGTTGTGACGTTTTCACACATCGCCCCATTGCAAATGGGGACCCATGTTTTTTTTGCTCGTTTTGTTCGTTTTCGCTTTGCTTTTTCTAGGGTTTTGTTAGTTTGTTAGTTGTCTGGATTTAGGGTCAAGCCTTAGGGTTTTAATTACCGTCTTTTCGGACCAGAATCCAGTCGGTTTTGGGAGCTTTTTGATTTTCCTTTTCTAGAATGCAAATTTTGAATGAAATGAATTCGCCAGAATGGTCTAATTTTCAATTGGAATGTTAATGCAGAGCTTAAATTTGTCTAAGTGTTGAAGATGAAATGTGAATTTTTGTCCAATTGAATATTTTTGACCAAATTTTGACTTTTTTGAATTTTGATCCTAGGCATTTCAAATGATTTGTTTTCACCTTGTGAAGTGATAAAATGTGTAAAATCATGATATTTTGGCCTGTAGGAGCAAAATCGCTCCTGTCCCTCAGTGAAGGACGGGAGCTCGTTTTCAAATATCTTACTATTCTTGCAGGGTCAAGATGAATTACGAATTGGAAGTAATGGTGAAATATGTCGTTTTTCTTGCAATTTGCATGGTTCCTTGTTGAGTCTTCAATCTTAGATGGTAGATGATTAGATGAATGGAGGAAATGTGATTGATTGATGGTGGAATTCGTACATCCATACTACTAGCAGTTTGTTGATTGCAGACTTGCCTTGCGTAGTCAACTGGAATCATTCAGCCTAAGCTCAATTTCAATTTGTTGCCTCTTCATTGATATGCATCAACTTGGATGGTATCTATGCCTGCGGTGATAATTTGAACATCATAAAGCTCCCCTTAGAAGATTGCACTAGTCTTGTGTAGATGTTCCATTGATGTCAAAACAAGACCTAGTTAGAGTTTCATCAAAAGGTCAAGTCATTGCTCCTACATTCTTAGTATTAGGATTAGATCCTCTCTTCGCCCTTATCCTTTTTCCATTTTTTTAATCTAAGTTAGTCAGAGCCTGTGTCCAGCAAAGCAGATCGGAAGTTCAATGTAAGTCCCCTTGTGATTCCAGCAAATCACATCATACCACTGGAGCTTGTCCACACGTGGAGACCCCACTAAAAGAACCTTGGAGTCTACCTAACTGATCCTTTACGCGAATCTTCAGCAGTTAGAGACTATTTTCTCAAGAGAGGATAAGATGCCTTTAGGTATTTTATTCTGTGTATGATTGTGTACAAAATACACGTCAACAGTACCCTAGGGGAGAAATCTGCTAAATAAAACTTACAGCCAACTCATGGCACCCATGAATGCATAACCAGAATTCATCCTTAATCCCTACACCCTTATGACCCCCAAAAAGGCAACCATGCCATATTTGCACCCCTTATGACTCCCAAGTAGAAATAACACAAAAGAAAGGCAGCAAGGGTCTCATGGATAGACCCTTGAGATCACTCTCAAAATGAGAGCCTCTCACCCTAAGGGCTGTCAAACTCCTTCCACCCCCAAGACCATCTTTCCTCCCAAGGAAAGGAGGGTCTTGAACATTCCCCAAACACAACATTACATAAAACAACAATAAACAAGAAACACATAAATTTTACAGTTACAACACAAACAAAGAGTTACAGCAATTTCCATTCAAACATTCTATTACATTTTTACATTTACATAAGAGGGGAAAAGATAACACCAACCTTGACCTGCCAAGGGAAATCTAAGGGAAAGCTTGATGAAGCGCTGCCCAATCCTCTAATTCTTTTCTGCAATTCCTTAGCCCCCAAATCTGCTATCCTAAAACTGATTTTCTTCCAAAATTTTCCAAAAATCTCCAAGGATGGAGAGTGGGTGATTAGCTCACTAAGCTTCCATTCTTAGCCTAAGAAGGTCTCTCTCACTCCTTCCAACCTCTTGGATAGAGTGAGGGATCCCCCATTGGATTGGTCTTCCCTAGGTCTTACACACTCCCTAACCTAGGTGTCTAGAGAAGGGAAATGGAATGGGGAAGAGGGATTACTCCCTTCAAGAAGGTTCTCCTACCAAGGAGGGCACTCCTATAGATGGAATTCGTCCATCTTGGGAAAACCACTTTTTTGGGTGGTTAAACAAGTCCTAAGGGAAAGACACATGGCCAATTTTGGCCTTCACCCATAGGTACCCCATGAGGCCTAATAGAAATGCTCTAAAATTGACTCTAGGAGTTGATTTGACCTTCAGAAAGTCCACCTAAAGTTAACCTACGGGTCAACTCTGAGTTGACCTTCCTTGTGGCTCACTAACCTAGATTTCTTGGTTCCTTCAAGGATAATTAGGAGATATAACAATTAACAAAAAATAAAACTCTCCAAAAAGGTGACATGACAAATTGCCAACACAACATACTACATAGGTGTCAAGTGACACTACAAAATAATTCCACATCACAATACACACGTGGCAATTGTCCCTTAAACAATTTAAACGATTCAATAAATACAATTTACACTCCTGCAACATTTTACATTTACGAATAAAATACAAATACATACGGGGTGTTGTCTCTCCAAATAGAGAACCCCTGGTTTTACTAACGCACATTGGCCTAGGTTTGATTCTCCATAATATTTCCATGGTCACATGGATAATTTCCTGCACATCTCAATTTAAACATTAGTACTTCCCAAATAGCCTCATATAATATACAACACAAAATCAGAATACAATACATTCATTCTGCAAAGACTTGTCATTATAAAATACGATTTGTCACAAATCAAAGCAATTCATCATAATCCTCAAAATTTGATCCATCTACAAGATATGCAAACATATTTCTAACATTATAACAAATCCTGAAATTCAGACAATAACCTACATCATCACAATATTACCCTAATCTAGAATCATATAATATTCTATAATCCACAAGGCATAGAAATGAAGCATCCATATATATCAATGTTACCAAAATCGTGGGACCATGTAAAGTTCTCTATCCATAGTGTGTCAAAACTAGCATCCAAAATAGTTCCAAAATGAAAATAGCTGAAGAGATAGGATGGGTCGGGGTAGGGCCTCACAGAAGAGTCAGGATGGAGTAGAGCAGTGAAGATACCGGACCTACTCAGAGAAAGAGTCTTTTCCAAACTGTGTGCAAATCAGGTGGTAAGTGTTGCAAGGTTTTTTGTGGATAGTGGAAGCACTGGTAATTTGGTATTTGAGGAGATGGTAGTGGAGCTTGGATTGAAGAGGCTTGAACACCCTTGTTCTTACAAGGTAAGTTGGTTACAAGATGATCAAAAGTTAGAAGTGAAGGAGTAGTGTTTGCTGAATTTTAATATTTGGCCTTTTGGGGATGAGGTCTTGTGTGATGTTGTATCTATGAGTGCTTGTCATGTCTTGTTGGGAAGACCTTGGCAGTTTGATAGAGGAGCTATTTATGACTGTAGAAGAAACCTAATCACTATTGAGAAAGATGGGCATAAGTTCACATTGACTTCTTTGAAGGAGGAAGAGAAGGAGGTGAAGAACCTGAATCTTGAGAGAAGTGGCAGTACTGAGAAACCAGTTGCAGAGGTTATACTGGAAGATGGCATGAGTTTACAAAAGGATCTGATAGATAAGCTTGATGGACTGATAGAACCGGATGATAGAAAGCTTATGGTGACAAACCGGATGAAGTCTTGTGGCAGAAACAAATCAGAGTTGCAAAAGAAAGAGAGCAGTAAGCAGAGACAATGTGTAGATCTGAAGCAAAGGAAGAGAAACAAAGAGTGTCAGGGATTAGAGAATCCGGTTGAGATCTCAGAGGAGCTAAAGAAGATGTTTGTAGATAAGGAAGATGTTTGGATTAGAAATGAACATGGGGTCTTTATCTTGAATCCTTTTCGATGTTCATGAGTTGCCTCTCATGGAACATCTCTTTCTACCTGGGGTGTCTGATGCAGGAGTATCCCCGGTCTATGAGCAATCTTGCATCAACCAAATATATTTCCTTTCAGTTTAGTTCTTGTTCTGTTCAGTGTGCAGTTTTTTGTGTTCTTGCCGGTAGGTGCCTGTAGTTGCTTGCTTTTCATTGCAGATCCTATTTTCGGTTTCCAGGCTGGTTCATATGCTTAATTCCATATTTTCAGTCCATTTGGATTCTTTTCCGGCTAGTTATCGCTCCCGGTTTGACTGTTTCTGGGTTCCGGGACAATTCTTGAGCTTACCGGTAGGTTTTCCTTCATTTCCGGAGCGGTTTCTTGGCGTGTGGATTTATTTGGGGTCTTGTCTGATGTTCTTTGGTGTGTGGCCGACCTTCCTGCTGATCCACACTGCTTGGTTGTTATTTTCCGGAGGAATTTATTTCATTCTTAGGGCCGACCTAGTCACACGTTTCATTTTCCTGCATTGGTAAATGTAATCCTTTGTGGCCAACCCGGATATGTTCCGGAGGGTATATATAGGGTATTATGTAATCATTTGTAGGGGACAAAAAGTAGAAATCAGAATAAAGATTTAGATTCGTGATTAGTGATCCGGTTGACTCTGAGAGTTCCGGATGGATGTTATCTGGCTTGTAGCTTGCATGTAACCGGTTGACTATCGGATGTTCTATGATGACTATATGATGATAACCGGTCGATTGCTGGAGGTTCTAAGACAATTATATGATCTATTTCCGTAATCTTGCTATGTTTTCTTGTTGCTTTCGTTGTGTTACTCTTGCTGCATAAGCCGGTTAGTTCTCTTTTGAGGGTTTATCGGTTATGGCTGCATCAGGATAGCAAAAAAAATTAGGCATAGTAGGGAGACAACTATCAAAATAATAAAAGAAATTGATTTTAAAACTTTTAATATACAAATAAATCATTAAATATAAAATATTTAAAGGTAAGCTTAAAAGTAGCTGAAATTTATACCATCCTTGAGAGTATTTTTTTCTGTTCATTCAAATAGTAGGGCGATATTGTAATCTATAAAGAAAGTAGGTACAAAAGGCTAGAACTTGCGGCAAGTTGTTTCTATTTGATACCACATTCTAAGTTCACAAAAGTTGCGCTGATCTCATTTATACCATGTAGCACCCCTATAATATTAGTATTACCTAGAATATTAATTAGAAAAGATGAACTTTAAAGTTTATTGATAAGTCATTATGATACAACTCAGTTTTAACAATCAACACTATTAGCACAAAATCTAAATACCACTTTGGTATTGTTGATGTGTTTTTTATGCACCTCAAACACAAAATAAAATGCCAAGGTATCTTATCCTCTCTTGATTAAAATCTTTCCAAATGCTAAACTATGTGATCAATTGGAAGACTCCAAGGTTTTGAAATTTCAGGTCTTGACGCATGGATAAGCTCAATGGTTTGATGTGATAATGCTGGAATCACAAGGGGACTTACGTTGAATGCGTGAATGTTGCTGGAACTTGGGAATTTACTCATCTAACAAAGAAAGAACAAAAGGAAAGGGTTTAGTTTAGAGAGTCTAATCTAATCCTAGTATTGTAGGTTGTAGTGAATGACTTGGTGAGACTCTACTGGACTTTGCTTTGACATCAATGAACAACTCCACAAAGCTAGTGCAATTTTCTAAGCTAAATATATGATGTTCAAATTATCACCAACAACATAAACACCATCAAGGCAATGCATATCAATGTGTGAATGGCAATTGAAGTTAAGCTTGAATAAGGATTCCAGTTGACTACGCAAGGCAAGTTTACAATCAACAAACTGCTAGTAGTATGGATATGCGAATTTGACCATTAATCATCCACAAGATCTTCCATTCATCTAATCGACATTAAAGCAATGAGAAGTAGAAACCATGTAACTTGTTGAAACAACACATTTCACCATATCTTCAATGAAAAGAGTATATTCATTTACAAGTCTTAGCAACAATTTCTTCTTCTCCTACTCTACTCTAATCTAACTTCTAATTCCTAATTGCCTTAGCAACTATTCTCCTACCCTTCTAACATTAGCCTTTTCAAATGAGAGCACCGAGCCTTATATAGATAGTTCATTACAATGAATGGATCCGATTGATTCAAGATCGATGGCCAAGATTACAAGATGAAACCCTAATTAGGGTTTGTTACAACCACCATTACATTGACCAATGAGAGATGAGGGTAGGTAAGATAAATAATATTTGATGTAGCATCACATCACTTGTTTCTTCCTTGAATGAATGCTGACTTGGAACAAACCCTTTGATTAGATGAATGATGATTGGAAAGCCACTTCAGCCTGCATTGTAGACTTAATCAATTTGCCTTGAACATTCTTCATGATGTTTGGAATTCCTTGTGATATTTTGTATTTCATCCTTATGTTAGGGAATACCCTGAACTATTTCCTCCTTAACGTTCGTTGACTTTGAGATCCCTTGATGTAGTTCCTGATTTCTTGATGTAAAATCCCAAATGCTCATGTCTTGGATTTGTCTTTCCCTCATTTGTTCACCATCATGGTGAATTTTTCTTAATGTTCGAGCTAGTTCTCATCCTTTCTTTTGGAGATCCTTGTCTTGAAATCCTCTTCCAATCCTTGAAATGTTGATCTTTCTCATTCGCATTTGTGATGTTTCCCTTGCAATATGCTTGTAGACTCCTTTGGATTTGAACCTTGATTCCTCCTCATAGCATTGTTTGAGTTTCTTCATTCTTGCATTTCATTTGCTCATCATCTTGGAGCTGATCCTTCATCATTTGTTGCTTTGAAATGTTGAGCCCTTGGTATCCCTGCAAGCTGCATCCCCTTTCACTTCAAGCCTTGATCATCATGCTTCCCTTCCTTGCAGCTGTTGGTATTATGGATGTGTTGCATTAGTTTTGTCATCGATGTCAACACTTATCCTTCTGGAGATCTTTGGTTATATCGAACCGACACATTGTGTTCACCGGCAAGTTCAGTGACTTATGCACAGTCACTGGTATATTGTTCACCAGCACTGAGGATGACTTGTTATCATCTGGAGATCACTTGGTTATGTCGAAGACATGGTTTGGATACTTGGTTTTGGTATTTTGGATAATGGTCTAATCGGGTTGACATATTTGCTGTTACCGACAAATTGGTCTAGGTTATGGACCGGTATGCATTATCTATTCCAGATCAGCATGACACGTTATGGAGATGATTTATTGATTGGATATCGTTGTAAATGTATTGAGCCGACATGATGCATCTCATCTTAACTTGTTTGTAATTGATTTTATTGTAATATTCTTAGTGAGCCGACCTACACATTTGGTCTTAGGTTTTGTATATATGTAAGATTTCAATTGATGAGATAGAGGATATGGGATATGGTATGTAAGGTTATGGTATTGTAACATGGTATGTGCGAATATTGAAGATCATATGAGCAGACCATAGAGAAGGTTCAAGGAAGGTTTGAAGGTGATTATCAAAGCTTAACCGGTACTGAATCCAGCATTGGAGATGCTATTTTGAGCAGTACATTATTCTAGGATTTAACTATCCTATTGTAGTCATTGCGACTCCCATTTGAGCAGTGTGCTCTAGGGGGTTGGCCTTTCTGCATGTGCAAACCCCATTTGTATACACATACTATCTGCAATAGTATCATCTGATTGTGGGTAAGGTTTCCCACTGTGGTTTTTCCCCTTATAGGGTTTCCATGTTAAAATCTCTGTGTTATGTGTTGTGGATGTTGTTTCTCTTTTTGTTTCATGCATTAAGTTTCACTGGTATTGATATTAACTGTTAATCCGTCAACCGGCATTAAGTTTGGTTTACCGGTATTAAGTATCAAGTTTGATTAAGTTGTATTTGTGCTGAAATTCATAGTCAACTGATTCACTCCCCCCCCCCCCCCTCTTAGTTGCCTTCCGGGTCCTAATAGCAGCAGACCTGCAAAACAAACAAATATTGAATCAAACACCTATGGGATAAACCATGTTTCAACCTTGGTGGGAAATCGATCCTTGTAGGGACCAATTTAGTCCTTGAAATTTATCACTGTTTTCATGATCATTTTCTCAAGATGGAAATTCGAAGGTCATAGGGACTCCTTGCTCTTAGCAAATTTCACTTCATTTTGATGCCTTACCCTTGGAGTGAAGATTTGATCGCCATAGGGACTACTCATTCCTCATGACTTATGCTCTTCCTTTGTAATTCTGCACCCAAGTGGAGATCCTACCCTCATCGGGACTTTGTCCTTGAAAATTTTGTGTTGATTTGATCACCATTTGATGGAGTGGAAATCCGAACCCCATTAGGACACTTCAATGTTCCTTACTTTGTCCTCATTCCCGGTGGGTAAGTTGATTGTTATTCCTGAGTGGAAAATCAAACCTCATAGGGGCCTTTTGCTCCCAACTTTTGTCCCAACCTGTGATAGGTAATTTGAACAATTAATTTTCCAGATTTAACTTAGGTTCTGATTTTGAATAATTTTCACAGTTGTAAGCTCATTAAAATCAGAAATTCAACATTGCATAACATAAATTCTGAAAATAATGGAGATCTTTGATCAAATGATGGACATTTTGCTCTTAAAAACCTGAATCTGAGACTTAGAATGGGTCTGATTTTGATATCTAAGTCTGAATACACCCTCCCAAACTCAGAAAATGGAGGAAATTGCAATTAAATGTGCTGTCTTAGTTCTGATTTCTGAGTGTAAATGTCTGAAAATACCTCTGAAGATCATGTTTCAATGGCTGGAATGTTGTTTGTAACTAGGGTTATGTATGGGTTCGGATTGCCTTAAGGCAACATCCGATTCCCCTTTAGGTCCGGGCCCTATCCTAGGGTAACGTGACTCTAATATATGCCCAGCCCAATCCTAAACACACGCCACCTAATTAAATTAGCGCCAAAAACCAAAGGAGGCCGACTTGCAATCAAAGATTTCAATGTGTATAAATAAGAGACATTTGCAAGTCTATAATCATCAAGTTCGAATCTCATACAAATGCGAATTAGCTCTGCTGTGCGAATTCTTCAAGAAGGGTGCGAACTTAACTTCAAGGAAGAGTGCGAACCTATCCAGATTGGTGCGAAATTGTCCAAGAGGACATAGTGGATTTTGATGCAAGTTTTGAAGCATGCAAAGGGACAGATCTGATATGTGAAGATCAGATTCAAGCTAAGTATTGTACTTATGATTTAGAGGAGAATATATAATTTGACCTGTGGGTCTTTCATGCTGGGTATTTCCTCCTTGGAGGTTTTCCCAGGGTATGCTTGTTTGTCTACTATTTTATTTCCGATTTATGTTGGCTTATTAAAATACTGCAAATCTGATTACAACCTAGGGCATAATCAATTATATAAATCTGATTAACATACCTAGGGTTTAAAATTACATGGAAGTGATCCTATCCATGGCGCAATCCATATGTTTGAAGCGATCTGCTCTGGATTGACTGGAAATGGCTCGTTTTGGGCATAAACAATCGCTGGGAATAACATTTCAGTCTGAATAAGCAGC
Source organism: Cryptomeria japonica (assembly GCF_030272615.1). Taxonomy (NCBI): domain Eukaryota; kingdom Viridiplantae; phylum Streptophyta; class Pinopsida; order Cupressales; family Cupressaceae; genus Cryptomeria; species Cryptomeria japonica. The sequence goes on along the minus strand of NC_081413.1, from coordinate 102,301,910 downwards.
TGGTAATGGTGTCTCAAGTCTGATAATGTCGTCTTCAGCCAAAAATGGCGCCCTATATGCTGCTGTAAACACCCCCAATGATGGTGCACTCAATGCCTTAGGCACAAAATCGCACTTTCCCAGCTATAGTGATCTTCAACCTTCCTTCTTCCAGCTAACTTGGAGCTCAATCAACCACTTAATGATATAATAATAGTAACTGGCCTGGGTTCCGTATTCAACTTTTCACCTTTAACCTTCACCACACAATGAATGTGGGATAAAATGAAACACATTAAACAACCAAGTGGAAAATTGCACCTCTTTGGGACAATTAAATTTAACTTTATATTCATCTTTGCTTGTCCACCAAATGGAATGGTGGAAAATCGATCCTCGTTTGGACTGATTTGTCCACAAAATTCTCAAGTAAATGTTGATTTTCAGCCACTTAGTGGAAAATCGATGGTCATCTGGACATTATTTTCATGATTAATTTGCTTTCCCTTTGCACATTTTCTCCAAGTGGAAATTTGCTTTGCATCGGGACTGAAAAATCTTCACAAAACTTGGTCAAATACCCCTTTGGTGGAAAATCGATGTCTATCAGGAATCATAAACTTAATCAAATCATTGCAATTTTGTCTCAAGTGGAGAATCGACCCCCATCAGGACACCTCTTTTGTCCTGAGTGAATTTCCCGAGTCATCGAGACTTTCCACAAAATCACTTGCAAACTCAGTCCTAGAGTGGAAAAACGCACCTCATTGGAACTCTGTCCATTTTCATCATTAAAATTGAGTGGAAAAATGCCTCCCATTGGGACTTTTCACTTTATGCCTTAGTTGCTTGGTGGAAAAATGTTATCCATCGGGAATAAGTTGATTTTCACATTCCAAAAGTCCAAACTTATCAATTTTACCATTTTATGTAGTGGAAATTCTATTTTCATCGGGACTTTTAACATTTTCTCAAAATTTGAAGGGTGGAAAGTAGGAATCCATCGGGACTTTGTGCATTTTTAACTTATTTCACCTCTTAGGAGTAAAAAAAACAAACTCCTATAGGGACTTTTAACATTTTCACACAAAATTTACATCAATTTGCAACATTTTAAACTTTTTTTGCTCAAATTTTAGGGCAAATTGAAACTCAACACTTAGAAAAATAAATTGACAAGCTAAGACAACTTGACACTTAGGATCATTTCCTTACAATTTTAACACCCTTTTGCATTTTGACATGACACCCTCTCATGAGCGAAGGCAAACACTAGGAAATTATTGCTAAACTAAGACAGCCTAAGCAAAACATCTACCCTAAAAAGCGAAAAAGTGGGGGTCCCCATTTGCAATGGGACGATGTGTGAAAACATCACAACAGGTATGAATAAAGTCTTTATTCTGCATGGTTTATGTGATGATTCCCAAAGAGATTAAATTTTTTGGCAAAACATTGTTTATTTGGTATTTGGTTGATATTACAAAGCTTCTGGAAGCAACTCCTTAACATTTTCAATATAGGTTACTGCAATCTTGTATGTTTTCAAAGTTTCTCGAAGTTTCAAGGATTAAGTTTAGTACTTTTTATTTGGATCTTTTTTTAAATTAAAAAAAAATGATATAGGTTGGGAGGACAGCATAATGTCATCATAATGGTTTAGGGACATATGGGATGGCAAGCGCCCAGGAACAACCCTCATTTTTGTTTTATTTTTGAGGATATTTCGTCCTACCTCCACGTCCTTGAATCGGAGGACATCTCAATATCCCTAGGGACACATATCTGGGGAACACTAGTGGTATTGTGTGAATGCTTTGAGCGATTTACTGATTTTTGATTTTTTAGGTTTTGTGGTTTCTTTGAAAGTAGGATGGATCTTAGCAGGCCAGTTTAGGGAGGAGACCATGGCCTTCCCAGTGTTAATGTTAGAACAAGAAAGGTAAGTCACAACAATCTGAAACTTAGAAAATCTTACGAGAACAAGATACACATAATTTTATCCTGGGAAAACCCTCCACCTGAGGGTGAAAAACCCAGCCACACAAAAATAGGCTTTATTAATCAACACAAATCTGATACAGTTCTGATACCTTTCACAAGCAATGATTGTTACAACTTTAACAATCAACAGAATAATAAAATAACCTTCTGAAAGTGACTACCACCATTCCTCCGCTATAAACTCCTTATACAATATGTAGAAAGAGCACTACAAACATGCATACGAAGATAGAAGAAAACTCAACCAAATCACGGAAGCTGCAAAGATAGCTTTCTTCCACGCTGACACAGAAAGACGCTGAAGAATATAAATTCAATGGACTGTAGAGGAAGAACCACATATAGACAAACAAAACATCCGAACTCCAATCTCGAATAATAGCTGAGATAAATAGAGAGGAAAGCTTGAACTTTACGTATCCACGACTCTTAAGTAACACATGAAAGAAAAGAGCACGACTAGACATAACTCCCATCGGAAGAATACCAAAGGCTATGCGCTAAGAAATATTGTCAGTTACACCACCGACAAGAGAAACCGGAGAATGTTGCCAGCTCACACGCAAGATGGTGACGAGGAATAAGGAAGTTGATACAATACCAACTCGAACTCGTAGAAGTCAAAATCGCAGAATGAATACGATGAGCTAAATTTGAAATGCATGATATCAACAAGAAGAATATTGAACCATTGTAGGAAATAAATGAAATCTCCTGCAGCTATATCATTAACACTCCCTCTTAGCAAAGGAGATATCATTTACATATTTTCAAGTCATAGTCTCTCAACATGACAAGCACAATGACCACACCCATATGTGTTAAAAAAAAAACTTTATCACGGATTCTCTCAACGTAGTAGCATCATGGATTCACTCAACATGATTTTCACCATGGCCACTCCCATGTGTGAAATAAACACAAGCTCTCATCACAGAGTCACTCAACGTGATGTTGTCATGGAATCTCTCGACATGACATCCACTATGGCTACTCCCATGAGTGGAAAGAGCAACAAGAGCTTTCACCTCAAATTTCTCCGTGATAGAGAAAAATGCATTACAAGGGCTTTCACCTCAAAGTTCTCCGTCATAGAGAAAAATGCATTACAAGGGCTTGCACCTCAAACTTCTCTCACAAAGAAGAATGCATTAACAAAATCTTCATGATGATGTGGCTCCTTCTAATGCTGAAATGTCAGACTCCCTCTGAAGCTGAAATGTCAGACTCCCTCTAAAGCTGAAAAGTCAGGCTACCTCTGAAGCTGAAATGTCAGGCTCCCTCTCACTGGGAGAGTCCTCTTGTCTCAATTTTAATATCTTCAGTGTTGTAGCAGTCAAGAAGTATGTTGGAGCATACCCCAATTCCAAATCTCCCATCAGTAGAGTGACCAACACTTCCAACAGTATGAAACATAATGATAGCTCAGATGATGCTCAGATATAGCATTCAATTAGAAGTTCACAAAACCTAGAACATGTGTAGCCTCCACCTATAATAACAAGCACAAATAGAAATAATGATTCACTGTTCGAATGTTATGAAAATTCATGAACAACATTTAAACATAAAAGAAACTTATCTCTTTATTGCCGGTTCCCATTGAATTAGTCCTGGAGCTGAGTCTTATCTTCTCATAAGACTCCTCCAACACTGTTCTTATATCAGGAACCTTTTGGTATGCATTAAGGTTTGCTCAAATACACCACATACTGAGTGTTCTCTCCTTTGAACAAAACAAAGATTGCAGATTATAGCAACGACAACAATGTGATAAATGATCACAACAAGTACAAGCTGATAGGATGCAGATGCCAGATAAGAGCAACAACACAGAGAAGCTGTGATCTTGTCCTTCCAAAACAATAAAGTGGACCTCACACAATGTGATACCCAAATCAGTCGCATTGCAGAGATCCCGCCGAGTTTTGCAGGGCTGCTCAAGAAATCCGAAATAGGAAGAAATGAAGTCGCAGTTTAGAGAAAGGTGTAGTCTGCAGAAAAACATAGTTTGAATAACACCAAACAATAAACAAGCAACCCTCCTAGAATCCTAAGACCTCCTGTGAGGGAGACGGCCTCAGACCTGGCTCTGATACCATGTTAATGTTAGAATAAGAAAGGTAAGACGCAACAATCTGAAACTTAGAAAATCTTACAAGAACAAGATACACAAAATTTTATCCTAGGAAAACCCTCCACTTGAGGGTGAAAAACCCAACCACACAAAAATAGGCTTTATTAATCAATACAAATCTGATACAGTTCTAATACACTTCACAAGCAATGATTGTTACAGCTTTAACAATCAACAGAATAATAAAATAACCTTCTGAAAGTGACTACCACCATTCCTCCAATATAAACTCCTTATACAATATGTAGAAAGAGCACTACAAACATACACACGAAGATAGAAGAAAACTCAACCAAATCACGGAAGCTGCAAAGATAGCTTTCTTCCACGTTGACACAGAAAGACGCTGAAGAATATAAATTCAATTGACTGTAGAGGAAGAACTAGATATAGACAAACAAAACATCCGAACTCCAATCTCGAATAATAGCTGAGATAAATAGAGAAGAAAGCCTGAACTTTACGCATCCACGGCTCTTAAGTAATGCATGAAAGAAAAGAGCATAACTAGACATAACTCCCACCGGAAGAATACCAAAGGCTATGCGCTAAGAAATATTGTCAGTTACACCACCGACAAGAGAAACCGGATAACGCTGTCAGCTCACACGCAGGATGGTGACGAGGAATAAGGAACCTGATACAATACCAACTTGAACTCGTAGAAGTCAAAATCGCAGAATGAATACAATGAGCTAAATTTGAAAGGCACGATATCAGCAAGAAGAATATTCAACCATCGTAGGAAATAAATGAAATCTCCTGCAGCTATATCAATAACACCCAGCAGGGTTGTGTGTAGATCTCTTCAACAAAAAGTAGATTTCAAACTCAACAATGGAAGGATAAATGGAAAGAAATATTTTGGTTCTTTCAATCATAGATAACTCATTTACAAAGCAAATAATGTGGGAATCATCTTCTTTGAGCTTTGCAGGAGAAATATATCTATGTTTTTGCATCTCTCTTGCTGATTAGATTACAGTGTGAGCTCACAAACAAGCCATCATGCTTATAGGTCTATGGAAAGCAAGTATGCTCATAAAATCCAAAATGTGATGTTAAAAGAATTTGGAAGACATTTGTGAAAAATAAATTCACAAAAGACACATGCAGAATTCCTTTCAAGCAAATATAACAAGGAGTATTGTACTTCAATGATAGAGAATTTTTGTGTGGTCAATTGATGTTAAGAGAGAGTAGGTCAATCCTAGGCCACTCAAAAAAAATTAATGACCTGTGCATATGGCAGGAAGACAGTAAATGTTTTTCTTTTAATTTCTAGGTTTCAAGTATAGTTCTTTCATACATGGATGGGCATGAATGTGCCTACAATTAACATGCATATACAAGAATTGTCATCTCAATATGTATGTATAAAATATAAACTTAATAAGAAAGAAAGAAAATATATTAATGTCCACAAATGACTAAAAATAGATCAAATGGGCTGGAACATACGATAGCAAAAAGACTAGGGAATAAAGGTAATAGAAGCCAGAACATGGGAGGTTTTACTAAAAAATGTGACCTGCAAACTGGTTCAATTATAAATAGAAAAGAAGGGGGAGAAGCCCACAAAACAATAGAAATAAAATACCATCCATATGGGGGTCCCAAAACCTCAGGTGCTGGTATTCAGTAATGCATTGGAGGAGCCAACAATGTTATTGTCTATAATCTATCATTATAGGAGTACCAATACAGAGTCTGAGAAAGTTAGTTGGGGAAATTACAGGGCTAAAACATCCAGGCTGGACAATCATAGGAGGCATTCAATTCTACCAAGGAGCAATCCCAACATTCAATGCCAAAGAACTACTGGTAGTTGGAATAACAATAGTGATGTGAGCTTGCGCACCTGAGATCTGTGCCATTGAAGTGGGATGTGAGAGGGTCCTTGACACCAAGAAGAGATAGAGCCATGACCATTAGAGTTAGAGCCAAGGTGCCAAGGAACCACAACGATAGTAGATTGCGAGGATAAGCAATGCTTCACCAATCTTTATGCATCTATACTATATTCAATAGTATCCAAAAGGTGCTTAATGCCTCTAACATTTATAGAGTATAGCACATAAAAGCTTTAACTACACCCAACATTATTTGATGGAGGAGATCAAGAAAACAAAGGACGATACAAGATCAAGATAAAATAGATGCAAACAGGGTAGCACTAAAAGGTCAAAATTGTGTTACAAAACTGAAAAGCTCAATGCCATGACAAAACATGGCTTGAATAAAGAACCAGAAAAATTATTGGGTAGAAAACTAAGTCAAAGAACTGTGGACGCTGGAAATTGAAACAGATGTTATTATAATTAAACAAATGCAAATGCCTTATTAGATGACAATGGACTCCAATTTTGCATGTATTAGAAATATGCTTCCTTGAAATTTGTTTGTTGTGTATCAAAAGCCTATTACTTTGTTGATACTCTAATTTCTATCTTAGCATAGATTCGTTGACATAAGTATGTTTTGTTATTTCTTTTGAAACAATCTATTTTGTTGTATCTTTTTGATCTTATTTTGCAGTTCATCATGTTACTTGTTTCTTGAACTACAATTTCGATGGTAGGTTGGCAAGCATGGATTTTTGACATTTTGTTTGTCTACTTGTAATTATAAAACACTAAGGTAACCTCTCTACAACCTCAACATGTTGATGGATGTTTTGTTCATCAAACATTTTTTTATTGATTCTTCTCAGTAACTGTTTTGAAAGCTCATTCCAAATATATTATTAGTTGTATTTGCCAAAGACATTCAGAAAGCATCTGAACAGGAATGTTTAGTTAGCAACACTATCACCTAAAGAACATGTACTTGTGGGATTGACCACTAACTGGATGAGCAAGATTGTCAAGACACTTTTTTTTAATTTATTTATTTCACATTGCATCTGTTTGTAAGGGCTAAGGTTATTCTGGTGATTATATTTATGCAGGTCCACGTATAACAATCCCCAGGGCGCTTAGATGGGGTTTGTGTGGAGCAGTTTCAGGGAGCTGTAGCTCAGCTTTGCTTGTTCGCCTTTTTCTACCTGAATGTGAGCCACAAAATATAGCTGCATATGACAAACATGCTTCTTGAGGATGTACCAGTTCAGTGTCCTGTACTATTATCATCCATCATTTCAACTCATACAATACAACTGACAATTTTTCTCTGTTTGATCAAAATTTAAATGTTAAGATTTTATCACCATTCCCGATCATGACTCATGAGTATTGATAATACAATACTAGCTATCAGAGTCTCATTTTACTAGTAATTGGACTATGTTCATTTTTTGGTCATGTTTAAGTCCACAAAATAGCCAAAGAGGCTTTCCCTTAAAAACGGTCATGCCTGTTGAAAAGTACTTTTTGCCAATGAGATAAGAAAAGGTAGGCTGATGTACCTAATTGTGGTGTGAGAAGAGCAATGGTCTGTGATTTCTTGAATACTTGACTATAATAATTTTTTTATCAAATAATGTGGGAAACTAGGGTCCAACCCTGTTAAAAAGCAAGCTCAGAGGCAACAGCAGACAAAGTAACAAAAAAGGAAAAAATTAAGAAATAAGAAACAAAAACAATTACAGTGCTGACATAACACTCAAACAGGCAAACAAACAACACAGAGTTAGGACAATCCTTGAGGGGTAGAGACATTCTCTCGATCCTCAAAAAGGAAATTAAACTTGAAAAAAAAAACTAATGTTCTTCTTTTATCTTTTCTTATTAGAACAATTAGCAGAAACAACATCCAATCTTTTCCTTTTCTCAGTAACAGAAGACTGTAGAAGAATGAGAGTGGTAGCAGATTTGTGCATCATGTTGTTGAACGAAAGAACCTGATTTACCTTAGTCTTGTAATGTGGTCAGAAGTTTTTTGTTGTTTTCATAGTGGGCATAAGAAACCCCAAGGCTAGTGACTTTATGCTTTTTATCCAAATCTTTAGATGAATAATCCATAGTTTTCATGTTTGTTGAATAAGGTTCGTTCATCTCCTCAAAGTTATGTTACCCCAAGTTTCCAGGATGGGGGGACGGGGAAACGGGTTTCCGGGACATTTTTTTTTTCGCTTGGAACAGGGGACGGTAGGGGACGGCTATATATATATATATATGAATAATGAAATTTAATAATAACAAGTAGCAACATAATAACATTTATAAATTAGAGTCTTGATTCTAATTCTAATTATTTGCAGATGATGTTTGATTTCAATGTTCTAAAAAAGATTTTCATTCATTAGCAAAATAAGTTAATTGTTCTCACTCAGATTGAATGATTAAGACTAAGCTATGAACATTCAGATATAAGATCAGAGTGCACATGTTACAAATGAAACTCAAACTTTAATAGTGGTAGTTGTTCATTGATTGATAACAATAATTCATGGCATCCATATATGATAGTTACAGTATTAAAATCTCTTCCAGCATACATGGAAATAATTGCAGAGAATTCTGACCTTAATATTGAGCAGATAACAACATACTCAGTGCAGCAAATGGATGAAGAAATACTCAGATTTATGCATAGGTACTTAGAATGTGAACAACAACAACAAGAATCTTATATCTGCTCAAAAATTTTAAATTTTAAATTTTATTGCTGTATGCGCTGGAAACGGCTAGCCATCCCCGAGTTACCGGGACGGTTTCCGAAACAGGTGCCTTGAAGTCGGAAACGCGTTTCCGGGTAACATAGCCTCAAAGTAATTGGTCCCTTCGCCAGTCTCAACAGTTCAAATATAAAATATAGATTTGAAAATTAAACTATTAAGAATGCAATTGAACTTTAAACGATAGCAAATTAAAATGTGAATTATAGATAGCACCATGTAAATATGTGAGTTACTTGTTGGAATTAAACAAGAACAAGACAATTGATAGCAATAAGAACATTCAAATGACATACATTATTTTACTCTAGAAACCACAAGGTAATGAAAAAAGTCCTTAGTAGTGCTAGCTAATCATTGCTTGCCTTGTATCTTTGGGCAGATTGCAAAGAGCGCAAATGGGATGAGCAATCAGCAATTTAACATTGCAAGTACGCTTCTCTCAACGTACTTCTTATGCTTCCTTTGCTATTAAAAATTTGAATTCATCACTCCTATACTCGTATATCCAAGCCACTTACATGGCTCTCATTTTGGAGTTGTCCTTCTGTTGATGGTGTTTTTACGCACTATGCAACATAGAATAAAATACTTATTATTCTATCATCTATTGGAAAAAGACTCCCAAATGCTAAGCTACGTGATCAAGTGGGATGACTGGTTCTCGAATGTCAAGTCTTGACGTGCTCTTGGATAGACTCAGTTGTATATGATGTGATATTGCTGGGATCACAAGGTGGACTTATGTTGAATGCTTGAATGTTTGAATGATACTAGAATGTGGGATTTCACTTGATTTAAAAAAAAAAAGAAAAAAGGATAGGGGTTGAGAGAGATCTATTCTAACTCTAGGAATGTAAGAGCAAAGGACAATCTTGGGTGGAATTCAACTAATTCTTGCTTCGACATAAAATGAACATCTCTGCAAGGCTAATGCAATCTCCTAAAGATAGCTTTATGATTTTAAAATCATCACTACAAACATAGACACCATCAAGTTGATGCATATCAATGAAGAAGCGACAATTGAAGTTAAATTTTAGCTGAATGATTCTAGTTGATTACACAAGGCACTTTACCATCGGCAAGGTGTTAGTAGTATGGATATACGAATTTCACCATTGATCATACATAAGTTCTTCCATTCATCTAATTATCAATATCTAACATGAAGATCCAACAAGAAACCATGCAATTGTAGAAGAAACAACACATTCCACCATAACTTCAATGAAAAAGAAGTTTATTTACAACTTTGACAACAATTTTTGCCTTCTCTTCCTATTCTACTCTAACTGCTAACTGTTCTTGAACTACTACAATTTTCTGTCTATTTGCTATTAACAATATTGTTTACAAATGAAGAAGTGGAGCCTTATATAGTGCTCTCATTACAATTCGATTGCTCAGATCATTTTGGGATCAATGGCCAAGATCAAAAGATATAAACCCTAATTAGGGTTTCTTGAACCCATTACAATGCATTTAATACTTGACCAATGATACAATTACATTTGATTGGACACGTCTTTAAAAAATTCAGCCAATAGATGATGACGGTAGGTACATCGAACTTTGTGCCCACATTGATGGACGAGCTAGATACATTGAATCTAGACGTCATCTCATGAAGTAATGTGATTGGATAAGTGATGACTAGGCGCCACCTCAGCTTGCTTGATTTTTGTAACTCATCACAAATGTAGATGAATGAGGCATATCTCTTGATACTCAACATTTCAAAGCTTTTGATGTGATGATGACTTTGCTCAATTTGTCCTTCTAACTTTGATTAACTCTTATCAAATGCAATAAGATTTTTGAATTGATTAGATGAAATGATCAATTCAAGTTTATAATCGCCTAAAGGGATCGAAACTTCATCACAAATATTTGGCGATTTTCATTTAATGGAATCCATCAAAATGATGAACCTCTTAGTCACTCTCATTTAATGATTGTAAATATGGGCACCCCTTTTCAAAAAAAAAATCGCATCTCCTTGTTGCTATGTAAAGGGTGCTTGATCGCTGCCTCATTAAATGTATTAGAGCGCACTTGTGAATGCCTGCAATGTGCATTAGATAATTGCCTTTGATGCTTATTAGAAGGGCTTCGAACTATGTATTCAAGTCATTTAATGTAATTACCCAATTACATCAATTGCATTAATCAAATCAATCGACTTCCATTGTTTTAAATGCATCTTGTTGTTCAACGATCCCCTATTGAATGCAAATTTATTGTTGATATCCAAGTCGGAACTTTGCATTTCAGGTTTGCAATCAATTCATAAAGTCGAAGGCTTAGATCCAATGATGCCTTTATGCAAGGCTTCAATTTTTTTTTTAAGCAACTCTAGCCATCATTGAATGCCATCCCTTGTATTTGTCGAATGCAACTCGCCCAATTCATTAAATATTGCTTGATCGATCTTAGGTGAGATAATATCAAGTTTTGCACTCCAATAACTTAATCGCCAGCTTAGAATTCGTAAAGCTTAGATTATAATAAAGCTAGCTTCCTAGAATTGAATAACTCACCTCACACTTTATAATATCATAAGGAATCGATTTTAAATATTTGCAGTTGTGCGACCACTTTTCTTTAATCCCCGTCAATCATTATTTTTGTCTTTCATCACACTTGCATTGATCATAGCATAAGACTTCATCGTGCAAGTTCAGCGTCATTGAATGCTTTGCATACATTGTGACTCTTTATCTCGCATCGTAAAACATTGCCATCTTTCATTCTATAATCGATCTTGACTTGATCAAATTTCTTATTTTCCTTCCTACTTCATCGCAGTCAATGACAAGGGGGGGTGTCGGTGGCAATGGAAGGGGGTGCTGGTATCAATGGAAGGGGGTGCCGATGAAAAGTGGAAAGGGGTGCCGGAAGCAATGGAAGGAGGGTGCGAAAATAATTGAAGGAGGGTGCGAAAGCACACTCGAAGTCTAGATCATTTTTTATGCCTTAGCCAAATTTTGATGTTTTAATTTTGCACTTCTTCCAAATACAAAGCTAATAGCTAAACGACTCTAAAAACTATCCTAGAAAGAAAAAAAAAGTGGGGTCCCATATGCAATGGAGCGATGCGTGAAAACGTCACAACACCTTCCATGCACTAATAGATTTAAAAGGATAATAGAAGCATGCAAAAGCATTGATCTATTGGACGTGGTTTTATAGCAACCAATGTTAGCATTGTTAGAAGAAAATGTTGGATTGTAATAATTGTTACAAATTATAGAGAGACCTTGGGAGAATATTAGTATGAATTTTGTATTAGGATTGCCAAGAATGTAGTATGTCGACGATTCAATATTTTTGATAGATAATAGATTTTTAAGATGGAACATTTCATAGAATGATTCTAGAGAGACCTTGGGAGGATTAGTAGGAATTTGTATTAGGATTGTCAAGAATGTAGAATGCTCATGATTCAATATTTTTTATAATGACAAGATTGCATGGATTACTAAGAAGGATGGTATTTGACAAAGATACAAAAAATGTTGGTTAATTTTGGAGAAGATTGTGGAACAAGAAGATAAAATTGAAGTTCAATTTAACATATTACCAACAAATAGATTAACAACCAAAAGTGGTGAGTAGAAGTCTAGATAAGTTGTTAAGATTTTAAGTAGAAAATAATAGGAATAGGGATATGACACTTGCACATGTTGAGTTTGCTTACAATAATTTAGTAATTTTTGGAGATAGTACATAGTCTTCGTTAAAAAAAAAAGTGCCAACGCTTAGAGATATTAGTACATAGTAGTAGTAAAAAAAATGATAGTACATGGCAGTAGTCAACAAAATGTGCCAAGGTTAGAGATATTAGGAATGAAAAGAAGAGGGATGTATAGGCTAAAAAAATGTAGATCACATGAAGGTATATTACATGAGGATTTTTTTTCTTTGTAAATTGCAACCAAAGTTGTGAAGATTGAAATTTTTAATTTGGCTTGAGCCTAGGGGAGGTCACAAGGGGGACCTCCCCAATCAACATAATCAATGAACCAACCACTTAATATAACTTAGAAGCCACTTTACTCATATCAATGTAGAAGCCACTTGACCCATATCAACTAGCCACAATGGAAATCTAAGAGTCACCACTTGGAATTCCAACACTAGATGTCACCTTGGGAATTCAAACATGGATCTCCAACTTGAGAACCTTATGGTCTTGCCATTAGAGTACAACCCCATTGATGGTATTCAATGAAGATGTTAGGAAATGGTTACAAAAAGATTAATTTGAGTATTAAGGAGAAGGATGACATAAGAAGGCATAAGCTAGAGGAGATGAAATGGTGGTATATTTGAGGAAGGAAAAATTTCTATGAGACACAATAAATTGAAGATGATGGAGTTTGATCCTTGCAAGATCATTAAGAAGTTTAATAAATAGGAAATGCATATGAAGTTAAATTGCTAGAAGGTTTAGGTATATCACTAATACTTAGCATTGCATACTTGTATGGTTACCATGAGGCATAGTTAGAAGAAGGCATGAGATAGATGGGATGGAGAAAGTAGATACAACAATAAAGGATGGAATAAATTGGAGATATATTGGACAACAAAGCTGGGAAACAAATAATAAATAAGAAATATGGAGAATATTTGGTCAACTGTGGAAGGAAGGTTGATTGAAGACTCAACATGGATATTTATGACTAAGGGGAACCTTTTTGGTTTTCCTTTAGCCATCCCAAAGCGAGGGATTCACTTTTACATTTTAGTTATCCAATGTGTTTAATGTAGGAGCATCCAAGTTGCAAGAGCAATCTTGCATCCCCTCAACGTATTTTCTTTTATGTTTCTTTTATTTTGCAGGTTTCTAAATAAGCTTCCAATCATCACACTCTTACTATAGAAGTGTATTCATACCATAGAGGCATATTTTCCATTCTACTCATTATTTTATAACACTATAGTTCCAACAATTATCTCATTATGTGGCACTACATATTTATCCTAGAACTTCCAAATTAATATTATAATTTCATGATGGTTTTCATTTTGTTGATGTGATGATGTCTCTCAAAATAGTCGTTGGTCAATTTAATGACTTGTCAAATTTATTATCAAATAAGATCTAGCTGAGTTATGTGGCAAACATACAAGCCTCACACTAACATTGTGTTGGTTGAAAATTTTGTACACTTAGGGAAATATACAAAATTGTGGCTTCAACCACAGTGTGTGAGTAAAACTCTACTAATTAAGGGAAGGCTCCCCCTATTTAAAAACTAAACTAATCTAATATGGGTGGGACAACAATCTTTCTTCCTCTTTCAAGAAAAACTATACTCTTTTCTCTTCTCAGAAAAGTAATAGCAATTGGGAATAAATAACAACAAATATAGAAACGAGACTTCTTTGTAGGATTTTTGGAACATAAAGGGAAGCAAAGTTTCCATGAAGGCACAAAGACCTCCGTCACTTCCCCGGGACGAGAAAACAGAAAGAAAGCTCAAAGTCTTCAACTATCTATTCTCCTATCAACCTTTTTAGATGATTTTCTGCTAACTAAGCACAATATGTAGCAGCTCAAAGTCTAACTACATGATGCACTTCAACTCACATGCACAAGTCTTAAAAATAGAAGCAACATAAAGTCTACAAGCTATCTTCCCACTTTAGCTTTCCACACTAGTTTCAGATATGATAAGCAGCTCAAAGTCTACAAGACCAAATCTGAAAAACCAAACATATAACTCTAAATACAATTAGCAACTCAAAGTCTACAAGATTGAAATTAAATCCCTCTTTCACAATAGAACAAAACTCACAATCAACTCTAGAAAATGCCATCACATAACAACTTGAATTGGCACAAAGTCTCAACACAACTTGCCTCTTTTATTGAAAACAATCTGGTTTACATCTAAACTCAAAGTCTTAGAGTGCACATACAAACTGACAGAATTTTGTTGCATTGCCAAAAAGATCCTTATTTACAAATGAGGGTCCTCCTTATATAGGAAAAGAAGTTGAGAAAAATGTGGGCACAATTGACTAATTCAACTACACAGTCCCACTTGACTACAACTTCAGCAGAAAGAAAATATGCAGCTGCGAGAAAACTTGCAGCATCTAACAATGCAACTACATGAAAAGAAAGTGTCAAAAAGAGGACACTTTATTCATCTTTCTCCTCCTCATTGGATTTCTGAAATTCTTCAAACCAAGCTAAAGCAATTTGCATTTTAGCTTTGTCTAGCGCCATATCAACAATCTCATCAGCGCATCTTCTTTTCTTTGTCGATTTGCTGGGAGAGGGCTCGGACATTTCAACATGGATCATTAGTGTTTTGAAAATGATCACCATCGAACGACCAAATTTCATCAATCAGAACAAGAAAAATGAGTTAGTAATGACTTAGGAGACAAAATGGGAAAAACTTGCAGGTCGGACTTTAAAGTTTGAACTGCATGTTCAAACAACATCATATGCAGGTCGGACTTTAAAGTCCGATCTGCAAGAGAAAAACTTGACAAGAAACTGCATGTCGGGCTTTAAAGTCCGATCTGCAACTTGGGAAGGAAACTCAAAATTCGCACATCAGACTTTAATCAAAGATTGCATATCGGACTTTAAAGTCCGATATGCGAGAAGGGCAAACCTTAACTTGCAGGTCGAGAAAAATTCCCCGACCTACACATGGACCTTGGCGAATTGAAACAAAAATAATCATGCAGGAAAAGACTCTTTGCAAGTCGGACTTTAAAGTCCGACATGCAACTTCCTTCTTGCTAAACTGCACATTGGACTTTAAAGTCCAATGTGCAAGGGAAAAGTCCCTGTAGGTCGGACTTTAAAGTTCTCTCTGCAGGAAAAGAACTGCCTGCAGATTGGACTTTAAAGTCCGATCTGCAGGGAAAAAACCAAAACATTGCACATCGAACTTTTAAGTCCGACATGCAAGTGAGGTCAAACCACATGTAGTTCAGGTTTTAAAGTCCGAATTGCAGGCTAAAACAAACTGCAGTTCGGACTTTAAAACCCGAACTGCAGGCTAAAACAAATTGCAGTTCAGACTTTAAAGTCTGAACTGCAGGCAAAGACATCATGCAGTTCAGACTTTAAAGTCCGAGCTGCAGGCAAAGACCTCCTACAGTTCGGACTTTAAAGTCCGAACTACAGGCAAAGAAGCCTGCAAATACTCATCGGTGTTTAAAGTCCGAAATGTATTTGGCCAAGAGAATCCTGCAGTTCGGACTTTAGGGAAAAACTTCAATCTTAAGAAACAAGGAAAACAATCAAAATGAAAAGCAAAGAACGAAACGAATTAACCGACCAAATCGATTAAGCTCTCTCAGAGACCATAAGGTACGAAATGGACTAGTTTCATAGGGTTGCCTCTCGATTTTAGCCATGCTAAAATCGAGGACAACAGCTGACTCTGACTGGGGAACAAGCTACACCACTTGAAGCTTGTAGAATCCAGAACTCCGAGTGCCTGTATCCATTGGGCTATAGAGTCAGGTGACAAAAATGACTAAGACGCAAAACAACTTA
The DNA here is from genome assembly GCF_030272615.1 of Cryptomeria japonica. Lineage (NCBI taxonomy): Eukaryota > Viridiplantae > Streptophyta > Pinopsida > Cupressales > Cupressaceae > Cryptomeria > Cryptomeria japonica. The sequence goes on along the minus strand of NC_081413.1, from coordinate 102,285,632 downwards.
CTAAAAAGAAAGACACAGACTTGTGCAACTACACTTATCGAAAAGAAAACTAACTTAACCTAAACTAACTGACAATTGAAACCTTCCTAAATGAAACCATTCACGGGCTTTCCAAAATAGCTGCCTTTTTTCAGCAGCTTGCAATGCCTTGCATGATCATAAGCAACTTTGTATAGATTGAGTACAAACAAGTGTACCAGGACTTGATGCAACACTCCTTGGAGGAGATGAACAAATCCACCTTCCTCTTGGGGTGAATCATATGTGCTGCTGCCCCTAGGTGGAGTTTTGAAACCAGACTGCTCTTGCTTAGTTGAATATACTTTTTTGGCTTCTTTCTCAAGTATATCCTGTAGCTCATGTACAAGTGGGACCTCTGGCTTTCCATTAGCCTCCAACCAAGCAAGATGTTTGATTGGACATCCTCTTGATCGTACAAAGACTGAAACCTTCTTACTAGCTACAACTTGAACAACTGGTTTTTCAACCGTAACAACCTCATGCTGAACAGAATGATCTTCTTCATGTGATTCAGATGAAAACATGACTGCATTGCTTACCTCAACATGTTGTTCACCAACTTCAGATTTGAGAGGATCGTCAAGAAGACTTGAACAAAACTCTTCTATAGTACTCATGAAATGATCTTCATCAAGTTGTGGGGTAGTTCTCTTATGCATGATATGTGTTGGTGTAAATAAATATTGATTTTGGATATTATTACACTTTACTTAAGTTAACTTAGGATAATGCATCTCTTCGTAGTTTGGATTTGAGACACTTAGGGAAGTGTGCACATAGAGATAGAGCTTGTAGGAGAAATTCCACCCTTTGTGGTCTTATTTTGCTGTTACACTCCACATTCGGTGGGTCATCCACCTCTTGTGGAATATTATATTATTTCTCCTACCTACCCCTAGTATTTCTTACCTACCCTTGTTTCTCATTGAGCCACATGTCATAATTGTGTGCTCGTACATCCATATGGCCTTGCCTATATAAGCAGGCCTATATTCATTGTATTGGTTAATCCAGTTGATCATTTGCATATTGATGAGAATACAGTTTGTTCTTGTCATTCTATTGTCTCTCTTTTATGCTTTTCATTGTGCCCTTGATCTTGGCAAAATCCTACATGGTATCAGAGCCTATAGGGCTTCATTGATTAGTTTTTTGGAGACAATTTGGAGGCTTCAATTTTCGGATTTGGGGATCTTCATTTTTTGGGGGCGTCGTACAGCGATTTGGACATCACCGTTGAATTCGGGAGGCCGTTTTCATAAATTTCGACTATAAAGTCGATCTATTTTGGTTTTTCGGAATTTTCGGATTCCCTCAGCTGTACCTGTCCAATCCTCAATTCTACAACTTCAGAGGCCTCGTTTGAGCTCATACGATCTCCTTTTCAGGTGCCATTTTTTTTGAAAGTGCATGTTTTTTCGTCTACTTTCATAATCTATGATCAGATTTCAGAGATTTTGAGTGGAAATTGTACTTTCATATATTGGTCTTATTTGGCCTATTAGGTACTTGTAAAGTGCTTGGATCTTAGTTTAGATCTCTTGCATTATCAGTTTGAGTCTCTTTTGGCCTTATTAAGACAGTTGTAAAATTGTAATCAGAAGTCCACTTTGCCATTTTTTGCAAGTGGCCCATTGTATACGCACTAAGTATAAAGTGCCAAATCATCACTTTTGGGGGGGTTCTTTGATTGAGTGAATTTGGGGGGGTGCCTTGTGTGACTGTGCCTCTCTTTGTGCTCTTTCATTTCTATTGCAATGAGTCCTCATAAATTTCCACCTTTAACTCCACATAATTATGCATCATGGAAAATAAAAGTATGGAGTAAATTAATGGAAAAGGGTCTCATGCATTACATAGATAGAACAATAGTAGCACCACCTGATCCTAAGGCTGATCCAAATGCTCAGTTAGAATGACTCACAAAGAATTGCATGGCTCTTGGAACTTTGCGCAAGTATGTATCAGATGACCTCATTTTTCACATTGAGAAGTGTACAACAATCAAAGAGGCTTGGGATATGTTTTAGAAATTGTATGGTCAAATTGATGAAATCAGAGGTTACAAAATTGACAATGAGCTCACCAACTTGGATCCCAAGAGTTTTGATACAATCCAAGATTATGTCACCAAAGCAAATGAGCTAAGAGCAAAGCTTAAGGATTGTGGAATTGACAAAAAGGATGCTCAGTTGATATTCAACTTGTTGGACAAGCTTGCACCAGAATATGCAGCATTTGTGTCTAGCTTCCAAACTCATTGTTTGACAATGAGGAGTTCCTATGTTATGCCTTCATTTGATGCTTTCACAGAAATGTTGATATTGGAAAAATCTAAGTTGTTGAACATGGGACTTCTCAAGTCTTCAAAGTCCAAGGCTTTGGTGGCTAATCAAGGGAATCAAGGAAGTTAAGGCAAAGATTCCAACAAGAAGAAGAAGCAATCCAAGTCTAAGCCACACCGAGAAAAAGGACAATCATCCTCTCCATCACAAGGCGATTTTTCATCCTCTTCCAAGAAGGGGACACCACCTAAGAAGGATAAACCAACTTGTGCATATTGCAAGAAGTATGGTCATGATGAGCATCGATGCCACACAAAGCAAGTTGATGAGTTAACTAATCTTCTTAAGAAAAACAACATCAACTTGCCATCTGCCTACACAAAAAAGGATTCATCTCCTTCCTCTTCCTCACATTCTAAGGGAAAAGGGCAAGCATTTGTGGCTACAATAGGTTCTTCACAACAATGGATACTTGACTCGGGTGCCTCATATCACATGGGTTCTACAAAGGAGCAGTTTTTTTCATTGGAGCCATCTAAGGTACCTCACATTTACATAGGTGATGATACACAAGTAGAGGTTGAAGGGAAAGGTTCAGTTGACATGGATGATGGAACATTTGAGAATGTTCTCTATGTTCCTAACTTGTCTACTAACCTTCTCTCTATCTACCAAATCACTCACTATGGGAATGGGAAAAAGGTTGAGTTTACACCGGATTCAGTTGTGGTAAAGGAACTTGATGATGATGCCTTGGTAGTAGTGGGACAAATCAATGACAACTCAAGGCTTTATTCATTCTCCCATTTTGTGCCAAGTTCACCTTCTAGGGCCTTGCTTACTCATTCAAATTCAGAAAGTAAGCTATGGCATGAGCGGTTTGGTCACCTCAACTACCGCTATCTTCAGCAGCTCAGCACTAAAGACATGGTCACAGGTCTACCTCGAATCAGTTTTTCAGAGGGTGTATGTTCAGGTTGTTCCATGGGCAAGCATCTCGAGGAGAAGTTTGATAAGGGGAAAGCTTGGAGAGCTTTGGAAGTTCTTCAACTTGTTCACAGCGATGCAGCAGGTCCATTTCCAACACCTTCATTTAGTAAGGCCCGCTATGTCCTCACCTTCATTGATGACTACTCCCGCTTCACTTGGGTCTACTTTCTCATTCATAAGAGTGAAGTATTTGACAGATTTCAGGACTTCAAGACTCGTGTGGAGAAGCAATCAGGGAAAGTGGTCAAGATTCTTCGCATAGATAATGGAAGGGAATATGTGAAGAAAAGACTTGAGGATTTTTGTACACTTGAGGGGATTGATCTTCAACATTCTGTCGCATACACTCCATAGCAGAACGGGGTTGCAGAATGCAAGAATAGAACTCTCAAAGAAATGGCTAGCTGTATGCTACATGCACGTTCTCTTGATCCCACCTTTTGGGCAGAGGCTATCAGTTGTGCCACACACATCTAGAATCGGGTTCCTCACAAAGCTTTGCAAGGTATTACTCCTTTTGAGGCTTGGGCTGGTAGGAAACCGATTGTGAGACATTTCAGAGTCTTTGGGTGTCCAGCATGGGCTCGCATACCTCCGCAGAAATGCAAGGCATTGGAACCTCAGAGTCGGCCTTGCATATTTGTTGGATATCCTGAGGGTGTTAAGGCATATAGATTGATGGATCCTAAGACACATGAGGTGTTCATTGAGAGGAGTGTTCACTTTGAGGAAAGCTCTCCTAGCTTAGCCTCTCTACCTCCTCCACCTTCCTCCATTGTGGATAGTGATGTTAGTGATTCAGATGATGAGACTCCTACAACTCCGACTCGCAGGGTTACACCTCCGCAGGGTCCACTTGCAGTTGAAGAGCCTCATTCTCCACCTCCACCTAGACCTCGTTGGGCTCGACAGACACTTGAGTCCGCGGGTTCTCTTGTTGGGGATCCTTCAGATACACGGAGAACTCGATCACAACATCAGGATCTACCACATGCATTCATTGCTACCGCTTCCGATCCACAGACATTTAGGGAAGCATCAGGGGTTCCTGAGTGGGACCAAGCTATGGAGGAAGAGTATAGTTCCTTGATGAGGAACAACACATGAGATCTAGTCCATCTCCCTAAGGGGAGAAAGATGGTTTGATGTAAGTGGATCTATCGGACGAAGTTTGCAGCGGATGGTAGTGTGGATAAGTATAAGGCTCGACTTGTTGCGAAAGGTTTCTCTCAGGTTGCAAGTGTTGACTATACTGAGACCTTTGCACCCGTAGCCAAGATGAACTCCATTCGTTTGACACTTGCTATTGCTGCAGCTCATGGTTGGGCTGTACATCAGATGGATGTGAAGAGTGCTTTTCTTCATGGTGATCTTGATGAGGAGATTTATATGGAGCAGCCATAGGGTTTCATCCAGGATACTTCCTTGGTTTGCAGACTAAGGAAATCTCTCTATGGCCTTAAGAAGGCCCCCAGGGCTTGGTACGCCAAGATGGATTCCTTTCTTCTCTCTGTCGGGTTCACCAGGTGTCATTCCGATCAGAATGTCTACATTTTGTGACAGGATGACTCTCACTTGATACTTGTGTTCTATGTTGATGACTTGATCATCACAGGGAGTACTTCATCCATCATTAGCAGGGTCAAATATGCTTTGCATGATAGATTTGCTATGACTGACTTGGGTCTTTTGCACTACTTTCTCGGGATAGAGATTTCATAGTCACCTTTCGGGATTACACTATCACAGCCCAAGTATGCTCTTGATCTACTTGCACGCTTCCATATGGCTGATTGTAAGCCTGCTCCGACTCCCTTTCTTTCAGGAGTCAAGCTTGAGGCTCAGTGTTATTCTCCACCAGTTGATGCCACTTTGTATTGTCAGCTTGTGGGCAGTCTCATCTACTTGACCCATACACGCCCTGATATTTCATTTGCAGTTGGCATGGTTTCTCGCTTCATGGAGGAACCACATGAGCTTCATTGGAAAGCCGCCAAATGCATCCTTCATTACATCTAGGGTACACATCACTATGGGATTCACCATGCAGCAGACACACGACTTCGCTTGGTTGGTTACATAGACTCCGATTGGGCTGACGATCTTGATGATCGTAAGTCTACTTCTGGTTATAGTTTTCACCTTGGTTCGGGCCCCATTTGTTGGTAGAGCAAGAAGCAACATGCTATTGCTCTCTCTTCGTCTGAGGCTGAGTATTGAGGCGCTGTTAACGTAGCGACTGAGACCATTTGGCTCCAGCAGATTCTCACAGAGTTTGGATTCACCACTCCATGACTGACAGTTCTACATTGCGACAATCAGAGTGCTATTGCAATCTCGAAGAACCTGGTCCAACACCAGTGGACCAAACACATCGAGATTCATATGCACTATATCCGAGAGCTCATTCAGGAGCAGGTCATTGATTTGCAGTATGGTCCTACAACGGAGCAGGTTGCTGACATATTCACCAAACCTTTCACTGAAAGTAAGTTGTAGCAGTTGCGAGCTCTCTTGGGGGTGCGGGATGTGTCATTAGGGGGGGTCAGCTGACTTCTCCTTCCTCTCTTATGGGGGGGACTTTTTCCTCTTTGAGGTTTTGTTCTTCTTCTTTGAGAGTCTTTTGTTCATTCATCTCTCTTTTGGGGGGGAGTTTTTTCCCACTAGGTTTTCTCCCTTTCTCCATTTGTGAGAGATTGCATTGCATGGTTTTACTTGCATTTGCCTATCATGGCCTAGTAGCCAGGACCCATCTTGCATTGTTGACTTGAGTCTTCATTCCCCTAAGTTGCACTTAAGGGGGGGTGTTGGTGTAAATAAATATTCATTTTGGATTATTACGCTTTACTTAAGTTAACTTAGGATAATGCATCTCTTCGTAGTTTGGATTTGAGACACTTAGGGAAGTGTGCACATAGGGATAGAGCTTGTAGGAGAAATTCCCCCTTTGTGGTCTTATTTTGCTGTTACACTCCACATTCCGTGGGTCATCCACCTCTTGTGGAATATTATATTATTTCTCCTACCTACCCCTAGTATTTCTTACCTACCCTTGTTTCTCATTGAGCCACATGTTATAATTGTGTGCTCGTACATCCATATGGCCTTGCCTATATAAATAGGCCTATATTCATTGTATTGGTTAATCTAGTTGATCATTTGCATATTGATGAGAATACAGTTTGTTCTTGTCATTCTATTGTCTCTCTTTTATGCTTTTCATTGTGCCCTTGATCTTGGCAAAATCCTACAATATGTCCAAGTTCATGACCTTGGAACATGAATGCATTCATTTCAACTTGACTGGGATCTTCATGCATGTTCACCTTTTCACATCTCATGATGTGATTGTCCTCCTCCATGGTACTTGGCATGGTCGTTTCTTTTTGTTCAATAGCTTTCTGGAACTGCATAAACTAGATTTGAGAGTCGCCAGCTATGTCTGCTTCCTCCTCTTGGAATAGACCTGCAAGATCACTTTGTTTGGATTCAGAGTTCTCCACTGCTGCATTTGTTGATGGTGGCTCAAGTGCAAGCCCTTCTAGTGGCGAAGGAAGCTTGTCTTGATTTCTAGCTACATAACTAGGAGCACTATTTGGATATGGCCTCCTAGGAATGTCTTCATAAGAGGAAGAAAATAAACCTTGAGCTATTTGCTTTTTGAGGGCAAGCAACTCATTAGCCAACCTTTGCACCATGGTATTTGCTCTCTTGGTAGACCATGATCCCAAAGAAGAGTTTTCTTTGGACCCATTTGACTCTATCTTTATCTTACCCGCAAGGATAAGATCATCTTCAACCTCAACTGCTAAGGTTTGTGCAACTGCAAGGTCTCTTGGAACTGCTCTTCTCAACAAGAAACTCATCTCAAGTGACTGAGCATCCATGAAGAAGCACTTCAAATTTGCAGTGGTAGGCTGAGAAGCAACCGTTATGCGGTTATTTAGCTTGTTGAATTTAGCAACAAATTCCCGCATGGACTCTTGTGGTTCTTTCTTCATTTGAGTCAATTGTGCCAATAGCGCATGCTCATCTTCTGTAGGTTTGAACCTTGCCTCAAACCTTGTTTTGAGGCTAGCCCAATCTGTGATAGAATTATGTGGCAAATGGTAAAACCAATTAGCAGCTACACCTTCTAAGGTTTCAATAAATAACCTTACAGATACATCTTCATGCTCAACTCCTAAAACACCACACGCAATATAAAATGCAGCAATGTGTTCATCAGGATGTTGAGCACCATCACCCAAAAACTTGGGAAAGTTCTTCCGTGAACCATTAGGAAGAACATGTAAGGGTAGAGTCAGGTTCAACGGACCAAAAGCATTCCCCCAAGGACCTTGAGCTGCCATTTTACATATCCTTGGTGAAAGTTTGATAAATTATAAGGAAATGAATTACAATGAATAGGATACCGGTATACTTCAACCAAAAGCATGAGGCTTTTGGATGCGTATCGTATCCCCAACAGAGTCACCAAAAACTGTTGGTTGAAAATTTTGTATGCTTGGAGAAATATACAAAATTGTGGCTTCAACCATAGTGTGTGAGTAAAACTCTCCTAATTAAGGGAAGGCTCCCCCTATCTACAAACTAAACTAATCTAATATGGGTGGGACAACAGTCTTTCTTCTTCTTTCAAGAAAAACTATACTCTTTTCTCTTCTTAGAAAAGTAATAGCAATTGGGAATAAATAACAGCAAATACAGAAATGAGACTTCTTTGTAGGATTTTTGGAACATAAAGGGAAGCAAAGTTTCCATGAAGGCACAAAGACCTCCGTCACTTCCTCGGGACGGGAAAATAGAAAGAAAGCTCAAAGTCTTCAACTATCTATTCTCCTATCAACCTTTTTAGATGATTTTCTACTAACTAAGCACAATATGTAGCAGCTCAAAGTCTAACTACATGATGCACTTCAACTCACATGCACAAGTCTTAAAAATAAAAGCAGCATAAAGTCTACAAGCTATCTTCACACTTTAGCTTTCCACACTAGTTTCAGATATGATAAGCAGCTCAAAGTCTTCAAGACCAAATCTGAAAACCAAACATATAACTCTAAATACAATTAGTAAATCAAAATCCGCAAGATTGAATTTAAATCCCTCTTTCACAATAGAACAAAACTCACAATCAACTCTAGAAAATGTCATCACATAACAACTTGAATTGGCACAAAGTCTCAACACAACTTGTCTCTTTTATTGAAAACAATCTGATTTACATCTAAACTCAAAGTCTTAGAGTGCACATACAAACTGACAGAATTTTGTTGCATTGCCAAAAAGATCCTTATTTACAAATGAGGGTCCTCCTTATATAGGAAAATAAGTTGAGAAAAATGTGGGCACAGTTGACTAATTCAACTACACAGTCCCACTTGACTACAACTTCAGCACAAAGAAAATATGCAGCTGCGAGAAAACTTGTAGCATCTAACAATGCAACTACATGAAAAGAAAGTGTCAAAAAGAGGACACTTTATTCATCTTTCTCCTCCTCATTGGATTTTTGAAATTCTTCAAACCGAGCTAAAGCAACTTGCATCTTAGCTTTGTCTAGCACCATATCAACAATCTCATCAACGCATCTTCTTTTCTTTGTTGATTTGCTGGGAGAGGGCTTGGATTTCAACATGGATCATTAATGTTTTAAAAATGATCACCATCGGACGACCAAATTTCATCAATCAGAACAAGAAAAAGGAGTCAGAAATGACTTAGGAGACAAAATGGGAAAAACTTGCAGGTCGGACTTTAAAGTCCGATCTGCAAGGGAAAAACTTGACAAGAAACTGCATGTCAGACTTTAAAATCCGATCTACAACCTGGGAAGGAAACTCAAAATTCGCACATCGGACTTTAAAGTCCGATGTGCAAAGAAAATTAGTCAAAGATTGCGTATTGGACTTTAAAGTCCGATATGCGAGAAGGGCAAACCTTAACTTGCAGGTCGGGAAAAATTCCCCGACCTGCACATAGACCTGTAGGTCGGGAAAAATTCCCCGACTTGCACATGGATCTTGGCTAATTGAAACAAAAATAATCATGCAGGAAAAGACTCCTTGCAAGTCAAACTTTAAAGTCCGACATGCAACTTCCTTCTTGCTAAACTACACATCGGACTTTAAAGTCCGATGTGCAATGGAAAAGTTCCTGCAGTTCGGACTTTGAAGTCCACTCTGCAGGAAAAGAATTGCCTGCAGGTCGGACTTTAAAGTCCGATCTGCAGGGAAAAAACCAAAATATTGCACATCGGACTTTTAAGTCCGACATGCAAGTGAGGTCAAACTACATGCAGTTCGGGTTTTAAAGTCCGAACTGTAGGCTAAAACAAACTACAGTTCGGACTTTAAAACCCGAACTGCAGGCTAAAACAAACTGCAGTTCGGACTTTAAAACCTGAACTGCAGTCTGAGACCACATGTAGTTCAGACTTTAAAGTCCGAACTGCAGGCAAAAACCTCCTACAGTTCGGACTTTAAAGTCCTCATTGCAGACACAAAAGCCTGCAAATAGACACCGGACTTTAAAGTCCGAAATTTATTTGGCCAAGAGAATCCTGCAGTTTGGACTTTAAAGTCCGTACTGCAGGGAAAAACTGCAATCTTAAGAAACAAGGAAAACAATCAAAATGAAAAGCAATGAACGAAATGAACTAACCGACCAAATCGATTAAGCTCTCCCGGAGACCATAAGGTACGAAATGGACCAGTTTCGTAGGGTTGCCTCTCGATTTTAGCCGTGCTAAAATCGAGGACAACACATTGGAAGATACATCCAATCTTATTGGTCTTTGGAAAGTTCATGATTAGAATCACATTGAATTACAATGCTTACATCATACTCTATTTATGGGTGGGTCTTGCTATAGGTTTCATTATGCATTGTGAATTTTACCACACTTTTTGGCCAGCTTGTAATTTCTTATTTGCTTACCCTCGCTATATAAACATAATTCATCCTACATTAGAGAGCAATTGAGTGAATGGTAATAGATTACTTGTATCTTAATATGTATTATTTTCTAAAGAGCATTGTATTGTATATCAGCGCAAAGATTGTAATCCGCACATTTATTGTGCTTGTGATTAAAGGCTAAGGCATCATGTTGTAATCCCTTGCCACAAGATTGTGATTAGAATCCATACCATGATTCAATAATATCATTGTTGCATCTATTTTTTGTCATTTCATTCAACAACATGAATCTATTGAGTGTTTTTTTTTGGGTGTGGTTGCATGGTTGAATAGTTCCCAATTGGATTTTTCATCAATGATTGCATTATGTGACCATTCATTTAGTCCAAACTAAAGCTAGCCAAGGTCAATATATTTGGAAAATATTATCACTACTGATAACAATCATCAAGTCAAAAATAAGGACAAATAGGTAAGTCTCCCTTTCCAAATGCACCTTTTTCAAATGAGAAACAATCATCCAAAACAAATAAATGTTGTGACAAATACAAGAACAAAAAAGCATTGAGAACTATGTGTATAAAAAATTGCTTGCACATATAGCAATAACGGATTCAAGAGTTAGAAGTGACAAAAAAACCTTAAAGTTACTTGTTTCAATGCAAGTACAATTGTACCAATGCCAAATGTTGAAACAAAATACTTGTTTCATTGATAGATGTGGTTGATGAAAATAGTATGAAGAATACAATCTTTGAAGCCATATTCAAGCAATTGAACCTTATAGTTTGGGTGAATTAATTCCTATAACATTTAGGAGTCTTCGTGCAATCACTAATTAGGACGGACCTCAAAGAGATCAATCCAGCCCGGTCAGCAAGAGTAAACACAATGAAAACACAAGGATACGATGGAGACAATGCATAACATAATGAATTATATAATGAAAATTGATTACAATCAACCGATAACATCCAGGTTACAGAAACCAGCTCACTGGCCTGCTAAAACATGCTCAATTACAGAACAGGTCACAACTAGGACCTCAAATCTTAAGATCTAGCTTCTATGTTCTATATTTTCTCTGATCTACATTCTAATGCTCAATTACAATGATTTATACGATCCAAGGGGATCCGATCGGCCCAAAAAGGGATCAAATGCCGAAGAACAAGACCTAACGTGCAAAAACAATAGGGTCGACCTTCGCTAAAGAAATTCCTCCAAAAAATCCAAAGGATGAAGTGTAGATCAAAGGGAAGGTCAGACACACGCCAAGGAACATCAAAATCAACGCTCAGGGCTCCGCAAGCTACGAAAGGGATCCGATAGATTGCTAATGCAAATAGGTCCAGGCAATCGGTACCAGAAAACTGTCTCGGCAACCGGTAGCGATAACTTGCCGAAAAATGACCCAAATGCTCCGCGGTTTAGGAATAAGGTAGATGATCAAGTCCTCAAGAAAAATCCAACTCCTCAAGATTCGGTGAGCCAATGCTAGAAAATGCATAATGAAATGCTAAAACTGTAAAACAGAAAGCAAAACAAAAAGGAAATATTTTTGGTTGATGCAAGATTGCCAAAAACCGGGGATGCTCCTGCATCAAACATCCGAGGTTGTTGAAAAGGTGAGTCTCTCACTTTGCTGGGGTCAGAGGAAAACCAAGGCGGTCTACCTCTACCTATGAAATCCAAGATGAATCTTCAACTGGTCTGTCCTTCCACTTTACTAGAAACTCCTTATACTGACTGCTCCGGGTACTACGCCCAATCCTATTGTCCAAAATTTCTTCAATTTGATCCGGTTCCTTCTGGGGCAACTGTTTCTCCAAGTTTGCAACACTGTCCTCACTAAATTCTGGTTCATGATACTGATGTAGATCTGCAATGTTAAATATAGGTGAAATACTGAGACTATCTAGTAACTCCACTTCATATGCATTTCCAGAACTGAACTTTCTCAAAATCTTGCAAGGTCCAAACTTTCTCATCTGCAACTTGTTATAAGTTCCAACCGGGAATATTTCTTTTCTTAGATACACCATCACTTCATCTCCAACTTCAAATTCCTTATGTCTCCTCTTCTCATCTACTTTCTCCTTATATTTTTTGTTCATGTCCTCCAAATGTTGCTTAACTTGAATATGTAAGTCCTTTATGTGATCTGCAAATTCTTCTGCTTCTGAACTTCTCCAGTCTTCACTACTGATATCTCTTAATTCTGATATACCTCTAGGGTGTGCTCTGGTAACAATCTCAAAAGGTGTCCTTCTGGTACTCTTGTTTACTGAATAATTGTAGGCAAACTTTGCTTGTGCAAGAATCAAATCCCAACTTCCACTTTTGTCTCCAACTAAGCATCTTAACAAATTTCCCAAGCTACGATAAACTACTTCTGTCTGTCCATCAGTCCGTGGGTGAAAAGTAGAATTGAACTTCAAATCTATCTTCATATTTTTCCAAAATGTTCTAAAAAAATAACCAATAAACTTGGTATCTCTGTCTGAAACTATGTTCTTAGGTAATCCATGCAATCTCATCACTTCCTTGAAAAACAGGTCAGCTATATGCACTGCATCTCATGTCTTCTTACAAGGTATGAAATGAGCCATCTTCGAGAATGTATCTACTACCACAAATATAGAATCATTCCCTCTCTGCGTTTTAGGCAATCCAAGTATGAAATCCATGCTTATATCCTCCCAAAGTCTCTCCAGTACTGTCAAAGGCTTATACAATCCCACATTCCGACTCCTACCTTTTGCAACTTGACAAACTCTACAACTTTGCACATATTTCCTCACATCCTTATGAATCTGGGGCCAAAAGTAATGCTCACTCACCAATGCTACTATTTTATCAACACCAAAGTGTCCGACTAATCCTCCACTATGCTTCTCCTTTATCAGATTCTCCCTCATAGAACTCTTAGGTATGCACAACTGAACTCCTCTAAATAACATCCCATCTTGAATGAAGTAATCCAACCACTTACTTCTGTCTACCGTAACCGGTTCTCTATAGGTTCTCCAAGGTTATGCAAAATCCGAGTCATCATCATACAAGGTCTTCAACCCCTCAAATCCTAATACTGTCACTCTCATCTTTGTCAATAAATTCCTTCTTCTACTCAATGCATCAACAACTTTGTTAGATTTTCCACTTCTATGCTTCAACACAAAGGTGTAACTCTGCAAAAATTCTACCCATCTCATATGTCTCTGATTCAACTTACTCTGACTGTTCAAATACTATAAAGCTTGATGCTCGGTATACAACACAAACTCCTTAGGCAATAGGTAATGTCTCCACTTCTTCAAGGCTTGAACTATGGCATAAAATTCTTGATCGTACACTGAATATCTCCTCCGGGCATCATTCAACTTCTTACTGAAATAAGCTACTACTCTCCCTTTCTAACTCAATACGGCTGAAATTGCAGTTCCACTTGCATCACAATCTACTTGAAATACTTTGTTGAAATTCGATAAAGCTAACACAAGTTGCTCAGTCACTTTCTGCTTTAACAGTTCAAAACTTTTGTTTGCTCCGGTGGTCCACTCGAACTCCTTCCTATCTCCCCTCATTGTCTCAGTCATAGGGTTACAAACTGAACTAAAATTTCTGATGAACTTCCAATAGAAACTAGCCAATCCATGAAATGATCTTACCTCTCCAATGCTTTTCGGTGTAGGCCATTCAACAATTGCTTTTACTTTCTCAGGGTCCATCTTCAAACCATCCTCAGATATCACAAATCCCAAATAGACTAACTCTTCCTTCATGAAAGTGCACTTCTTAAGATTTATCAACAACTTTTCTTCTCTCAACCTCTGCAAAACTTTTCTTAAATGCAACAAATGCTTTTCTTTTGTCTTACTGAAAATCAGAATGTCATCCAAATATACAATAACAAACTTACCCAAGAATTTATTCAATACCTCATTCATCAACCTCATGAAAGTACTCAGTGCATTAGTTAACCCAAAAGGCATCACCAACCATTCATATAGTCCTTCATTTGTCTTGAACGTCGTCTTCCGCTCATGTCCTTCTCTAATCCTGATATGATGATATCCACTCTTCAAGTCTATCTTTGTGAAGTATTTGGCTCCACTCAAACGGTCCATTTTGTCATCCATCCTAGGCAAAGGAAACCGATATTTCACTATGATCTTGTTTATTGCTCTGGAATCAGTACACATCCTCCATTCTCCATTCTTATTAGGTGTTAATACTGTTGGTACTGTACAAGGACTCAGAAATTCTCTGATCAAACATTTCTTTAACAATTCTTGGACTTGTCTATTCAACTCTTCATTCTCTGCCGGTGTCATCTGGTGTGCAGTTTTATTAGGTAAACTAGCTCCGAGAATCAGGTCCATGCAATGACTGATACTTCTCACAAGTGGTAATCCATCAGGAACATTATCTGAAATGATGTCTTCATACTCTGACAATAACTGCTTAATCTCTTCTGGTTGTTCTTCTTCATGCTCCGTATTCTCAGTCTTCTTAGGAACTAAGAAAAAACACACATTCTCATGTCTCATTCCATCCAAGAATTTCCTTCCATCCACCAAATAGATTCTAGCATTCGTACATACTTCACTCTTCAAAGGCTCCTCCAAGGGCAACAAGGTTTGCTTCATCCCATTGGCCACAATAGTACATTTATTCTTTCTCCCATCATGCATTGCTTGTCTATCAAACTACCAAGGTTTACCCAACAAAATGTGACAAATCTCCATAGGCATAATATCACACAATACTTCATCATGATAATGTTGGCCATTTGGTGGAATTGATTATGTGTTGCATTGATGTTTTTCCATTGATGCCAACACTAGTTGTTTGGATGCTTTACCGACACCCTTTTGGTCCCGGTAGGTTAAGTGGTATCTGGTTAACTTGGATTTGGCATGATCTGATAGGCTCTGACATAGTTTGATGATGGAATTGGCTTGTTCATGATACTTATACTCATATTTGGTTAGTTGGTTTTGGTCTGGAGATTGGATGCTATCCTGCTTGCTTAGAAGATTGGTTTCTGGTTCTGGTGAGGGTTTCACCAACAGAGCTTTAGATGAAGATCTTTGATAAATTGCATAAGTGGCGTTGGTGCAACTTCTGATGGAGTTTCAGGATGCTGTTGGTAATCATGTTTGAGACAACGATTGGAGATCATTGCTAAAGTGTGTGGACCTATACTTGGTCCCGGTTGATCTAGGTTATGGACCGACTTTAATGTAACGTATGGATATGACCTATTTCCGGGATGTCTTATGTGTTGATATTATTTGTTTGGTCTAAGGACGACATGATTTGTAATTATGTAATTGGTTTATTGTCTGTGGCCGACCTATTTGATTATGGTCGAGGGTTTGTATATATAGATGTAAGATCTCATTGTAGAATATAATATAGAAGAAAAAGAAAAAAAAGGAATGTAATGTGTGAATAATGTAATATCATTCAGGCAGAGGAGTTGGTCGATCATTGGAGATCGAATTGGGTTTATGTAAGAGGATTTAGTCCTCTAGTATTGAGCTTAACCGAAACTCTACTTAGGCATATGTGATGCTATCTTTAACAGTTCAACACTTCTCCGGATTGTAGTCTGTGTTAGGATTCCCAAAGATACTGAGAGGGGGGGGGTGAATCAATATCTAACCGGTTTACAGATTTTCTGATCTTATTAAACAAATTGCATTCCAAAACATTGTACCGGTAAACCAAAACTAATGTAGTAAATAAGAACAATAAGCACAACATAGAAAGCACACCATAACACAATATTTTAATGAGGAAACCCGATGTGGAAAAACCTTGGTGGGATTTGTGACCCACAATATTCACTTACTGGCCAATAAATGAATTTTACTTACAATAGGGGCCTGCACATGCAGGAAGGCCAACTGCCTAAAGCTCACTGCTTAATTACAAAAGGAAGTCTCACTGACTTACAAAATGGATTATGCAAATCCAATATAATGTACTGCTTCGGTTCAACATCTGCTATGCCAGGTTCAGTACTGGTTTAAGCTCATACAATAACCATAAACCTTACTCCAAAATCTGCCTTAATATTCGCATATTACTTTTGCAATAATCTAACCATGTTCGCGTCCTAAATGATCTACAAGATCTCATACTTATATATGAGTCCTATTACAATTTGCCTTGTCGGCTTACAAAAAGATATTACAATTAAATACAAAATGTAATAAACAAAATCCTGTTGGCTGGGGTGCCGGTAATCATCTTTGCCATTGTCGGTAAACTAACTGCCGGTGCCGGTGCCGGTGCCATAGGATTGCAAGGTTGCCATCAATGACAATACCTTCAATCACCTACAATTTCTCATTGGAGTGTGCATTTGCCAACAATCTCCCCCTTTGGCATTGATGGCAACAGTCATGAGAAAAAGTCAAAATTGTATCCAAAATGTGTTGTCCAAAAATCTTACCAAAACTGTGTGCTCCCCTTGAGCAGATGATCTCTAAGTCATTTGGATTTTTCTCATTCCTACTACTCCCCCTTTGACATCAATGATAAAGGTTGTCAAAAATATAAACTGAGTGTAGTTCTCAGTTGGATCCCTGTAACCGGTGGGTTACAATCTGAAATATGTCTGCCAGTACAAAATTTAAGCTCTTAGTGAACCTTTCATTGTCTTTTAATGCTGCCTCTGTCCTTTGGATGATACCAATGAGTATGTGCATTTGCTCTTCCGGTGTCTTAAGTCCTTGAACAAGTGCCTCTGAAATCTCTTTTCTCAAAGAGATGAGGATGTCAAGTTTCAGACCAAGTCTACATTTCAGTTCCTTAGCCTTGTATTGTATTCTTTCCTTTTTCTTTTCCAATTTTTCAAGTTTTTCCTCAAAACTTGCAATTTCCTGCTCTATTACCGATATGGTTTCTAATGAACCAATGAGATTGTCAGCTATATCATTTATTTCTATCTGTACCATGCTGATCTCCTTGTCTATATCTGCTATCAAAATATTTGTCTTACATGTGTCTTTGTACAGCTCCTTAAATTCTGTTAAAGTTTTGTTTAGTGTCGGTAGGAGGGTGTCAATGTGTTCCATGCACTTCTTTATTGTCTCATCAAAGAATTTTTCTTTTTCCTTAATCATTTTCTCATTGAAATTCTCCCCATTAATCTGATCAACTGTCAAAAGATTGCCGGTGATATATTTAGACAATGTGTCTAGTTGACTCAAATAATCTTTATTTTCCACATTGCACTTGGGTGCAATCAATTTCAATAAAGGAATTGTGTCATCAATAGCCTTATATGCAAGTGCATTGCAATATGTGATTTTCTTGATGGAATCCAATAATACCTCTGTTACATTTGTCGGTCTGAATTTTGTCATGGAAGAACCAGAAGATTGTCCAACTACCTTAACAATATGCAATCCGCTGGTGTGAGTAACCTCTTTGCTTGAGTTGACCTCTGGTAGGTCAATCTGTGTCTGCATCTCAACTAGCAAAGGTTTGGGTTTCTCAGCTGTTGCCGGTGGCACTGTCTCTATCTCAACCTTTTTCTCTTCATGCTTCTCAGAATGTACCTCTATCAGTTTCTCTGTGCTTTCCATTGCCGGTTTCTCTGATTGTGTCTCAGTATTATCTACTGGTTTCTCTGTATGTACCTCTGAACTATCTATTGCCGGTATCTCAACAAATTTTATTGTATTATCAGTAGCCGGTTGCTATAACTCAGTAGGTTTGTCAATGTGTACGTCATCAGTGGTAGCTGTCTTTCTAGTATCCAGGGGATCAGTGGATTGTTCAGTATGTGTTTCAATCCCAATCTCAACATTTCCAACTGTATCCTCAATATGTGTCTCAACAATAATATCCTCAGTCAGTGGCTCAGTTGCCACATCATTCTTCTCAGCGGTTTCCTTATCAACCACAATGTTTACTTTATGTGTGTAAATATTCATTGTAAATAATACCTTTGAATCAGGGTTGGTGTCTTCATGCGTTGTCTCCATACTCTCAACATTATCTGTTACCAGTGGTGTATCAACAGTTTCAATCAGTGGAGTATCAAAAGGAGGTGGGGGCAAGTTATCTGTTACTTTTATGCTCGGAGGACCACCTACCTTGCCTTTACCTTTATCCTTTTCCTTTTGATAGACTTTGAAAGTCTTTGGTCATTTAAGTTCTTCTTGCTTTTCCTTTTCCACAAAGAAAATATCCCATTTGTTTGCTATTTCTTCAATGATCTCATTCACTCTGCCAGCCATTAAAGCTACATGCCGGTGACCAGTGGACAATACTGTCCGGTTTGCCTCACTTATCAGTTCATCAATTTCTTTTGTTGATTTTACTGGGTGAAATGCAAGTAATTTTTTTACCTTTATCTTCTTTTCTAGTTCCACAATTTCTAACCTTTTTGCATCTAATCTTTTGTACAAGTCACTTGGCAAGTCATCTACAACTTCTATCAAGAATTTCTTGTAAATGTCTAAGTGTAAGATAACATTGTTTTCTATACTTTCCTTTTCCTCATTTGTAAAAGTACTATATAACTTGCTAACATTTGACAAGTTTCCATCTTCAGTTATCTCATTCAAGAGATTGTCAAGTGGAGGGATAACTTGTTTTTCCTTCTTCTTCCTTGGTGTTATTTTCTTCGCCGAAGGCCTTACAACCTGTTGTTTTCTTCTTGTTCTCTTGGGTGTAGGAGCGGGTATTGGTGAAGGTTTCCTTTTCCTTTCTACTCTCTGAAACTCTGCCGATATTTCACTGTTAGAGGAGGTACCAACCGGTGAAAGATGCGTTTCCGGTTGTAATCCTTCTAAGTCACTCTCCTTGATACCAGTCATATTCAGTATGTTTTCCTTAATCTCTTTTGCCTGTCTTGTTGCTTTTCTAATTGTTTTTTCTGTTTTCTTTATTCGTTTATGTGATTGAACTTTGCTTTCAATAGTTTCTGCATTTCCAAATACTTCTACAAACATAACATCTTACATTCATTCTGCAATTTTCTGAATTATGACCAATTTTGTTGCATTTAGAACATTGACCGGTGGGTGCATTAGTTTTCTAATAGTTTCTAGATCTACACTGATTTTCTCTATGACCATACTTGTTACAGTTCAAGCATTTCCCATTAAATTTGTATGCATTAGGTTGTCTTACCGGTTTACTGTGATCATGATTGTTTGCAGTACCAGAGCTTTCACTAACTTCAAATCAAGACCATTAGTATCTCCATTAGGTTTCTGATTTTTCAGCATGTCATCAAGTTCTTCTGAACTTTTCTTGAATTTATCCTTATGTTGATTTGCAGTAGCCAATTCATTTTCCAAGAAATCTTTCTGTCTCATGAGTTCAGTTTTTTCATGTTCCAAGTGAATTAGATATGTCTTCAACATATCATTTTCATGATTGAGTCTTAGATTCTCATTTGTAGTGTCATTGATTCTCCTAGCCAAATTATCTTCATTCTTCTTTCTGTCTTCAATGTCTTTACAAAATCTCATAGTCATATCTTGCATCTCATTCCTCAAGGTCATATTTTCTTGTTTCATCTTGCCTACAAGATCATTAAGAGTTTCTTTTTCATCATCATCTTTCTGCATCTTCTCATGAAGTTCTCTTCTTTTATTCCGGGCAATAGTATAATTCTCCTGAAGTCCTTGAATGATTTCCTGTGCAACCTTCAGATCATCTTCAAGTTTGATATTTTTCAACTTTTATGCATCATAATCTGCAAGAGCTGTTTCCAATTGTTAGGATTCCCAAAGATACTAAGAGGGGGGGGGGGGGGGGTGAATCAGTATCTAATCGGTTGATAAATTTTTTGATCTTATTAAACAAATTGCATTCCAAAACAATGTACCAGTAAACCAGAATTAATGCAGTAAATAAGAACAACAAGCACAACATAGAAAGCACACCATAACACAATATTTTAACGAGGAAACCTGGTGTGGGAAAAAACTTGGTGGGATTTGTGACCCACAATATTCACTTACTGGCCAATAAATGAATATTACTTACAATAGGGGCCTGCACATGCAGGAAGACCAACTGCCTAAAGCTCACTACTTAACTACAAAAGGAAGTCTCACTGACTTGCAAAATGGATTATGCAAATCCAATATAATGTACTGCTTCATTTCAGCATCTGCTATGCTAGGTTCAGTACCGGTTTAAGCTCATACAATAACCATAAACCTTGTAAATGATGTTCAATTTACATTCAATATGCAAGTTATATTCTATTTAAATGATCTTGTTCTATGTATTACTGAATTAATATATGAATCTGACTATCTTCTTATTTGTGGTAGGTGAGAGGAGCATTTGTTATTTTCTATGTCCTATCTCACGAATGCCATTCAATATATGTATATAACAAGTGGGGTACAATCAAGCAATGCCTTGATCGGTCATGATCGATCAAGGCATTACTTGATCGTGCCTCTTTGTTAATACCAAACAATGCATGTTCATTACTAATGTCAACCGGAATGTAAATACTTTAACACCCGATGATTATCGGTGTTTGCATAATCCTAACAGCTGATAACTATCGGCATGTGCTTAGACTTAACAGCCGATAACTATCGGCGTATACTTAACAATTGATAACTATTGGTAAACTTTATCATGCCACCCGATAACTATCGGAGCACATATAAACTGATATTAATCGATGTTTGATTAATCATTTATTATTATAAATTATATTAATCGATACAAATCGGAATGCATGAATATGATTTAGTAATCGATGCACATAAACAAATGATATAGTATGATTATCAATGTTAAGGATTTTATCGAACTGAATAGGTTATTTATATGCAAATGTAGAATGGCTATCAAAGAAGAATTAATTGCTTGAAGGTTTCCATCATAATTATTGATATGATAAATGATTGAATGAGAGACTTCATTTATCTCTCATTCAATCATTTATCTTACCGAAGCTATCATGCATTAACACTCCCTCTTAGCTAGGTAAGATGAATGTAAACAATATATTCAAGCATCACAATTCAAATGATAGTTAGCATTCTTTACTTAATTAGACATTCTAGAAAATCATACCACCTAATCACATGGTATGAAGTATCAGCTAAACACGTGATACAAATGTCATTCACGTCAATCTTGTGATGACAGAATATCACTTAAGCATGTGATATCAGTATTGCCTAAACACGCAATACTTAAGGATAATCATATGAGGAGGATTAACTTCTCATCTTATCCAAGTTGTGATATGTGCACTAACACTTTATACAAATGTTTTATCACAACACAATCATGGCACATCCATGACACACTAGAGATCCAACATGATAACTGGTTTGGACATTATAAGATCGTCACCTTATAATGTCTCCATACAAGTGTTCATTATCTTGAGAGATCGTCACCTCTTAGATAAGAACTCAGGGGATAAAAATCCAAAATGTCCTATCATGACAAGAAGTTTAGACATTAAACATCTTATTGATATGCAAAATACAGATTACAAAGCAAATTACCTTTCTATCAAACCTAAACCTTTTCTGAAGTGATCAAACTTCACTCTGGAAAGAGGTTTGGTCAGAATATCTGCAGTTTGATCTCCTGTACAAACATATTCTAATTGGATCACATTCCTGTCTACCATATCTTACACATAGTGGTATGGAATCTCAATATGCTTGGATCTGTCATGGAACACTGGATTCATTGAAAGTTTTATGCAACTCTAATTGTCACAATGTATAATAGTGGGTTTCATAGGCTCTCCAAACAACCCCACAAGCAACTTCCTAAGCCATACTGCTTCTCGAGCAGCCATAGAAGCTGCAATGTATTCTGCCTTGGTGGAGCTTTGAGCTACTGAAGACTGCTTCCTGCTGATCCAAGATATCATGGCTGAACCTAGACTGAAACAACACCCTGAAGTGCTTTTTCTATCAGTTACACTTCCAACCCAATCTGAATCTGTAAATCCATGGAGGTTTATGTCAACTTTCTCATATTTGAGACCAAGGTGTAGAGTACCTTGTAGGCATCTCATGATGTGCTTTACTGCAACCAGGTGTATCCCCTTGGGTTCACACATGCACTGAATTAAGACATTAACTGCATAACATATATTTGGCCTTGTATTCACCAGGTAGATCAGAGACCCAATTATCTGTCTGTAATGAGTAGAATCAGTGGGTTGAGACTCTACTACTGCTTCTATAAGTTTATTTAAATTGGTTTCCATAGGAGAGGTCATGGGCCTATAGTTCAACATTCCGAATTTCTTCAATATATCCAAGGTATACTTCCCTTGGTTTAGTATAATGCTGTTAGAATTCTGCCATACTTTCAATCCTAGGAAGTAATGAAGGAGTCCCAAGTCCTTCATGTCAAATTCTTTGGATAGATCTTTCTGGCATTGATCTATAAGATGATCATTTCTTGTGATTAATAAGTCATCAACATATAAAATTAATATTAGCATATCACCTTTATTTCTTTTGTAGTAGAGATTAGGATCTGCATCATTCTTAGAGAAACCTAGTCCTGAGAGATAGGTGTCAATTCTTTCATAACAGGCCCTGGGAGCCCGTTTAAACCCATAGAGATATTTCTCGAGTCTACACACATGAGACTTTGCATCATAGACTTCAAACTCTTTAGGTTGCTCTAGGTAGACTTCTTCTGAGATCTCACCATTTAGAAATGTTGTCTTAACATCCATCTGGTATACCTTCCACCCCTTAGATGCTGCAATGGCTAATACAACTCTCACTAATGTATATTTGGCAACTGGTGCAAAAGTTTCTTCATAATCTATCCCTTCCCTTTGAGAGAAACCTCTAGCTACAAATCTAGCCTTGTGTTTTTCAATACTACCGTCTGCAGCATGTTTAATCTTAAAAAACCATTTAGATGAAACAACATATTTCTTAGTTGGCCTAGGAACAATCTCCCAAACATCATTTTTCATAATGGACTGATACTCTTCAAACATGGCATCCTTCCATACTTGATGTTCAAGAGCCTCTGATACATTGTTTGGTTCGACTTTAGAGAGATTATTCATAAGGGCAACATAGCTAGTGAATCTGTTGGGCCTTTTGCTTTCCCTGAAGGTCCCTAAAGGAGCAACAAACTTCTGAGCTTCTGCTATAGTTTTGGTGGCCCATAGTGGTCTTTTCTTGAGGTTTTCTCTAGGTGAACTTTGAGTTTCACTTATAGTTTCCTCAGGATTCTCCCTCTGAAGCTCAAGAGTAGGATCTCTATCTATGCTAGGGGTGGGTATATAGACTTCAGGGTTTAGAGAGATTTGGGCTCTTTCGAAGGCTAATTCTTCTTCAAAGATCATATCCCTGCTTAGTTCAATATTCTTTTGGCCAGGTATATAGATCCTGTAAGCCTTGGAGGTTTCACTATATCCTACAAAGATTCCCCTTTTTCTAGAAGGCTCTAGTTTTAATCTTTTCTCCTTAGGTACATGAATATAGTCAGGGCATCCAAATATCCTAAGGTGGCTAATATCAAGTTTTGATTTAGGACTTCCTCAGGGGTTTTATCTTCAAGATGAAAGTGGGGACATCTGTTTTGAATATATACAACAATGCTAGTTGCTTCTGCCCAAAGATTGATATTTAGATTCTGATCAAGAATCATAGCTTTGGCAGCTTCAACGATTGTCCTATTTTTCCTTTTAGCTATCCCATTTTGTTGAGGGTTATAGGGTATTGTTAACTCCCTCTTAATCCTTGAATTTTTACAAAACTCTTTAAATAATTCTAATGTGTATTCCCCCCCATTGTCAGTTCTTAGGGTTTTAATTTTATTTCCTGAGTAGTTCTCTGTTAGTGATTTGAATTCTTTAAACCTATTAAGGATCTCTTTTGATTCTTTACATTTCAGAAAGTAGATCCAAGTTTTCCTAGAGTAGTCATCAACAAAAATTATATAATACATAAATCCCCCCAATGAAGGTACGAACATAGGTCCACATACATCAGAATGAACTAACTCTAAAATTTTACTTGTTTTCCTAGTACTATTTTGAAAAGCACCCTTAATATTCTTACCTAGGGCACATCCTATGCATGTTCCTGAATGATATTGCTTTAACTTGGGTAGACCCGTGACAAGGTCACCCATTGATGACAAAGCTCTAAAATTTAGGTGGCCTAGTCTTCTGTGCTAGATTTCATTTGCATATGTGGTCTCATTAATTAGGGCTAAGTTGGGTTCTGTGCATAACTCATACAAATAGCCTTGTCTTTGACCAATTGTTTTAGCTTTCTTGATGGATGAGTTCTTTAGCCAAGCCAGTACTTTGTTGTCCACGAAGGTTACTCTGTATCCATTGTCCTCCAATGCTGATATTTATACTAGATTTCTTTTGATGTTTGGAACATATAGCACTCCTCTAAGTTGTAATGATACACCCGACTTTAGTTTGATGGTGCAGGTTTGAACTCCTTTGACAGGGTGTGTAGAATTGTCTCCGATAGTTACTGTAGACACCTAAAAATGTCTCATTGATCATGTACTAATTATTCCTCTAATTGATTAAATAATTCTTTAATTCTTTAATTAAGTTAATTAATCTTATTCTTCTAATTTCACATTTCCTCATAATCTTACTAATTATTCTATTTCTTATTCTTTCATCATTTAATCATTTTAACCATTTTCTAAATATTAATTATTTAATTAATTATGGTTAATTCCTCTATTTAAATAATCTTTATTATTTAAATAAATTAATCATGAATTTCTATCTCTCTAATCATCTAATCATTCAACCCCTTTCTAAATATTAATTAAATATTTATTATTTAATTAATTATGATTTAATCCTTTAAATTAAATAATCTTTATTATTTAATTAAATAGAATTTCTACATAATTAAATAGTTTTTTTAAATTATTTAATTAACTAATTAATTCTTCAATTCCAAATCCCCAAATTCTAATTTCATTTAATTTCTTATTTCTTCTAATTTTTTCCAAATTCAATTACATGTGCATGATTTCAAAAACCAAATTGAAAATCAAAGTCAAGTTCTAAACATATTCAAATTCATTTATTTGAATAAATCTCATGCAAAGATTAAATTGAAAATCCAAGTCAAAGTACAAGCACATGCTAAATTAATTAATTAAATCATTTATCTCTTCAACCTCTATTTCCATCTTTTAGTTAGCTTTTTCTAAATTAAGCTTTCTGTGTCATCCTCTTTATTTCCTCCAATCATTATTTTTCTTCCTTCAGTCAGCTTTTTCTCAATTAGTTGACTCCATTAATCTATTCAATCTATTGTTCCACTCCTACAATCAATAGTTCAACTATGAATTTTCATTTGAGCTCACCTGAGTTCCACCTCTTGATCAATTTGTTCCACCTTTCAATCAATCTTCTCCAATTTTCTATAAATTGAGCATCCAATCTCCATTTTCAAACAATCACGAACTTCGAATCTTTGTGTCACTTGTAGGTTACCAGCGCAATATCTGAGAGCCATCATACCACAGAGAAGAGAAAAGCAATGGAAGCGATATGCAATCTTGGAATAGGGAGTTTCATTGATTTAATTTAATTCCTATTTGATATTGCATTATTTCATTGTCTTGTTTGTTTGATTCTTTGATTAGATAGGCATTCGTGATTTCCCTTGATTTCTAATTGATTATTGTTTTTAATAAAATGAATTTTACATGCATGCACATTTTGGTGAACCCAACGTGAATCACAACTAACTTACCTTCTCTGTTCTCTGTGTAATTTTTGCAGGTCGTACGTATTTTTGCATTTTTTTTTACAGATTTTGCATGGATTTCGAGAACAGATATTCCATCACGCAATTGCGAGTACATCGTCCCGCAATCGCATAGACAACATCCCGCATTCGACCCCTCGGGGTCATGCATTCACTCTGACAGGGTTACACAATCGCCCTTTCTGAATCACGCATCCGCAGGGTTAATTGCTGTTTATTTTTTTCTTCTGTCTATTATTTGTTTTGTTTAATTCTGTCTCAAATTGCGTTAATCTGGGATCAAATTGCGTTTATTTCATGATTTGATTATAACAGTTTATGGCAAGAAAAGTTCAGTTCCGGATTTCAGGTGCAAGAAGGACTAAACAACAAAGAAGAGAAGCCAAACGCTATCAAAAGGTTCTCCAGGCAGAAAAATTGATACAGGATTCAAAAGAACAACTGGCCTTTGATAGATATAATAGCTTAGTTCTTTCTTATCAAGTTAAATATGATCTAATCAATATTGAATGGATGATGAGAGATTTGGCTAGGGCTTCACAATTGATTTTACAGGTTCCTGATCGGGTTTTATTTTTCTTATATTTTTTAGTTTTTAACTTTTGTTGTTGTCTGCTTGTCTATCACGCAATCGACCTGTTAGTGCTACGCAATCGATCAGATATCATCACACATTCGGTCTGTCAGAATTATGCATTCGCTTTGTTAGGTTCGCACATTCGGTTTGTAAGTATCACGCAATCACACAAGTAGAATTACGCATTCGTTTCTGTCAAGTTTTGAGTTTCTGTTTTCTGTTAGTTTGGTTTTACTACTAATCTTTTGTTTACAGCCTGTGGCGGATTTCCAGAGAGGATTAGATTAGTATTTTTTGCATGCGTCACCTCACACTTCATTTTTTTTGGTGCTTAAAATTAACAATAGTTAAAATGGACATGCATGGATAATTTCACACTTCGTTGTTGGTGCTTAAAATGAACATGGGCTAAAATTGACATGCATGTATCTCACACTTGGTTTTTGGTGCTTAAAATCAACAAATGGTTAACAATTGACATGTATGCCTTCATATTTCGATTTGGTGTTTAAAATGGACATGCACATGCATATCTAACACCTAAATTTGGGCTATAAAATGAATGTGAATCAGGTTGCATTAGATTAAGCCATTTGTCTTTTTCTTAAAGTAAAGAATTTTTATTGTGTCTGGGGTGGACCTACTGTTGCATTAACTGACTTTCCACCCACCTTCAGGGTCTTGGGAGAAAGGAGGAAAGTGACAACGACATCCAAATTTTTATTTTATTCTACGTAGTGAGGGGTATCTTTGACTGGGGATTTCATCACCCTACAGAGGTACTTCGAATTGGGATGAGTTGGGGATATCATCTCTCCTAGCGTACTCTCGAGCAAGTTTTTCGAGCCACTATATAAATATACTGGTCAGGTGGCTAGAGTGTTGAGTGAATTCGATGTATGTGGGGGCCTTCCCTGCACCGATAAGCTCAACTAAAGTCTTAAGTAGCTTGCTCTGAGAATCTGTCGTTGGATAGGGACCCCTAGAAACCTAATACTACAAACCATTTTAGTTGCCAAAAATACTACATTCAGTGATTCCGGGATTGTGGATCATACCCCATAGATACCCTTCATGTACCTTACACTATGATACATAAATCCCTCGGCTATAAGATCTTTGGATCTTCAGGGTAAGACAGATTGGCATGCCCAAGAAGTGTGTGTCGTGGAGTGGAGCTAGTGTTGCTAGACTCTCTATCTGTTCGTTTTGTCTCGGTATTTCGTAAGGGTCTCATTGAATGGTGTCCAATATCTAGCCTAAGATTTTATTCCGTGCTTTTTTATGTATCGTTGTGCTAGACTAGTATTGAGTCAGTCCGTTGGGCTATTTTAGGCCCTATCCCATGTATCTCCGAATTTTCCGAGTTTTGTATGAAAATTGAGTCAGTCAGCTATACATAGCTACCAACAATTGTTCTTAGATTTGGAAAACTACAAAACTTGTCATATACACAAAGTTACAGCTAACAAAGTCCATTTTGAAACCAAAAACTTAAAGTCCTTACATACTTGCGACCCTAGGCAGTCTTTTTCATAATCCCACTTACGTCCTCATCATCGTCCTACGTCTTTTTCATAGTCCCACTTATGTCCTCATTATTGTCCCAAGTTTTTGCATAGTCCCACTTACGTCCTCATTATCATCCTAATTCTTTGCATAGTCCCACCTACGTCCTCATTATCGTCCTAAGTCCTTGCATAGTCATCATTCACGTCTTCATTATCGTCCATAGTTGTGGCATAGTCCTCATTTACGTCCTCATTATCATCCTCATATGCATCCTTGTCTAAACTTCATATACGTCTGTCTTAGTTCATCATCAGTTGCATAATCATCCTAGAAAGTCATACCCCAAACATCCAAAACACAATCAGAGGATCAGTCAAACTCAACCTCAACTCAAACAAGTTGGTCAAGTTCAATCAAACATTGTCACATTTAGATAAATGGAGAAAATATCTTACATGTTATGATCCTAGGTCCAAACCAAACAAGAAAACATCATGGATTGGAATTATACATTTCGTAGGGAAGGTGGAGGATTCATCCCTTCCATTCCTATTCCATCGCCATCCATAGAAATATTAGCTCAACAAATCAAAACTTTGCAACAACAAGTGACAGACATGGCTAGTCCTGACAACCATAGGGGCTGGTTAGAAAACACGATGAGATAAGTGATGGCCATGAGGGAATCAGTATCAAACCAACATTCTTATTCTTATGAGACCATTCGAACATGCCAACCTTCATTCTTCAACAAAATCGTTCCTACCTCAGTTCAACCCAACATTCAAAGTACCTCTTTCAACCAAAATCAAACCCCATTCAACCAAATTCCAAATCAAAATTCATATCGACCCAACATTCAAACATCTTTCACCCAAAATCAAATCCCTTTCAACCAAAGTCCAAATCAAAATTCACACCAACCCAACATTCAAACCTCTTTCAAGAAAAATCAAACCCCTTTCAACCAAAGTCCAAATCAAAATTCATTTAACCAAAATCAAACAATTTTCACCCAAAATCAAACATCTTTCACCCAAAATCAAATCCCTTTCAACTAAAGTCCAAATCAAAATTCACACCAACCCAACATTCAAACCTCTTTCAAGAAAAATCAAACCCCTTTCAACCAAAGTCCAAAGTCCAAATTCATTTAACCAAAATCAAACAACTTTCACCCAAAATCAAACATCTTTCATCCAAAATCAAATCCCTTTCAACCAAAGCCCAAATCAACCATATCTATCCACCATTTCATTATCCCCTGAAGTCACACAAAACCAATCCATGCCATCTTTATCTAATAACACAACCTCCCAATCACTATCCATCATACAAATCCAATCTAATTCATGTCATGATTCAGAGGATCTCATTCAAAATCCTTCTTCATCAAGCCAAAATGTTGAAACATTGCAACAATCTCCCATGCATTTCCAAAATCCTTCCCCGTGTCAAGAGGATGATCGAAAATCAGAAGAAATGAGTCCTAAAACAAATAAA
Organism: Cryptomeria japonica; assembly: GCF_030272615.1. NCBI lineage: Eukaryota > Viridiplantae > Streptophyta > Pinopsida > Cupressales > Cupressaceae > Cryptomeria > Cryptomeria japonica. The sequence goes on along the minus strand of NC_081413.1, from coordinate 102,256,053 downwards.
GATCAAGAACAACCACGTCCATCCTACCCAATTTTTTATCAAGATCCCACTGACCAAGAATCTTATGATGATCCCCTCGCTGTTTTCTATTCCATTCATAATGACACCCTTTCATCTCAAGAACATAGTGTCTTTTCAGGTCCCATCCACATCCACCTCCTAAGCAAGATCAATAAATCCCTTCTATCCTTCATAATAATCCCTTTACAAACCAAGATCAAATCATACCTTTACCTTCATGTCCTAAACAAGATCCCATTATTTCTCCAAATCCTGATCAAGGTCTCTCCATCCCTTCATCTCCATGTCATAGTCCTCCATGTTCCTCACAAGATTCCCTCTCAAATGAACTTGCCATTTCTCCTAGTGATCCCAATACCTCTACACAAGTTGATCATGAACCCCTTATTAATGAAATCACCAATCCAGATCATACTACACAGAACAACTTGTCAAAAATTGTTTCATCATCTTGTTCAAGCATAATCGTAACACCGGTTAATGAGATCAACACCTGGTTGACTTCATCATCCTCTTCAATTGCATCAATAAAAACAGGCATAACACCCACTCATGTCACAACTTTAGAACTAGAATCAATTTGCATCATACACCCACACTTGATAGACTGGGGGCAAGAGAACCTATCATGATTGGATTTCTTTTTAAATGATAAGGCTATAGCTGAATCAATGTGTTGTAGAGCTAGATTTCCTTACGATGATCCACAAAATCCAAAAACTAAGGAAATCAACATTGGAGATTTTGAATATGTACACTTAGCTGAGTCCTTATATCTTATTGGAAAACACATCTTTATCCGACTCTTTAAACAAAGACCAATGAACTACCTTCACAAATATTATACCTAAGGGCTGTGTAGTTTAGGTTTTACTTTCCGCATTGCACATCATATTCAAATGCATCACATCCTCAAAATTTCTGCATTTACATATAGCAACATCACTAATAAAACAAGGCAACTATTCAAGTTTTTCATTCGTTTGCATTCAAGAGAAACAAGGGTCATCTCCTTTCTTAGATATTCGAACATGAAGTCTTGAGGTCCTAAGGTCACTCAATTTCAACGTTACCCTGTGATGACGCTTTACTTATGGTTGGGTAGCAATTTCACTATTTGAGACTTGTTAACCCAAAATCTATCAATTTCTATATCTCAAACATATTAAGAAAATCTCTAATTCATTCTGGACACCTAGTTGATCATATGACTGGTGAAAAATTCAAAATTCTGCTTCAACGCCGCTATAATTGTCACACCCAAGTAGGTTTCATTACTTACAAGTCAAGGTAAGAAAATAAAAAGAAAAAAGAGCTATGCCAAATCCATCTCAAGGCAAAAGAGAAATGATATATAACTGAAATATCACGCATACAAGTGCGATAAAAAGATTGACTATGGGAACATGCAAGTAACTCCATGAGGGCTATGAATGCCTACTAGCAATGGAGCAATATTTGAGCAATTACAGTCTATAACGATAAAAAGATTGACTATGGGAACATGCAAGTAACTCCATGAGGGCTATGATTGCCTACTGGCAATGGAGCAATATTTGAGCAATTACAGTCTATAACCTCGTCGGAGCTCTCAAGGCTTGTTGGCAGCGAGGCTCTATTCAAGATGCTTTTGAAGTTAGGATAATCCATATAGCTAGTCATATAGGATGCTAAGGATATTTAGTGAACACAAGAGTAGGAATTAACTCATCTGCACATACATGGGAAAAAGAAGATCAAAGTTACGAGAACTAGTGGGGAAGTTTTCCACGTCTCCATTTGTAAATCCTAGTCACTAAGTGTGTTGAGTTGAACGATCCAAGGGACCTTAGAGATCGATTGACCGCTTATCTATGAAATGTTTTGCACCTTCATTTCAATTGGTGTATTACAAATGCTAAAACAAACACAATCAACCTTGTTCGAATAGGAAATGCATCTTCATCCTGCATATTGCATTCACATAGGTCATGTCAAAAATTCATTTGTCTCCACATACATTCTGCAGATCATCATGTCATGTAGGTCTACACACTAGGGGCAAAACTGAAAAAAATCCTAAAAAATCATACAAAGTCCTGAAAAAAAAAAAACCCAGATAAAGTCCTGAAAAAATCCAAAAACATTTAGATAAAGTCTTGAAAAAATACCAAAAACATCTGCAAAAAGTCCTAAAAAAATCATCCAAAAACATTGAAAAACTCAAAATTCAAAAACATTAAAAACCATAAAATCCCAAAAACATCCATATACGATCCTAAAAGAAATCATAAAAAACATTCAAATATCAATCTACATAATCCAAAAACATCGAAAAAGATCTTGGAAAAGAACTAAAAATCAAAAAACAATCAATCAAAAAACTTGCAATAAAATGTCTTGTGAGAAACAAATACCCTAGTAGATATCCAACAAACACTTCGCACGAAGTTAACAAAGGATACGACTATCCAGTCAAACATCTGCAGTCAACTGATCAAGCTGTCTTATCAATCGTATCATATCCATATCAAAGTGATCATTATCTTGTCTTAAACAGAAGAGGATACACTCAAAATCAGACAGGTCAGTCTTAAACGGGGTCCGCAACTTTCTGAGATCAGACATTATCAACCATCACATCAAGCAACTGAAAATGAAGGCACAAGGTCAGTATAGCTGCTGAATTTTGTCCGGGTCAGTCTTTATCTTTTATCATTTGGCGACAAATTATGTTCCTATGCTGCTCAAGGATGTCCACAAGTGACTAGAGGAGCCACGATGGGCATTATCTTTTTCTTTGTTTGTTGCTTGTCTACTACATGTTTGTTTCTTCAATGAGATATCTTTACATCTTGGTTCCTTATACCTGATATGCTAAGCTCCATTGTTCAATAATAAGGTCCAGTGATGAATATATTGCGCAATAAAATAAATATGTGACACGGGTTCGTGATTATTTCAAATTTCATTCTCATCTCATTTGCTTATTGCTAGTTTGTTGATTCTTTTCTCATCATCTCTTTCTAAATCATTTTCTATCATCTAACATTTATTCTATTTCATTCTAAGGTTCATTCTCTCATATTCTATCTCAATATCATCTTCACATCACCTATCTCTATCTCTAATCAACTAACCATTCTTCTATCTTTCATCTCACATTCTTGTTTTTTTTTGAGAGATCATTCATGTCTTTAATGCACAAACAATCTCTCGAGGGGGCATTACACCCTAAGTATCACTGGGGCATACTGGGGTAGAATTTTTTTAATTTTCTTTGAAACAATGTCATTCCGACATTGTCTCAAAGAGGGGCAAATGTAGACACCTAAAAATGTCTCATTCATCATGTACTAATTATTCCTCTAATTGATTAAATAATTCTTTAATTATTTAATTAAATTAATTAATCTTATTCTTCTAATTTCACATTTCCTCATAATCTTACTAATTATTCTATTTCTTATTCTTTCATCATTTAATCATTTTAACCATTTTCTAAATATTAATTAAATATTTATTATTTAATTAATTATGGTTAATTCCCCTATTTAAATAATCTTTATTATTTAAATAAATTAATCATCAATTTCTATCTCTCTAATCATCTAATCATTCAACCCTTTTCTAAATATTAATTAAATATTAATTATTTAATCAATTATGATTTAATCCTTTAAATTGAATAATCTTTATTATTTAATTAAATTCTATTTCTACATAATTAAATAGTTTCTTTAAATTATTTAATTAACTAATTAATTCTTCAATTCAAATCCCCAAATTCTAATTTCATTTAATTTCTTATTTCTTCTAATTTCTTCCAAATTCAATTACATGTGCATGATTTCAAAAACCAAATTGAAAATCAAAGTCAAGTTCTAAATATATTCAAGTTCATTTATTTGAATAAACCTCATGCAAAGATTAAATTGAAAATCCAAGTCAAAGTACAAGCACATGCTAAATTAATTAATTAAATCATTTATCTCTTCAACCTCTATTTCCATCTTTCAGTTAGTTTTTTCTAAATTAAGCTTTCTGTGTCATCCTCTTTATTTCCTCCAATCATTCTTTTTCTTCCTTCAATCAACTTTTTCTCAATTAGTTGACTCTATTAATTTATTCAATCTATTCAGTTCCACTCCTACAATCAGCAGTTCAACTATCAATTTTCATTTGAGCCCACCCGAGTTCCACCTCTTGATCAATTTGTTCCACCTTTTAATCAATCTTCTCCAATTTTCTATAAATTGAGCATCCAATCTCCATTTTCAAACAATCACGAACTTCAAATCTTTGTGTCACTTGCAGGTTACCAGCGCAATATTCTGAGAGCCATCATACTACAGAGGAGAGAAGAGCAATGGAAGCGATATGCAATCTTGGAATAGGGAGTTTCATTGAATTATTTTAAATCCTATTTGATATTGCATTATTTCATTGTCTTGTTTGTTTGATTCTTTGATTAGATAGGGATTCATGATTTCCTTGTGATTCTAATTGATAAATTGTTATTAAGATGAATTTTACATGCATGCACAGTTACTTCCTCATCATTCTCTTCTTTCATGGAGTCTAGTACTTCTCTGAATCCTATGATGTGTCTGGATGAGCCACTGGCGATCACCAAGGAGTTCACTTTGTTTGATGCATGATTTGTTAGTGCTGAATAGAGTACATACTTTTCGGAGTCTTCTTCCCTTTTGGATTTTCCTTCTTTGGCAAATGTGGCTTGTTTATTTCTTTCTAGACATTTGGCAACATAGTGCCCAAATTTGTCATATCTGTAACACTGAATTTGAGAGAGGTCTTTCTTGAAGGCGTTCTTGCCATGACGCCCTTTTCTCTTTCTGAATTGCTTCTGCTTGCCTTTCTTATTTGAGTTCGTATTAAGAACTTGGAGATCTTCATCTATATTCTTTTGTTTGATCCCTTTCTTATTTTGCTTTGATTCCTCTTGGAGACAGTCAGCCTTCAGCCTATTGAACTTTGGAAAGTTATCCCTTGCACTGATGCCTTGGATGAATGTTTCCCATATGCTAGGCAACCCATCTAGAGCAATTAGGGTTAATTCTTTGCTTTGTATCTCATATCCAATTAGGGCAGATATTCGCATGAAGTAGGCATTGACTGATTCTCCTTTTGTCATGGCTATGTGATTTATCTCTCTTTTTAGAGCCAAGGTTCTACTAGCATTATATATCTCAAAATCATCTTCAAGTGCTTTGAACATATTGAAGGCTGTTTCATGTTTCCTTATAATGGGCATAATGTTGTTCCTCACCCCATCAACTATGATTTTGATAGCTTTATCATTTCCTTCTCTCCAGATTGCTTTGTCAGGTTTAGTCTCAGATTCTTCAGTTTCAGTTTTTACAAATGTTTCAACTTTATTTTCTTTTAGAATCATTTGAATTCTAAATTTCCATGCGGAGAAGTCATCACCTCCTGGAAGCCTGTCTTCAAATCTGATAGCACTAGCCATTGATAGAATTGTGATTTTGAATATATGCTTGATTTGAATTTTACGTAAAATTGAATAGCCTCAGGTTCGATTTAACTATAGCTCTGATACCATGTAAATGATGTTCAATTTACATTCAATATGCAAGTTATATTCTATTTAAATGATCTTGTTCCATGTATTACTGAATTAACATATGAATCTAACTATCTTCTTATTTGTGGCAGGTGAGAGGAGCATTTGTTATTTTCTATGTCCTATCTCATGAATTCCATTCAATACATGTATATAACAAGTGGGGTACGATCAAGCAATGCCTTGATCGGTCATGACCGATCAAGACATTACTTGATCATGCCTCTTTGTTAATACCAAACAATGCATGTTCATTACTAATGTCAACCGGTTTGTAAATACTTTAACACCCTATTGGGTGTTTGCATAATCCTAACAGCCGATAACTATCAGCATGTGCTTAGACTTAACAACCGATAACTATCGACGTATACTTAACAACCGATAACTATCGATAAACTTTATCATGCCACCCGATAACTATCAGAGCACATATAACCCGATATTAATCGGTGTTTGATTAATCATTTATTATTATCAATTATATTAATTGATACAAATTGGAATGCATGAACATGATTTAGTAATCAATGAACATAAAAAAATGATATAGTATGATTATCAATGTTAAGGATTTGATCAAGCTGAATAGGTTATTTATATGCAAATGTAGAATGGCTATCAAAGAAGAATTAATTACTTGAAGGTTTCTATCATAATTATTGATAGGATAAATTATTGAATGAGAGACTTCATTTATCTCTCATTCAATCATTTATCTTACCGAAGCTATCATGCATTAACAAACCTTACTCCAAAATCTGTCTTAATATTCACATATTACTTCTGCAATAATCTAACCATGTTCGCATCCTAAATGATCTACAAGATCTCATACTTATATATGAGTCCTATTACAATTCGCCTTGTCGGTTTACAAAAAGATATTACAATTAAATACAAAATGTAATAGATAAAATCCTGTCGGCTGGGGTGCCGGTAATCATCTTTGCCACTGCTGGTAAACTAACTGCCGCTGTAGAGTCTGCCGGTGCCGGTGCCATAGGATTGCAAGGTTGCCATCAATGACAATACCTTCAATCACCTACAATTTCTCATTGGAGTGTGCATTTTCCAACAATATGGATTTATATGTAGTCAGTGAGGCTTCTTTTGTGATGAGCAATGCGCTCTAGGCTGTTGGCCTTCCTGCAAGTGCAGGCCCCTCAATTGTAATTCACATACTTACTGCATAAGTATTATCTGACTGTGGGTAGGCTTCCCACTGTGGTTTTTCCCTTTACTAGGTTTTCCACATACAAATATTGGTGTTATGTGGATGGCTTTTATTCTGTGATTATTGTTTATGCTTAATTGGTTTAACTCATATTCTGGTATTAATGTTTTGGGTTCAGGTATTAAAGTTTAAATTGCTAATAGTTCCTGTAATATGAGACAACTGATTCCCCCTGCCCCCCCTTAGTTGTCTTCCGGTTATCTGAACTGTCTAACTTACCAACAACTTATGTTCATCCTGAATCCATGCTATCTGATAAGGCTTAGGGTGTTTCAATCTTTCCAAATTCAACTTATTCACCATCTCTTCTGAAATAAGGTTATCTGAACTACCACTATCAGTAACAATTTTATAGCACTTACCAAATACCTTACATCTGGTCTTGAACAAATTTCTCCTCTGCAAGGGCTCTTCATCTCCTCAGGAATGACATAAATCTCTCCTCATCATCGACAATTCTCCATCTTCCGGTTTATTAGCTGATCTGGTGGGGTTTTCTTCCACCACTTTTGTTCTCTCGTTATTCTCTTCCTTCTTACACTCGAAAGAACGATGTCCTTCTCCTCCACACTTATAGCAAGTTCCTCTAAACACTCTCTTGTCTTGTCTTCTGTTATCTTTTCTAAAATTATCATTCTGGTAGCCATCAGGTTCTCTTCTCCGGTAGAAATTTCTATCATCCTTCTGGTATGAATTACCTTCTTTGCTTACTTCCTTGTCCTTGTTCCGATCCTTACAGGTTCCTCTTCCTCCGGTATATCCTCTTCCTCCTTGAAATCTTCCTCCGGAAAACCTTCCACCTCTACCTCTCTGTCTTTGCTCATGTCTTTTGTTCAACTTCTCTTTTGCTTTCAAGGCATACTAGTAAGCTTCTTCAACACTGCAATTTGATCAAACTGAGTTCATCTTGTATAGACATCCACAATCCATTCAAATATCTTGCAACTTGTTCAACTTCATCATCAACATGTCCGGATCTAATATTCAACTTGTAAAATGCTTCGGTGTACTCCTTCACACTAGATTCCTTCTGCTTCAAATTCTGCAACTTCCGAAACAGATTCACTTGATAATCAACTGTCATAAATTTTGATTTTAACTTAGCAACCATCCGATCCCATGTCTTGATATTCTCTTTACCTCTTCTCTATCTATCAACCTGCAAATGCTCCCACCAAAGAGATGCATGACCTTTGAACTTGGTACATGCATACTTCACCTTTCTTTGTTCTGCGGTTTTCTCAAAATTAAAATATTTCTCCATCTCTGAGATCCAATCCATCAATTCATCTGAATCCAAATTTCCATCATATTCCGGTAGGGTAAAATGAGGTTTAGTATTCACCCTACTCAAAACCCTTAAAAACCTTTCTTCATCCGGATCAATCACCGGTGGGTTTACTTGTTCTGCCAGGGCTTCTTCTCCTTCATCTCACTCACATCTTCAATATGTTGTCCTCTTCTCTGGGCTGTCTCAATGGCTTCCAACCGGGTTGCAATTCCTCGCAACATTTCCTTCACAGTAGGGTCTGCATTCCCATGCGCTCCACCATTCCTATTTCCTCTCCGCACCATCTTCACGCCACTCCTCAGGTCAGATCCATAGTCCGCCACCCTACAACAAAATTTCTGAGGACAACACAATCTCTGGAATGAAAGATCACTTTGATACCACTTGGTGCAGTCACCGGTTAGGAGGGACCTTAAAGAGATCAACCTGAACTGGTCTGTAAGAGTAAACACAATGGAAATACAAGGATATGATGGAGGAAATGCATAACATAATAAATTATATCATGAAAATTGATCACAATCAACCGGTAACATCCGGGTTACAAAAACCAGCTCACTAGCCTGCTAAAACATGCTCAATTACAGAATAGGTCAAAATCGGGACCTCAAAACTTAAGATCTAGCTTGTATGTTTTATATTTTCCCCAATATACATTATAATTCTCAATTACATGATTTATATGATCCAAGGGGATCTAGTCAGCCCAAAAAGGGATCAAATACCGAAGAACAAGACCTAACATGCAAAAACAACAAGGTCATCCTTCGCCAAAGAAATTCCTCCAGAAAATCCAAAGGATGAAGTGTAGATCAAAGGGAAGGTCATCCACACGCCAAGGAACATCGAAATCAATGCTCAGGGCTCCGCAAGCTACAAAAGTGATCCAGTAGATTAGTAATGCATATAGGTCCAGGCAACCGGTACCAGAAAACTATCCTCCAATCATCTATTTATATTTTAATCTAATAATATATACTCTTGAGATCAATCTTTGAAAAGTATTTTGTAGCATCAAGACAAACCATTAGGTCATCCTTGCACAACAATAGAAACCTATACTTGATCATGATCTTGTTGACAATGTGGGAGTGTATGGATATTCTCCATTCCCCACCCTTATATAGTGCAAGTTCTACAAGCACTATGCAAGGGCTTAAACTTTCCTCAATTAGGCCTATTTCTACTAGTTCTTGTTGTCTATTTAAATATCAACTCATTTTAGGGCTCATTTTGTGGGACACTTTTTTTTTGTTAGGATAAGGTGACATTAACGTTGTAATCCTAATCCATTCATAAGTCTTGTTGTTCCTTGGAAAGAGTTCCTTAGGACATGTGAGAAAAATATTAAATATTTGGTACTTTGTGGCTGTTTGTAATTGCATTTTCAAGAGATGAACATGAAGAGGTGATAAATATAAATAATAATGGATAAAATACATTCCATCTCACATCCATATTGAGACATGATGGATCATGCATAAGGATACCAATTTTGGGAGAAGAAACAATGTCCATTTGGGGATCTAAATAGTCACCGCAAGCTACAAAGCACTCAGAATGTGTAAAGACTAAGTAGCTCTAGGTTTGACACTTATGAGGAGTCACTTGAAGATTTACTAATTATTTCATTATGTCTATTGGGTATTCATTTTTCAAGGCATGGGTTTTTGCAAGTGATTTTGGCCCCTTGTTTTGGGAAAACAATAGTGGGTTTTCCTCTCCCTTTTGGCTATAAGTTGGAGCCAACGCACAATTGTTATATCATAGTTTCTTTGAGGTTTAAAATTAGTTTCAAGATTATTTTGAGGTGTACTGAAGTGTAATATTGTGGTGTTCTCTCTTTTGAATAATAATAATATACTTGCCTTCATTCTTTCATGGATTTTTTTTCCTAAAAGGGTTTCTGCACATAAATCTAGTGTCTCTTTTAGTGTAGTTGTTTTTATATTTATGTTGAATGGTGCAATCACATGTTCATTTCAGATTCATTTTCAGATTTGGTGATCTTTTCATATTTGTAATAACATAAGAAAGTATATATTGCAATCTTCCTTCACCTTATTTCTCAGTATTTGATATCAGAGATGATGGTTCTATTGAGAGCGAGGTGCCTTTCTCTTTAAGTGTGGAAGACTTTTTGCTGTAGTGGGAGATTTTTCTATGTCGTTTTGCAGATTTGAGAAGAGGATTGAAAGCCATGACTTCTACTTCTCGCATAGATACTGATAAATTCAATGACATTGGCTACAAGATGTGGAAACTGAAGATGGAACATCTTTTTCAGTGGTTGCCAGTTTCACATGAAAAGAAACTAGACTCTACTTTGGATGACGATTCTTGGAAGAAATTGGACAAGAAGGCACATGGAACCATTCATTTATGTCACCGATTTCATCCTCTTTAATATATATGTAGAAGATACCACATACAAGTTGTGGAAGAGGATTGGTGACATTTATCAATCTAATTTTTTTTTCCGATAATTTATATCTCAAGAGAAAGTTATATTCTTTAAAAATGAAAGAGGCTGAATCTATTACAGATCATTTGAATGATTTTAATATGATTATAAGTCAGATTGCATTGATAAATGTTAAATTAGAAGATGAAGATAAATGTATCTTGTTTCTTTGCGCTTTGCTGGAATCTTAGGAAAATTTAATTGTTGCAATTAACAGTGGTAGTATAGAGCCAAATATGGACAACTTGATTGCCATACTTCTTTCAAAGGAGGTGAGAAGGAAGTCTATGAATCTTTGCTCCCAAGATGCCTTGCATGTACAAGGAAGGTCCATAGAAAAAGGGCCTAAAGGGGATAAAAGAGGGAGAAGACTAAAGAATGATCAAAGACCCTTGGAAAGAGAAAAATGTTGGAATTGTGGGAAAAGAGGGCATGTGAAGAAGAAATGTAGAGTTAAGAATAATAATGTTGATTTCTCCATGGAAAGTTCTTCAATGATGATTCAAATGCTTTGTTTATTTTTGCTAACATTGTTAGTGATGATGCTTGGCTTATTGATTCAGGTGTCTCCTAACACATGATACTTCTCATACGTAGTGTTTTTTCTCTCATAAAGTATAATGGGGGAGATGTTTTCCTCGGTGAAAATGATATGAAGAAGGTTGTTTGTAAAGTAGAGGTAAAGTTATGTTTCAATGATGGAAGAGTAAAAACCATTGATAATGTTTTGCATATTCTAGGACTAGAAAGAAATCTTCTTTCTATATCCAAGTTGAATGATTCTGGAGTGCATGTGATGGTTGACAAGTCTGGTTGTAGGTTGGTAAGAGGGAGTTTGGTGATAGCTAAAGGATATTAGATAAGGACTTTATTTAGGCTTAATGTGTCTACTTTTTGTAACCCTGTCAATGTAACAAGTAATGAAAATGCATGTTTGATGTGGCACTAGAGATTGGGTCACATTAGTGAAAAAGGTCTTAGGACTATTCTAAATAAAAATTTGGTTGATAGTCTTTCTAATTATTTAGTTGGCAAAAATGATTCATGTGAGCATTGTGTGTTTGATGAGCATAATAGATCATAATTTTTTAAAAGAATCTGTAAGGCAAATAGATCACTAGAAATTATTCATTTAGATGTGTGTGGTCCAATGGATGTTGTTTCTTTGCATAAACTCGATATTATGTTTCCCTCATTGATGTTTTGTTGAGATATATTTGAATTTATTTTATGCATTTTAAATTCAAAGTTTTCACTAAGTTTAAGGAATTTAAGGCCTTAGTGGAAAAGCAATTAAATTATAAGACATAAGTGTTGAGGACTAACAATGAGGGTGAATATTATTCAGAGGAATTTTATGAGTTCTATAAGCATGTAGGTATTGTTCAATAAAATTATACTCCTTACACTCCCCAACAAAATGTGGTAGCAAAAGGAATGAACTAAACCATAATGGAAAGACCTAGGAGCATGTTAAGTGGTGCTAAGCTTGATGGATGCTTCTGGGTAGAAGTTGTTGGTATTGCTTGTTATTTGATTAATAGATCTCTTTGTTCAATTCTTATTAACAATACTCCTTATGAAGTGTGGACATGTAGAAAGCCTTCGGTTGCACACTTAAGGGTCTTTGGTTGTGAGACTTTTTCTCATGTGCCTTAGGAGAAGCCATCTAAATTAGATCAAAAAGCTCACCAATGTATCTTCATTGGTTATTGTGAGAATGTAAAAGGTTACAAGCTTTGGTATCCTCTAACCCAAAAAATGATTCTTTCTAGAGATGTTATTTTTCAGGGAGTGTAGAGCCTACTTAGGTAAAGAACAACCAAAGGAGAAGACAAATATTATGCACTTCGAAACAAAGATTGAGAAGAAAGAAGATGCACAGGTGGAAGAATAGTTAGATGTATTTGAGGATGGAGAAGAAGAAGAGGGTTTAGAGAGTTCAGATGATGTGCAAGATGAGCACATAGAGGGAAATAAATATGTTGAACCCATCAATCCTACCTTGATGGGGCTACCTTGAGGAGGCCCACAAGGAAATAGAATCTTGTTGATGGGAATAGCCCACCAAATTTACACTATATTTTCTTTGTTGGGTACCGATGATGAACCTAGATCATTCAGGGAGGCTCTTTCTTTGGAGGAAAGTGAGTCTTGGATGCAGGCCATGCAAGAGGGAATGATGGTTTTGGACAATTGTGACACCTGGGATCTTGTAAGTTTTCCCAAAGGAAGCCCATTGGATGCAAGTGGGTATTTGAAAATAAGTTTGTAGCAAACAATCAGTTAGAACAATACATAGCTAGATTGGTGGCCAAAGTCTACTCTTAGAGAGAGGGAGTTAATTTTGGTAAAATTTTCTCTCCCGTTGCAAAATTTATTTTAGATTCCTATTGTCTATTGCTGCTACTTGTGATTTTGAGATAGAGAATATGGATATCAAGCCTGATTTCTTGATGGGGATCTCGAGGTGGAGATTTATATGCGATAGCTTGTCGGTTTTGTTGTGAAGAGAAATAACAATTGGTTTGCACATTAAGGATGATGAATACTAAGAGGGGGGGGTGAATTAGTATGCCAAAAATTACTGCACTAAAACACTTACATAGTCTAAAGATAAACCAGTAAAGCAGTCTAACAGTTAGACTGGTTACCACACATGCAAACCAAAATGTGAATAAAGCATTCATCCACAAAAGCAATACAACCAGAACACAAGATATTTGACGTGGAAACCCAACTGGGAAAAACCATAGTGAGATGGAACTCACAAGTCACTATCTGCAGAATAGAAACCAGACCGGTTAAGGTCTTACAATGTTCTTCACCAAAACAGATTCTATTAGGAATCTCAATCTTTGTTAGGAGATAAGTCCGATTAAAGACTACCTTGTTAGAGGATTTTAGATTCACATGTGTGAACCACCTTGTTAGAGGATTTTACAAAGGCTTTGAGGCCTACCCGGTTAAGGGCTACAAACTTGTCAAAGATGTGAGTAATCAACAAGTGTTTGATCTATCTAATAGCACAAACTGCTTGGTTAGATCCAGTATTGCTCACAACTAATGCATTCCAGCATTACTTCAGTCTTCTCTCTCTTTCTCTCATAGTTACAACTTGATCTTCTCAGATAAGATCGTTCTCGACTCCCACCTTAAAGCCTAGCTCAACATTAACCCTTTCAGCAACAACTTAAAACCCTAGACATGATGTCCTTTTAAAGGAATCTGATTTCATGTCGGTCCAATAGGATTACATTACAATTTCCTACGTTCAATGAATCTAGACATACTCAGTAACACGACACAAAAAGCACCGTCAATGTGTCAACACCGTCAAACAATCGGTGGTTTGGTAACTCATCACAAAATGCCGGTTGGTAACTCATCACAGAGTATTACCAGTTCATACAAAAATACCAGTTGCTAGTTTGACAAAAATGAAGATTGGTAAGAATGTGTTGTGTCGCTTTGCTCCCTCATACCACTTGAGATCTACGAACCGCTTGGGGTCGACATGCCGCTTCAGACCGGGAAACACATTCTGCAAAATCACCACTAGTCTAAAGACTAGTATACCACATACCAGTTGGAACAAATACCGGTTGAGCATGAGCTCATACATATAAAGGGGATCTCAATACAAGTGTGTGTCCATCAACGACAATCACAACATAAACAACAAAAATGCCAACAATCTCCCCCTTTGGCATTGATGGGAACACTTAGGAAAATAAAAATTTGACATCTAAGTGTTTTACAACAAAAACTTGCCATTAACAAAATTGCTCCCCCTAAGCATATACACTATCCCTTAATCAACATAGTGTATATCGATTTTGCATGCAGAGCATAATCATTAGAGCATATAACATATATCACAACATATATCAAAATTTCAAAATAGATACTTCTCCCCTTGATATACTTCTCCCCCATATGACAAAAGATCAAAATTTTAAAACCAAAAACCAGATATACTTCTCCCCCTTTGCCAACAATGACAAAGTACCGTCGAAAAACCTTGCTTCCATATATATATAAAAGAGTTTATGACAATAATGAATAATACTTGTCAAAAACTGATTTATAGTCCTGCAAAAATTGTTTCATGGATAGGGACCAGGACTCAAGTAGGGAGGTTGCCACTTCCTTCTCTGTCTGCATCTAGGATACCTGTTCCTCCATGGCATCTATTGTGCTTAGTTCCTGTGTGACTGTCAGGGCATCCAGGTTTAGATAACACTTCTGAAGAATTTGCAGTAATGGAAGTAATACCAGTTGAAGCTCCTACAAATCCCTAGACCATGTGCTGATCTCTTGCTCCATCTTGGCTGACTGGATCTGGAACCGATGAACGGTTTGCCCATATGCTGCAAAGGAGTCATAAGGAGTCTTGAATGTGCCCAAGTAGGACTGTAAGTCCATTTGAAGCTATTTCTTCTTGGCTAGGACATCATCACATAATAGATGAGGTTGATAAATTTTTGCTGAGTAGCAAGTTTTCGTCATCCAAGGCATTCCTTATGTCCTTTTGATCTTTTAGCAGTTCAGTCCTAAGCTCATTCAACTTCTTCACTAGAGCAACATTAAGAGCCTTTTGGTGCTCTTTCTTTACATTGGCCTCTACTGCTTCTTCTAGACTCTGCACCTAATCATCCACTACAGTACACAGAAGTTTGAGTTGTGCTAGTGATGATTCAGTGTCAGGAAGATTAGTACCGGGGATTAAACCGGTAAGTGTGTCTATAACCGCCTGTATGATATCTTGTTCCCTTTTCCTGTGAATGTCTTAAAGGTGCTCTTGGGAAACTTTGATGCTCTCCATAAGCTCAGACTCACTTGCAGATTGGAGATCAATGGGGCTCGAGATAGCAGCCGGTTTGGCTTGGCTACTGGTTGCCTTAGGAGTCTCTATCTGTGTGCTCTTCATCACTTCGATTGTCTTGTCTGCTTCTTCCTTCTTTTTCCTCTCCTTCTCGTCCTTCTCTTTCTCTTCTCTCTTTTTCTTCTCTTCCTCTTCCATCTTCTTCTTGTCTTCTTCTTCTTTCTGCTTCTGCTTTGCTTCTACCTTCTTCTTTGCTTCTTCTTCCTTCTTCTTCTGTGCTTCCTCTTCCTTCTTCTTTTGTTCTTCCTCTTCCTTGTTCTTCTTCTCTTCCGCTTCCTACTTCTTCTGTTCTTCCTCTTCCTTCTTCTTCTTCTCTTGCACTTCCTTCTTCTTCTTCTCTTCCTCTTCCTTCTTTTTCTTCTCCTCTTCTTCCTTCTTTATCTTTTCTTCCTTATCCTCTTCTTCTTTCTTTTTCCTGTCGTCTTCTTGCTTCTTCTTTTCTTCATCTTTCCATTTCTCCTCTTCCTCTTTTCTCATCTCTTCCTCTTTCTTCTGTTTCTCATCTTCATCCTTCTTCTTTTTCTCTTCCTATTCCTTTGCCTCTTGCTGTGTGTCCTTAGCTTGTTCACCACCCTGATCGACCTGTTGCCCCTGTTCAGTTCCCTCAGAAGGTATGTCTTGAGTGACATCATCTACATCTAGGGCATCGACATCGATGGTGTTGATTGGTTCTTCCACTAGGTTTCCTTCCTCATCAAAGACCTCATCCGGTTTGGAAATAACTGATTCCTTTTCCGCTTGGAGGTTGGCCATACGTGCTTTGTGAGAGCTGATAGCATGAGCCATATGCTGATGTGTATCTTTTTCAACATCATCAACTCTCCCCTCCAACAACCAGAGTCTTCTTCTCCTTGTGAAGAAGAGACCTTTATTTTGATCCAGGGCATCAAATAATTCTGAATTTGAGAGTTTGGGGAAGTACTGTGCAAAGAATTTCTCCCTAATCTCTTGCTCCTTTTCAATGGCAATGCGCCATTTATTATCTAATGCTTTAAATAATGAATCCGGTGTTTGAGATTTAATCTTTGATGGTGACCGGTCATTTTTACATAAATAAAGAATGATTTCCTGTAGTACTTCATCTTTTTCCTCACTATTGAATTCATCATAATAATCTATTAAATCGTGAAGTAACTTTCTCCTAATATTTTTTACTGTTCTTTGACAATGTGTCAAAGGTTTGTAAGAGGAGATATCTATATTTACCGGTGCGGATGCTATCGGTTCATTCTTCTTCATCTTCTTTGTCTGTCTAGCCTTCTTTGGCTGTTCATCAGACTCGGTTTCTTTGGAGTCCGGTTCATTTTCCTTAGTCTTCCTCTTTCTTTCGAAGACTTTTGCCGGTGTTACCTCTAGTTTCTTCTTTGCCGGTGACCGCTTGGTCACTCTTGGAGTTGCAGTGGTAGCCGGTGCCGATGCTGCAGGCACTGCCTTAGCTTTCTTAGTTGCCGGTTCTTTTCCTTTCTTTACCGATGGTTCTTCAACTGGTGCAATCCTCTCCAAGTAGGTTTCGGTCCTCTTAGCCTTTGGATCAAGAGGCGAGGCAATAAGGGTTGAGGCATACCCTTCCAACGTGTCAAACATAACTTCATAGCCCATTGGCTCTACCTCCTCCATTCTAGGCTCAACAACCTCCATTAGGAATTTGTCCACCTAAATAGTGAAATAGATGTCATCATCATATTTCTTCACTATGTCACATGAGATTCTCACCCTCTGACTCATCTTTCTTCTGAACTCATCAAAATATTTGTTCAATACCTCAGGGTAGCCGGTTCTAATGGCTTGCACACTTTCCTTTATCTTCTTGGTTACCGGTTGGTCAGGGGACCACTGGACATCTCCTACACCAGGAAAGTAGCCTTGGAAATAGAAAAACAACCCTACCAGTAGTTGTCCAAACTTAAACCTTAGTGAGTTGTCCTATTTGATTGCCTTAAGATTTAATAGGAGTTGCCTCTGCATACTAGTGCATAAGTTGAAAGATGCATCCTCTTTTATCATTCGATAAGTGGCATTTACCATTGCAGCAGATACAAAATTAATCCTGCTAGCTGAAAATGTTCTGTATCCTATCACCATGCAGGCGTATTTCACCAGATCATCCTTGATAGGATTGACTGTCATACCCCATGAATCACTTGTTGAACCAGTGAGCTTGGTCATTTCCGTTTTGCTCACTTTTCTCAGGGTTGGCACTTCCCTTGTGTTGCAGAAACCGGTGACTGCATGAATTGCCTGAGGCATGATATAATGCATCCTTTCCAGGTACATCTTGTCACCGTGGACTCTGGTCAAAATGATCCTGATGTGATCCTCTGTCAAGTCTTCTAGAAAATACACTACATTGTGGAATTTCTTCTTCTCTATGACACTAAATTCCGGTTTGATCTTTTTGTCCTTGCCACAAAATAGACCTAACTGAGTATGAATAGATAAAGACCCTAGGTCTTCTATTTTGCAATCAATATAATCAGAAATTCCTTCTTCAACTATGACTCCAGCTGGAACTTGTGATAAATCATTATACTTGGACTTCCTCTGAATGAAACTTTCTGACTCAATGGATGTACTTGAACTGGTATGAGATGCGGAAGCCATTGAAGAGTATTTCAAGAACACAAAAAATACCTTTCAAATGTGAATTTAGGGCTTCCTGATTCTACTTTACTTCACTCTCCGTTGGATGCCAAATAACCGCTTTGTGTTCTCCACTATCGCTTGCAAACTGGATTTGAATCTCTTTCAAGGTTATTCACTTTCTTGAAATCTACACTCAAATCGCCTTTTCTTCGCTCGAAAACAAATAGTGAGAAATGATTTGAAAAATGCATTTATACATGTCTCTCACCTACCATCATTAATGCTCCTCTATTAGGGCGTAAACCCTAATTTGCCTTTTTACCATTTCCGGTCTTCTACCAAATGATAGGTATCGCATACCGGTTAAGGTCTTTTACCGATGTCAACTAGGGGTTCGAAAGCATTTCGCCGTTTGCTCCCCCTAAGCCTTTGAGGCTTAGTTTGCCAGTTCTGATATTTCCACACTAGGTGCAAAAACCTGTTCCTCTTCCAACATTATTGGTTTCTTCTTCCATGTTTTCTTCATGTCTCCTTGAACTTTTTCAACATCTATTTCTCCTTCCTAAGTGACCGTTATATCATCAGATATACTTTTTCTACTTCTGCAGAATCTTGCAATGTGACCCGGTTTGTTGCAGTGATAGCAAACAAGTCCAGGTGCTTTCCAAGGTCCATTGTACATGTTTCCATTCTTGCTTCTGCATGTTGCAGCAGAGTGACCATGACCATGACAAATCATACAACTTTCTCTCCATCCAGTTGCCACTTGATGACCACTACTTCTTGACAGATGATTGAAGACATTAAACCGGTTGTGGTTCCGGTTCATAAAAGGTTCAGGACCAGCTCCTTGGGTCCTCTAAGGATATCTTCCAGTGTTATCCATTATAGACCTGCATTCAAATGCTCTATGCCCAAGCTTGTTGCATGGATAACAATGACCATTGAATTTATTGGATCTAGGTACATTGTTGATAAAATAAGGAAAATTATTGTAGGCTTTGCTCCTACATACATTGGCAGTGTGTCCTTCTTTAAGACAGTTAAAGCAAACAGGTTTGAATTTTTGCTTACCTTTTCCTTTGAGTGCTGGTTGCTTCTTTGATGCTTCAACATTTTTTCCTAAGGATTCTCCTTCCTCATGTCCAGAAAAACCAAGACCATTGGTATTCTTTGCCGGTCTAGATGACTCAAGCTTTTGCTCTAGCTTGACAGTACTTTTGCCAAACTTAGCCAGTATTTCCTTCGACTCAAAGAGTTCTTTGGAAATAACAGTGTTTGTCTCCATTAGACTTGCATTTTCAGAGATGGCAATGTTCAGTTCTCCTTGCATGTCTTCTTTTTCCATTATGCTCTCATGAAGGCGAGCAGTCAGTGCACTAATCTCATGTTTCAACTTGGAGATCTCATGATCTCTGTCCTTTACCAGATCTTCAGCTTTTCTCCAGTTCTCAAGCTCTTGACTAAACCGAATAGTCAGTCCTTCCAACTCCTTTCTCAAATTGGAGTTTGAATCATTCAACTTATTCACTTCAACAATCATGGCTTCCATGTTAGCTTCATCTTCAGAACTACTTTCAGATAGTTCCCTCAGCCTCTCTACATGTTCTCTTCTTGAGATACCTTGTATTTGACCATAAGATCATCATAGGCTTGCTCAGACTTAGTGAGATATTGAGTAAGTTCCCTCAAGGTGTATTCCCCCATATCTCTTTCCAAGTGGTTAAACTTATAGAAAGGTAGGCTCTGATACCAATTGATGAATACTAAGAGGGGGGGGTGAATTAGTATGCCAAAAATTACTGCACTAAAACACTTACACAGTCTAAAGATAAACTGGTAAAGCAGTCTAACAGTCAGACCGGTTGCCACACATGCAAACCAAAATGAAAATAAAGCATTCACCCACAAAAGCAATACAACCATAACACAAGATATTTGACGTGGAAACCCAACTGGGAAAAACCACGGTGAGATGGAACTCACAAGTCACTATATGTAGAATAGAAACCAGACCGGTTAAGGTCTTACAATGTTCTTCACTAGAACAGATCCTGTTAGGAATCTCAATCTTTGTTAGGAGATAAGTCCGATTAAAGACTACCTTGTTAGAGGATTTTAGATTCACATGTGTGAACCACCTTGTTAGAGGATTTTACAAAGGCTTTGAGGCCTACCCGGTTAAGGGCTACAGACTTGTCAAAGATGTGAGTAATCAACAAGTGTTTGATCTATCTAATAGCACAAACTGCTTGGTTAGATCTAGTATTGCTCATAGCTAATGCATTCCAGCATTACTTCAGTCTTCTCTCTCTCTCCCTCACACAGTTACAACTTGATCTTCCTAGATAAGATCGTTCTCGACTCCCACCTTAAAGCCTAGCTCAATATTAACCCTTTCAGCAACAACTTAAAACCCTAGACATGATGTCCTTTTAAAGGAATCTGATTTCATGTCGGTCCAATAGGATTACATTAAAATTTCCTACGTTCAATGAATCTAGACATACTCAGTAACATGACACAAAAAGCATTGTCAATGTGTCGGCACCGTCAAACAATCGGTGGATTGGTAACTCATCACAAAATGCCGGTTGGTAACTCATCACAGAGTATTACCGGTTCATACAAAAATACCGGTTGCCGGTTTGACAAAAATGAAGACTGGTAAGAACGTGTTGTGCCGCTTTGCTCCCTCGTACCACTTGAGATCTACAAACCGCTTGGGGTCAACATGCCGCTTCAGACCGGTAAACACATTCTGCAAAATCACCACTAGTCTAAAGACTAGTATACCACATACCGGTTGGAACAAATACTGGTTGAGCATGAGCTCATATGTATAAAGGGGATCTCAATACAAGTGTGTGTCCATCAATGACAATCACAACATAAACAACAAAAATGCCAACAAAAGAGATATTTGTATGGTTTCAAACAATCATCCATGCTGTGGTATCAGAAGTTTGATACTTTTGTATTGAGGTTGGACTATATGAGGAGTGATGAAGATCATTGTGTTTATATTAAGGGGATTGATGATATGATACTAATCATTATTTTCTATGTTAATGACATGCTATTTATTGGTAAGAACAAGGTGATGATTGCAAAAATCAAGGATCAAATTTATGGCACATTTGGTATGTACTTGGGTGTTGCAATATATATTCTTGGGATGGAGATCAACAGAGATAGGGCTCAGAGAAATCTTTGGTTAAGCTAGAGTAAGTATGTTGATACTATTTTGTAGAGATTTAATATGAATGATTGTAAGCCAATTAGTATTCCATTTACAATTGGTACTAAGTTGAATTTAGACATGTTTGAGTTTTGATGATGATTATGTGTATGTGTCTAAGGTTCCTTATGCTAGTGCAGTTGGGAGTTTGATGTATGCAATGGTTTGCATTAGACCAGGCATAGCCGAAGCAATGGGAGTTTTGAGCAGGCTTATGTCTAATCCTAGTAAAAAGCATTGGACTTTTGTTAAGAATGTGTTTAGATATTTGAAAGGTCCTTCTAATAACTATTTGGTTTATCATGGTACTGATGATGTGGTTAAGTTATTGGACATACGTGAATTTGTTGATGTTGATTGGGCAAGAGACTTGGACAGTCGAAGGTCCACTACTGGCTAGTGGCTATGTGTTGATTTTGTTTTGAGGAGAAATGTGTTAGATGAGTAAGAGGAAACCCATAGCTGATTTGTACACCACTAAAGAAAAGTAAAGAATAGTTGAAGGTGGTATGGTTACAAAGAATTGGTATTGGCATTGGTTTTGATTGCAGGACTGTGATGGCTGGATGTGATAATTAGAGTACTATATGTTTGGCCAAGAATCTCATGTATCATGCTCATACTAATCATGTTGATGTTCTGTATCACTTTGTGTGAGAGATGTTTAATTATGGAAAGGTCTTGATAGAAAAAGTTGACACTAGGAAATGTTGCAAATTCTCTCAAGAAGCTAGTGATTACCAAAAAAGTTCTCTTGGTGTAGGAAGGCCATGGGCCTTGATTATTGTACTTGATTTTTTTTATGCATCTCTTGGATGTAATTTCAATGTATAATGTCAAGTGGGAGAAAGTTAGGATAAGGTGACATTAAACTTGCAATCCCAAGCCATTCATAAGTCTCCATGTTCCTTGGAAAGTGTTCCATAGGATATGTAAGAAAAATATTAAATATTTGTACGTAGTGGCTATTTGTAATTGCATTTTCAAGAGGTGAACATGAAGATGGGATAAATATAAATAAAAATTGACAAAATAGACTCCTTCCCATGTCCATATTGAGGCAAAAAAGGGTCATGCATAAGGAGACCAAGTTTGGGAGGAGAAAAGGTGTCTATTTGGGGATCTAAATAGTCACTGCAAGCTATGAAACAATTAAAATCTGTAAAGACTAAGTGGCTTTGGGTTTGGTGCCCATGAGGAGTCACTAAGGTATTTATTATTTTAATATGTCTTTCTATTCAAGGAATGGTTTTTTTCAAGGGGTTTTGGTTCCCTGTTTTGTGCAAACAACAATGGTTTTTCCTATCCATTTTTCTATAAATTGGAGCCAAGGCATAGTGTTTATATCATAGTTCCTTTGAGGTTTTCAAGTAGTTTCGGGATCATTTAGAGAAGTGCATTATTATGGTGTTCTCTTTTGAAGAATAATAATATACTTTCCCTTGTTCTCTGGTGGATCTTTTTTTCGAAAGGGTTTCTCCATGTAAATCTGGTGTCTCTTTTGGTATGGTTGTTTTTATATGTATATTGAATGGTGCAATCACATGGTTCATTTCAGATTTGGTAATATTTTTAGATTTGTAATTGCGTATTAAAGTTAATATTTCAAGATTTCTTCACCTTGTTTCTCAACATGTTTAATACAATATAATTGAGAAATAGCAATTCACACTAGTAGCAATTCTCTTG
This sequence comes from Cryptomeria japonica, assembly GCF_030272615.1. Taxonomy (NCBI): domain Eukaryota; kingdom Viridiplantae; phylum Streptophyta; class Pinopsida; order Cupressales; family Cupressaceae; genus Cryptomeria; species Cryptomeria japonica. Next base: position 102,233,055 of record NC_081413.1, on the reverse strand, counting down.
GCCTTCCTCCATTACATAGAAAAATCTTGGAGGCGCATGCCAAATTCAAGCTTTTCAAAGATGCGTTGCTCAAATTTATGTTCTTCCTTCTACTCAATTCTTACTACTCTCACATAACAATCTCGCAAGTCCCTTCTTGAGAACTTCTTGTGTTGATAATAACATTACTTTGCCAATTATGCATACTTCTTCATCCTACATAAATCATAACAATTTTTTCTCCATTGCTAATAATGTTGAAGGTCTTCTTCTGTCATTATGTATCATACATTTATTGTGCTACCAAGGTCTGGCCAACAACACAACATGCATCCATTAGAATCACTAAAAATTTCACTTCATATATGTATCCTCTAATGTGGAATGTAACTTGATATTATTCTCTGATCTAGTGAAGGTCTTTTTCATTCATTATGGATCACACATCTATCATATTATGAAGTTCTATCCAACAACACGCAATATGCAACCATCAAAATTGCATTGCAACAAACTTCATCTACATATCCTCAAATGTAAACTACAACTTGACATTATTCTTTCATCATGAGATGATGGCCATTTTATAACAAAGAGATTTTGTATGGCATGAGGCATGTGATAGTTTTCAACCCCAATTTCTAAATCATCTCTTTGAACACTAAGTTTTTTGTGAACTACCACCATTACTTATCAACTTACAACACTTTCATCTTAACTTACACTTTGTGCAAAATTTACACTTTGAAGAAAGAGCATTCAAGTTCATAAACAATTCTAAAGCACCCTTCGACCCCACAAAAATAATATAAAAAATAAGGCTAAGGATAAATTTTTTTTGGTGTGTGTTTTTAGGTGAAATGATATATTTGGGCAAATCATAGAGTTAAAATATGTTCTAGTTGACTTGAATAGTAGTAGAATCTAATGATTCATTTTAGCAATGATTGGTAACACTTCGACAACAACCTAAAACATATTTAGAAGCAAGTATGTGTAACTTCAACATCATGAATTCACTTAAGCAACTCTATAACTTGAACTAGTGGGATGAATTCAACAACAAGGTGTGAATAATTTATTATTGGTAGAGGTGATTTTTTATGATGTTGATCTTTAAATATTATTTCAAATGTCTCGTTGTCAAAATAAATCACACAATATTATTAGTTGGGTTATTCTCTTGACAACATTTTGTGAAAACTAAAGCTTCATTTAAATTTTTAAACTAGATCTAGTAGAGTAAGTGGAAGTTTCAAACAACATGACAATGACCCAACAAGAACTTAAGAGTCATTATTTTTGGTATCTAAATCATTTGTGATGGTGATTTTATTCTTTCAAATGATCATGTGGTGTTGAGGGCAAATTAAACGATCCAAAACCTCTACAGATTAGAAATACAAAAACAAACATAAAACAAGTGGGTTAAGTTGTATTTGAAAGGGAAAATGCCCTAAATCATACACAACAAGGAATATCATGTAGGGGAAATGAAATCATGATGAAGACCGAGAAAAAAACATTAAATCATTTAAAGCACAAAGAGAGACATCAAGAAAAAAAAGGAACATGAGAAAATACTAATTAGTAGAAATGTTAATCAAATAGCTTTTCCATATAGAATAATAGAATAGAGTCAGAAAATTTTATGTTTTGCAATAGATAGTTCATTCAACTTAATTGTTAGCTATTGAAGGTTGATTTCAATTTAATGCAAGTGAATTTGATTATCGTTCCATTTGGAGTGTGTGATTGTTGTTTAATATTAGGTTATCAACATGGGTTGTGTTTAACTAGGAACCTTCATCTGAACTACACCAAGTGGTATTTGAGTAAGGTTTCTTGTTGGGTTTTGTTTTGAGAAATTTCTAGAATATTTAATGGTGCATAGATGAAGGCTAAGATCTTATATTTGACATGATACAAACAACATAAAGAACAATATATGTTAAGAATGTAAGTGATCATGAAGAAGCTAAAGGCCAAGAAGTATAAGACTTGATGGATGAACCTAAAAGACTATTTCAAAGATGGGCAATAAATCAAAGTTCGCTGGTCCCTACTACAATGGAATTCTAAGCCTTGAGGAGTTTGTATGCCAAATTATAGAAATAGAGAAGAATTTTGACTACTCAATGGAGGATCTTAAAAAAGAGGTTTATCTAAACTAGGCAAAAGACCTATTTTGCAAAAAATACTTTTAAGGGAGAATGTGAACTTAATAGATTCAATATTAAGTCTATTAAGAAGAGAGTGAATACTGAGTGGAGATAGAGACAACATATAATCTCGTAAACCAACACAAAGCTAATTATTTTAATGTGGATGAAAATAATTTTGATTTCTCGTTATCTATAGTGTCGTATAGGTCTAACATAACACCTTGAACTGAATCAAAATTGATCAAGATATTTAGAAGTTTTCCCATAGAAAGTGGTTAAACATAAGGAGAAATGTTTTTCATAGGGGGTTCATTTCTTTCCTTGTTGAAGGAAATTTGATATGAAAAAATTCTATTGGTAGGAACTTCCTCTTGATGTTGTTGTTTTGCTTGGTCATCCATCTCTTCTAATTGCTTAGAAGCTCTTTCAAAAGATGATGGATTATAATTCAAAGGCAATGATTCTTTGGATTTTTCTTTAATAATCATGACAAATATACCAAAAGGGTCTCGTTGTGCTTCTCACCAACTTTCAAGGATGTTTAGGGTGTTTTTCTTATCAACTAAGGCATAATTCTTTGATTTTGCCAGATCATTCCTTAACAACAATGCAAAAAATGATGAGAGGGGTCGTCACATGTCACAATACCCTTATCATTTCATTCATTCAAAGCCTAATAGTGGGTGTCTATAGTTGTTTGCAGTAAAACAGATTTGTTGGGGGGTATTTCGATAGTGTGATTTTTGTGATATATTCAATCTAGAGCTATCTAAAGTTGTTTGGTTGCAACTCTAAACTATTGTATCTTTTCTGAATTAGTTAGGAATTTCAACTCTAACCTATGTAGATCTACTAAACTAATGACTACAATGGATAACCTCTATTTTAACCTAAATTGGTCCTCTAGATGATGGAGTTCATTAATCTAATACACACTTGCATTAAAGGGGAAATCTAATCTATTTGCAGAAATAGAATCTACTTTAAGGTTGTTGAAATTGAAACCTCAGTATGCTTTCATTAAAAAAAATGTAGATTATGCTTGCAAAAAATTGAAACCTAAGTATGATTTTATTAAAAAGAATCTATATTGCGCTTGCATAAATAAAATCCTAAATTACGCTTGCATAAAACTGTAGACACCTAAATTGGATCATCATAATTTGTTCAAGTTAATTTCTATTATCCCCTTTCTTCTAAAGCATAGCCACTAATAAAATAATTCATTTATTTAATTAAAGTCTATTTCTTCTATAACCCTAGCTAAATTAATTTAATTAATTTGTCTAACCTCTTGATCCCATTTGATTAAATACTTTTGTTGGCATTTTTGATGTTTATGATGTGATTGTCATTGATGGACACACACTTGCATTGAGATCTTCTTTATATGTATGAGCCTAAGCTCAACCATAATATGTTGCAACCGGTATGTTGTATTATAGTCGTTAGACTATTGGTGTTTTGCATAATGTGCTTGCCAGTCTGAAGCAGCATGTTAACCCCAAGTGGTTCGAGGATCTCAAGCGGTACGAAGGATCAAAGCAACAGAACACATACTTCCCAGTCTTCATTTTGTCAAATCGGCAACCGACATTTTGCTTGAACTGACATTTTTATATGAACCGGTAATACTCTATGATGAGTTACCAACCAACATTTTGTGATGAGTTACCATCCACCGATTTTTTGATGGTGCCGACACTTTAACGGTGCTTTTTGTGTCGTGTTACCAAGTATGTCTAGGTTCATTGAACCTAGGAAATTGGATTGTAATCCTATTGGACCGACATGAAATCAGATTCCTTTATAAGGACATCATGTCTAGGGTTTTAGTTTGTTGATGTGGTTGTAGCGAAAGTTTATGTTGTTGCTAGGGTTTAAGGTGGTTGAGGAGTTGGAGAGAATATGAATGTGTAGAAGACTGAAGTAATGCTAGAATGCATTAGGAACGAGCTATCAAGGATCTAACCAAGCAGTCTGTGCTATTAGCTAGATCAATCACTTGTTGATTACTCACATCTTCGACAAGTCTGTGGCCCTTAACCGGGTAGGCCCAAAAGCCTTTTGTAAATCCTCTAACAAGGTGGTTCACATCCGTGGATCTAAAATCCTCTAGCAAGGTAGTCTTTAATCAGACTTATCTCCTAACAGAGATTGAGATTCCTAATAGGATATGTTCTGGTAAAGAACATTGTAAGACCTTAACCGGTGTGACCTTAACCCGTCTAGTTCCTATTCTGCAGATAGTTACTTGTGAGTTCCATCTCACCGTGATTTTTCCCATTTGGGTTTCCACGTCAAAATCTCTTGTATTATGGTGCTTGTGCTTTTGTGGGTGAATGCATTATTAGCTATTTGGTTTGCATGTGTGTTAACCGGGTTGTCTGCTAAACTGTTTTACTGATTTACTATTAGTCTTGCAAAGTTTTTAAGTGCAAAGATTTTTGGCATACTAATTCACCCCTCCCTCTTAGTATTCATCAATTGGTATCCGAGCCAACCTTTCTATAAGTTTAACCACTTGGAAAGAGATATGGAGGAATACACATTGAGGGAACTTACTCATCGGCTCACTCAGTCTGAGCAAGCCTATGATGATCTTATGGTAAAATACAAGGCATCTCAAGCAAAAAGGAGAGAACATGTAGAAAAGCTGATGGAGCTATCTGAAAATAGTTCCTCTGATGAAGTGAACATGGAAGCCTGATTCAAGAAGTAGAAAATTTGAATGAATCAAACTCCAACCTGAGAAAGGAGTTGGAAGGACTGACTATCCGGATGTGTCAAGAGCTTGAGAACCAGAGGAAAGCTAAAGATCTGGTGAAGGATAGAGATCATGAGATCTCCAAGCTGAAACAATAGATCAGTGCCCTAATTGCTCAACTCCATGCAAGAAAAGTGGAAAAGGAAGACATGCAAGAACTGAACATTGCCATCTCTAAGAATGAAAACCTGATGGAAACAAATGCTTCTATTTCCAAAGAACTCTCTGAGTCAAAGGAAATACTCGCTAAGTTCAACAAGAGTACTATCAAGCTAGAGCAAAAGCTGGAATCTGCCAAACCGGTCAAGAATACCAATGGACTTGGTTATTCTGGTCATGAGAAAGGTGAGACCTCTAGTACAAATGCTGGAACATCAAAGAAAAAACCAACATCAAAGGATAAAGGTAAGAAAAAGTTTAAACTTGTTTGCTTCAACTATCTTAAAGAAGGACATACTGCAAATGAGTGTAGGAGTAAGGCTTACAACAATTTTCCTTATTTCCTAAATGATAAGCCTAGATCCTATAGATTCAATGGTAACTGTTATGTATGCAACAAGTATGGGCATAGAGCATCTGAATGCAGATCAGTTATGAACAAAATTGGTAGATATCCTCAGAGGACCCAAGGAGTTGGTCCTGAACCTTTTGTGAACCAGAATCACAATTGGTTTAATGCTTTCAATCATCAGTCAAGAAGCGGTGGCTATCAAGTGGCAATCGGATGGAGAGAAAACTTTATGGTTTGTCATGGTGATGGTCACACTACTGCAACATGCAGAAGGAAGAATGGCAACATGAATAATGGACCTTGGAGAGCAGCTGGATTGGTCTGCTATCACTGCAACAAACCAGGTCACATTGCCAGATTCTGTAGATCAAGAAAGAACATATTTGATGATATACCGGTCAATCCAGAAGTAAACATTGATGTTGACACTGTTCAAGTGGACATGAACAAAACTTGGAAGAAGAAACCAATGGTGTTACAAGAGGAACCGGTTTCTACACCTAGTGTGGAAATCACAAAACCGACAAACTAAGCTTCAGAAAAGTTTAGGGGGAGCAAACGGCGAAATGTTTTGAACCCCCAGTCTACACCGGTAAAAGACCTTAACCAGTATGCGATACCTGTCAATAAGCAGAAGACCGAAAATGGTAAAAGGCAAATTAGGGTTTACGCCCTAATGATGGAGCATTAATTGTGGTAGGTGAGGAATATGTTTAAAAGGATTTTTCAAATCATTTCTCACTATCAGTTTTCAAAGCGAAGGAGGTTTTCGAGTGCAGAGCGATGACAAAGCGATTTGTGTTGAGATTTTGAGAAATTGAGAAACCATGAAGGAGATTCAAATTGAAATTGCAAATGGCCAAGTGAAGGCAAAGCAGTGATTCTGCAACCGACGGAGTGTGAAGTGAAGGAGAATCTGAAAGCCCTAAATTCAAGTGTTTCAAAAGGTATTTTTTTGAGTTTTTTTTTAGGTTCCTATCATGGCTTCCGCATCTCATACCAGTTCTAGTGCATCTGTCGAGTCTGCAAGTTTTATTCAACGCAAGTCTAAGTATAATGCCCTATCACAAGTTCCAGCTGGTGTTATAGTAGAAGAAGGGATTTCTGATTACATAGATTGCAAGATTGAAGACCTAGGGTCTCTAGATATCCACTCCTAGCTAGGTTTTTTCTGTGGACAAGATAAAAAGATCAAGCTGGAGTATAGTATCTTGGAGAAGAAGAAGCTCCACAATGCTGTTTATTTCTTGGAAGATTTCATAGATGATCACATTAGGATCATTTTGAGCAGAGTTCATGGTGACAAGATGTACCTGGAAAGAACGCATGATATAACACCTCAAGAAATTCATGCCATCACCAGTTTCTGCAATACAGGGGATGTGCCAACCCTTAGGACGGTAAGCAAAACTGAAATGTCCAAGCTCACCGGTTCAATGAGAGACTCACAAGGTATGACTGTCAATTCTATAAAGGACGATCTGGTGAAGTATGCATGTATGGTGATTGGGTACTAGACATTCTCAGCCAACAGAATTAACTCTGTATCTACTGCAGTGGTAAATGCCGCTTACCGGATGATCAAGGAGGATGCATCATTTGACCTATGCACTGGTATGCAAAGGCAACTCCTATTGAATCTGAAATCTATGAAATAGGATAATGCTTTAAGGCTCAAGTTTGGACAACTACTGGTTGGGCTATTCTTTTACTTCCAAGGCTACTTTCCAGGATTAGGTGATGTCCAATGGTCTGCTGACCAACTGGTAACCAAGCAAATCAAGGAAAGCATTCAAGTAGTTGGAACTGGTTACCCTAAAGTTCTGAACGAGTACTTTGATGAGTTCAAATGTAAAATGAGTCAGAGGGTGAGAATATCAGGTGATATTGTCAAGAAATATGAAGATGATATCTGTTTCACCATTAAAGTGGATCAATGCATAATGGAGGCTGTTGAACCCAGATAGGAGGAAGTGGAGCCTATGGGCTATGAGGTAATGAATGATATGCTGGAAGGATATGCCTCTACCCTTATTGCCTCACCACTTGATCCAAAGGAAAAAAGAACCGACACCTACCTAGAAAGGCTAACACCGGTTGAGGAACCCTCAACAAAGAAAGGAAAAGAACCTTCAGTGAAGAAGGCAAAAATAGTGCCTTCAACATCGACACCAACTACTACAACCAATCTTGCAGTGACCAAGCGGTCACCGGCTAAAAAAAAACCTGAAGCGGCACCTGCTAAAGTGTTCGAGAGAAAGAGGAAGACAAGGAATACCTCTCTAGACTAAGAAGAAACTGTGTCTAAGGAAAAACCAAAGAAGACACATCAAGCAAAGAAAAAGAAAAAGAATGAACCGACATCATCGACAATGGTAAATATTGACATCTCCTCCTACAAACCTTTGACACATTGTCAAAGAACTATAAAAAATATTAGGAGAAAAGTATTGAATGATTTAATTGATTGTTTTGATGACTTTAATGATGATGAAAAGGAAGCAGTGGAAAAAGAAATAATTCAATATTTATGTGTTAATGACTGGTCGCCTTAAAAAATTAGATCTGAGACACCGGATTCTTTGTATAAATCCTTAGACAATAAATGACGCATTGCCATAGAGAAGGAAAAGGAAATGAGAGAAAAAGTTTTTGCTGAACATTTTCCTAATGTATCAAATTCGGAACTGTTCAAAGTGATGAACAAATACAAATGCCTCTTCTTCATGAGAAGAAGAAGACTCCTGATACTTGAAGGGAAGGGTAAAGAAGTACTCAAGAATACACACACCCTTGCTCTAGAAGCTCTGAAAATGCATCGAGTGGCTGAAGCCAACTGAAAGGCTGAACAAGAACCGATAATAACAAAACTGGATGAAGCATTTGATGACGAAGGAAACCCGGTTGTTGAGCTGATCGACACCATTGATGTTGATGCTATGGACGTAAAGGATGTTACTCAGGAAACACCATCTGAGGCAACAGGATAGGAGCAATAGGCTAAACAGGTTGATAAGCAGGCCGAGGATAGATAGGAAGTGGAAAAGGAACAGGCAGAGAAGAGGAAAAAGGATGAAGTTGAGGAGAAGCAGAAAGACGAGGAAAAGAGAAAAGAGGAAGAGGAGAAAAGAAAAGAAGATGAAGAGAAAAAGAAGCAAGAAGATGAAAGGAAAAAGAAAGAAGAGGAAGATAAGGAACAAGAGAAGAAGAAGGAAGAGGAAGATAAGGAGGAAGAGAAGAGGAGAGAAGTAGAGAAAAAGAAGAAGGAAGAGGAAGAGAAAGAAGAGGAGAAGTGGAAGGAAGTAGAAAGGAAGAAGGCAGAGGAAGACAAAGTAGAGAAGAAAAGGATAGAAGTTGAGAGGAAAAAGGCCGAGGAAGACAAAGCAGAGGAGAAGAGGAGAGAAGTGGAGAAGAAAAAATCATAAGAGGATAAGGAAAGAGAAGCGGCAAAGAGAACCTAGATGGAGACTCCGAAGGCAACCGGTGGTCAAGCCAAACCGACTAACCTCACCAGTCCTATCAACCTCCAATCTGCAAGTGAAATGGAGTTGATGCAGAGCATCAAAGTTTCCCAAGAATGACTTGAAAACATACAAAGGAAGAAGGAGCAGGATGTAATTCAAGTGGCTGTGGACACTCATACCGGTTTGATTCCTGGTGTAAACACCTAAAAATGGTCAATGCTTGTGGAATCATACTTTAACATTTGTGCATTGCCTTATTTTAGGGTTTTTGCATCGCATTAACATTTCTCCTATGTCACGCATTTGGTCTTTATCATTTGCGAGCATCGAGTCCTTCTTCTGCATTCTTCAGTTGTCTCGCTTTCAAAATTGGTCTTGTCGACAACAATCTTCAGTCATGATTTTGGTCAATCTTATCCTGTCGCATCAATGTGCGTGCTAATTTGTCATCATTTTGGACATCGTCAATCCTAATTAGGGTTTTGTCCTGTTGTCAATCTTGTCGTTTTGTGATCGATTTGTCATCAATCGTTATCATTTTCAATCTTGTCATTTTGCGATCGATTTGTCATCGATTGTTATCATCGTCGTCCTTCTCAATCGTGTTAATTTGGATCAATTTGTCATTATTCCTCGTAAATTGGTGCATTTATCAATCAAAATTGTTTGTCAGCATTGGTCCTTTGTCAATTCAAAATCATGATCGAATCAACATCAAATCAATCTTACATCAAGACCTAATTGTCGTCCTTGCATTTCTAATTCATCTTCCAAGGTTTTATGATTTATTTATTTAATCTTGTTTGGCATTTTCCCTCTAGGTTAAATAATTTATTTATTTATCCTAAGTCTTCTTGTCACAATTAAATATTTATTTAATTGGCTAATTAATTCCTCCTATTTTTGTAAATTAATTAATAAATGACAAATTATTAATTGATTTACCTAATTTCTAAATTCCCTCTTTGTGAATTAATTAATAAATGAGAAATTATTAATTAATTCACTAAATTACCTAATTTTCCTAATTTTCCTAAATTCCTAATTTCCACCTATTTTCTAATTTGTCAAATTTAATTTCCACCTAATTAATTTCTCTCTAGTTCTCCCTATTTTTGTGCTTCGGTGGAAGCATGAATTTCTCATACATCATACTTTTGGCATAGCAAGATGTCATAAGCTTCTAGTCCTCTAACCTTTGCATTGGCAATATGTCATAATTCATGACAAAGAAGGTGTCATAACCTTCTTCTTTCCACTCAATTGTGCTATTTTTGAAATCAATTGCCTCTAATGTCAATTTAATGCTAATCTTGTCTTTTCTCCAATTTATCTATAAATTGGATGAATTTCTTCAATCAAAGTCCCTGAACCCTAATCACATTATCGAACGAATCACTTTTCAAATCGATTCCCGAATCAATCACGCTTCGAGTATTCTTGAGCAATCATCTTGTCTACTTGCTTTCATATCATGATCATGCACTTATAGGTGAGATCCACAATTTGAAGGAGAAAGAAGGACAATGGAGCCGCATGAAGGAGACATTCGAATCTGCATCTGGTTTGCTTAGTTTTTAGTTTTGAATGTTTTATTTTCATGTCTTTATTGAGTGTGTTAGGATTGATCATTGCAATCTGCTTTTGTGATTGAGATAGATTAGTATTTTGATTTGCTTGTGATGATTTCCAGATTCCTAGCTACACCCGGTACTAACCTTCCCAACACTGAATCATCACTGGCTAAACTTAAGCTCCTATGCACAGTAGTGGATGATTAGGTGCAGAGCCTAGAAGAGGCAGCAGAGGCAAATGTCAAGAAAGAGTATCAAAAATATCTTAATACAACTCTGGTAAGGAAGTTGAATGAGCTCCGGTTTGAACTACAAAAAGAACAAAAGGATATAAGGGATGCTCTGGATGAGGGGAATCTGCTACTCAGAAAGATCTGTCAACCCCATCTATTCTATGATGATGTGCTAGCTCAGAATCAAAAGCTTCAAATAGACTTGCAGTCCTACATGAGCACATTCAAGCTGCCTTATGATTCCTTTACAACTTATGGGCAAACCATTCATCGGTTTCACATCCAGTCAGCAAAAATGGAGCAAGAGATTAGCACTCGGTCTAGAGATTTGCAGGAGCTACAACTAGTTCTACTCCCATGATTGCAAATTCTTCAGAAGTGCTATCTAAACCTGGATGCCTTAACAGTGACACAGGAGATGAGCACAATTGATGCCATGGAAGAACAAGTCTCCCAGATGCAGACAGAGAAAGAAGTAGCCACCTCTCTACTTGAGTCCTTGTCTTTATCGATGAAACAATTCTTGTAGGACTTTAAATCTATTTTTGACAAGTATTATTCCTTATTGTCATAAATTTTTATTATTTTAATATCAAATGAAAACAAGGTTGTTCAGCTGTACTTTGTCATTGTTGGCAAAGGGGGAGAAGAATTCTATTTGGGAGAAGTATAGGGGAGAAGTATCTGGTAATCAAGATTTTGATATATGCTCTGAATATCTCAAATGTTTATGCTCTATATGCAAAATTGTTATACATTGTATTGTCAAAGGGATAGTGTATATGCTTAGGGGGAGCAATTTTGCTAATGGCATGATTTTGTTGTAAAACACTTAGATGTCAAAATTTTATTTTCCTAAGTGTTTCCATCAATGCCAAAGGGGGAGATTGTTGGCATTTTTGATGTTTATGATGTGATTGTCATTGACGAACACAGACTTGCATTGAGATCTTCTTTATATGTATGAGCCTAAGCTCAACCAGAATATGTTGCAACCGGTATGTTGTATTATAGTCGTTAGACTATTGGTGTTTTGCAGAATGTGTTTACCGGTCTAAAGTGACATGTTAACCCCAAGCGGTTCAAGGATCTCAAGTGGTACGAAGGATCAAAGCAACAGAATACATAGTTCCCAGTCTTCATTTTGTCAAACTGGCAACCAACATTTTGCTTGAACCGACATTTTTGTATGAACTGGTAATACTCTGTGATGAGTTACCAACTGACATTTTGTGATAAGTTACCATCCACCGATTTTTTGACGATGCCGACACTTTAACGGTGCTTTTTGTGTTGTGTTACCAAGTATGTCTAGGTTCATTGAACCTATGAAATTGGATTGTAATCCTATTGGACTGATATGAAATCAGATTCCTTTATAAGGACATCATGTCTAGGGTTTTAGTTTGTTGATGTGGTTGTCGTGAAAGTTTATGTTGTTGCTAGGGTTTAAGGTGGTTGAGGAGTTGGAGAGAATATGAATGTGTAGAAGACTGAAGTAATGCTGGAATGTATTAGGAATGAGCTATCAAGGATCTAACCAAGCAGTCTGTGCTATTAGCTAGATCAATCACTTGTTGATTACTCACATCTTCGACAAGTCTGTAGCCCTTAACCGAGTAGGCCCAAAAGCCTTTTGTAAATCCTCTAACAAGGTGGTTCACATCTGTGGATCTAAAATCCTCTAGCAAGGTAGTCTTTAATTGGACTTATCTCCTAATAGAGATTGAGATTCCTAACAGGATCTGTTCTGGTAAAGAACATTGTAAGACCTCAACCGGTCTGACCTTAACCGGTCTGGTTCCTATTCTGCAGATAGTTACTTGTGAGTTCCATCTCATCGTGGTTTTTCCCATTTGGGTTTCCATGTCAAAATCTCTTGTGTTATGGTGCTTGTGCTTTTGTGGGTGAATGCATGATTAGATATTTGGTTTGCATGTGTGTTAATCGGTTTGTCTGCTAAACTGTTTTACCAGTTTACTATTAGTCTTGCAAAGTATTTAATTGCAAAGATTTTTGGCATACTAATTCACCCCCCCTCTTAGTATTCATCAAATTTTTATATTTATTTGATTAATATCCTTCTCCCCTTTTTTCTCCAAAATGAATTAATTTAATTTTTAAGCCTCCAATCAAATTAAACATAGAACATTATTTATTTAATTTAATCCCTTTTCTGCCACTTTGGATTAAAATAAATTTTTAATTCCCTCACTCATTATCTCTACAACCATCACATCCTCCTAAATTTCACACTTGTCCCTTAATACTTCATTATCTTTATAATCATTCCTCCTAAACATGTGCACATTCCTAATCCCAAGGATTAGTTCCCAAATTCAACCCATGTCCAACTCAACCTTAAATGCTACATACTTTTTGTGAAGGACCCCACATGGGTCTCTTTGTACTTTGTCCCCTCCAAGGAATAAAGAATTCATTTATTCTATTCTCCCAAATCCCCTTGAGTGTGATGACATGAAATGCCTTTATGAAAATATTCCTCCACCCCATCCATCACATCCTTAACCTTCCACGCCCTCTCAAGCACTCTAGTGTTGACACTTGTCAACCTCACAATGAGTGTGAGAACCCTAAGCATTCCCATGCCTTGGATATTTTGGTTGCATCCTATCCCTCCATTTGAACAATTCTAACACTTAACGAAAACAACTCTCCATTCTACCATTATGCAACTTTGAATTCACAATCTAGGCTATAGTAGAGCTCTCATACACCATTTCCATGCAATCTTGAGTAACTTTGGAGCTACCATACCATTATGCTGCCAAATTTGTGAGCACACATCCAAATTAATATTGAAGGACAAATTGTTGCAACAATGAATACTTCTACAAGACTTGCTACATTTGGTTTTCTTTTATTTTATGTTGTTGGGTCTTCTTTGTTGGTTTTTTGGTATGGTTTTGTCATTGATGTCAACACCTACTAAACACTTATCAACTCTGGCACTTTGGAGAATCAACAACATTCACCGACAAGCAAATGACTCATGCACAGTCACCAGTATCTGGTACACTGGCACGATATAATGATCATCGACACTTGGGATGATATGGAAAACACTTGGTTATGTCGAAGACATCATGTGGACACTTTGTCTTGGAGTTTTGTTTATTGGTATATTAGCATTTGCATATTTGCTGTTACCGACAAATAGGTCCAGGTTACAATGGCAGGTTTATCTTTTCCAGATCAGCATGGCACGCTATGGAGATAACTTATTATTGTTGTAAATGCATTAAGCCAACATATTGAATCAGTTATTGCATCAGGTATTAATTGATATGTAAATTAATTTTATTGTAATATCTTGTAGAGCCGACCTACTAAAATTGGTCTTAGGGTATGGTATAAATGTAAGATCTTATTTGTAAGATCGAATGTGGAATGTAAAAAGGTATATGCGAGAATAAGCAGAGCTATACGCACAAACATAATTTGAATATTGAAGGAGGGTTTTTGTGAAGACAATTAGAACTACACCGGTACTAAATCCAGCATATGAAGATGCTATTTTGAGCAGTACATTCTTATTAGATTTAACCATCCAATTGTAGTCAGTGTGACTCCCATTTATGATTGAGCAGTGAGCTCTAGGCGCTTGGCCTTTCTGCATGTGTAGACCCCATTTATGTACACTTACTATTTGTAGTAGTATCATCTGATTGTGGGTAAGGTTTCCCATCATGGTTTTTCCCCTTATAGGGTTTCCACATACAAATATTGGTGTTATGTTTTGTGTATGACTTTATCTTTTTGTTTCATGCATTAATTCTTACCGGTATTGCAATTAACTGTTAAAACTATCTACCGACATATAAGACTAGTTTACTAGTATTAAGCAGTATATTGGTTAAGGTTTTTTTAGTTTGAATTTATTAAACAACTGATTCACACCCCCCCCCCCCCCCCTCAGTTGTCTCCGAGACCTAACAATTGGTATTAGATCCTAGTCCTCTTTTGCATAAGTTTAACAGCTTGAGGAGATCCAATGTCTACTAACTATTTCAGGAAGGACAGTCCTAAACTTGGTGGAATCAACTATGGCATATGGAAGATCAAAATGGAGACACATTTAAATTGCATTGGAAAGGACATTTGGGATGTTACAAAGAATGGCTATACTGCTCCCACTCAGAGTCAGCCCAATCCACCCAACTTGACTAAAGATGAAGAAAATGATTGCAAAGCAAGAGAAGCACTTTTGAGTGCATTATCTGATCAACAAATCATGGGACTATCAGATAGGTCTACTGCTAAAGCTATTTGGGATCATTTGGAAACACTGAATGAAGGAGATTTCACAGTCAAAATTGCAAAACTTGAAAGCTTCCGAGTCAGGTATGAACATCTGAAAATGGAAGAAGATGAAAGGATTTTTGCTTTTATGGAAAGTGTAAATGAAATTATTTTGGGTATTAAATTTTGTGGAGGTACTTTAAGTGAAGATGAAATTATTTCAAAAGTTTTAAGAGGATTGCCACCAACATATAAAATGAAAGTCACTACTATAAATGAGTTAAGAACAATGCCTAATACATCAGTAACTAGGGATACACTGATTGGAAAACTTTCAGCTTTTGAAATTGAAGAGTTTGGTCTTGTTGCTACTATAAAGACAGATTTAGCCTTTAAAGCATCAACATCATCTACTCCATCATTTGACAAATCTGATTGGAAAAACTTTTATGCAAGAGAACTTGAAGAAAGCAGGAAAGAAAATGAAGAACTTGAAGCACTATTTGCAAGGAAAATGCCTAAAGGTCCAATTGGAAGTAAGTATGAAGGTAAAGCACCCTTTAAATGTTTTAACTGCAATAAGATTGGTCATATGGCTTCAAGATGCCCTGATAGACATGCTAGACTAAGAGAAGAAGCTAGAAGAACATACAAGCCTAACCCTGAATATCAGAGATACATATTTAAGAAGAATAAAGACAAATCTTGTTACATTGCTGATGAAGTGACTGATGATTCTGATGAGGATCCGATAGACAATGGATGGGTTTTTGTTGCTATAACAGAAGATCAACCGATACCTACTGCTCAATCGGTAGAATAGGCCTTGGCAGCTAAAGTTGAAGTAAAGGGTGAGTGGATCATTGATTCGGGATGCTCACATCATATGACAAGAGACAAAGGTAAATTCTTGAACTTTCAAGAATACAATGGAGGCTTAGTGAGATTTGGAGATGACAAAGCTTGTTTGATCAAAGGTAAGGGTACAATATCTCTTGATGGTAAGCATAACACTGACAATGTTTACTATGTTGAAGGATTAAAACATAATATTTTGAGTGTTGGTCAATTAGTTGAGAAAGGATTTCAGTTACAATTCAAAAATGGAAAATGCAAAATCATGAATAGAATTGGTTTGGAAATTGCAATCGGTAATCAGACTAGAGGTAATATCTTTCATTTTAATAATAGTGAAAAGACATGCTTAATTGCACATATTGATGAAAGTTGGCTATGGCATAAGAGACTCTGTCATGTAAACTTTGATTGCATGGTGAAAATCAGTACTATTAAGGCAGTTAGAGATTTACCTAAAATTGTCAAACCTCACAATACAATATGTAAGGAATGTCAATTTGGAAAACAAGTTAGATCTAGTTTCAAAAGTATTCCAGAAAAATCCAATAATTCTCTTGATTTAATTCACACCGATTTATGTGGTCCAGCTAGAACTAAAAGCTTACAAGGTGATAGATATTTCATGCTAATCATTGATGACTATTCTAGAATGTGTTGGGTTACTTTTCTCAGAGAAAAATCAGAAGCACTTGGAAATTTCAAACTGTTCAAAGCAATGGTAGAAAATGAAACCGGTAAGAAAACCAAATGTCTAAGATTAGATCAAGGAGGAGAATTTACATCTAAAGAATTTAATACATTTTGTGAAGTAAATGGAATTAGAAGACAACTATCAGCACCTCAGACACCACAACAAAATGGAGTTGTTGAAAGGAAAAACAAAACTATCTTGGATGCAGCAAGAAGTATGTTATCAGAAGAAAACCTACCACATGTATATTGGAGAGAGGCAGTCAGTACAACGGTCTATACATTCAACAAAGTTCACATCAAAGGTGAAACCGAAAAAACCCCTCATGAACTATGGTTTGGTATTACTCCTACTCTTAAATATATCAGAATTTTTGGAAGTAAATGTTATATTAGAAGAGATGAGTATACTGGTAAATTTGATCCTAGAAGTGATGAAGGAATATTTCTTGGCTATTCATCTAAGAGCAAGGCATATAGATGTTTTAACAAAAGATTGGAGAAAATTGTTGAAAGTACAAATGTAAAGATTGATGAACAATTCAGAGGAATTTCAAGGTATATAGACTCTGAACCGACAACAAAAATCTTGACAAATGAACCTACTCTGAATCCACCGGTACAGAATGAAGATCCAGTTACCCTGGTATCATCTGAGAATTACACTGTAACTGAGGAACAATAGAAAACAAGACACCCTAGTATGTAAGACTGAATCACTCTGAAGATCAGATAATTGGAAGCAAGTACAAAGGAGTTATGACAAGAGGAAGATTGGCAAATGAAGAGGTATGTCTTATTTCTCAAATTGAACCATCATCTGTTAATGAGGCATGTGAAGATAAATTCTGGATTAAAGCTATGGAAGAAGAATTAGAACAAATTGAGAAGAATAACACTTGGACATTAGTTTCCCGACCTAAAGATAAAAATGTAATTGGAACCAAATGGGTACCAAATGAGTATTCAGAAACAAACTTAATGAAGATGGTAAGGTTATTAGAAATAAAGAAAGACTAGTGTGTAAGGGATATTCTCAGAAAGAAGGAATTGATTACAATGAAACCTTTGCACCGGTAGCAAGAATTGAGGTAGTCAGATTATTTTTGGCTTTTGCAGCACATAAGAACTACAAAGTATATCAAATGGATATTAAATGTGCATTTGTGAATGAAGATATTGAAGAATAAGTTTACATTGAACAACCTGATGGATTTTCTTTGACAGATAACAAAGATATGGTTTGCAGGTTAAGAAAAGCTTTGTATGGATTGAAGCAAGCTCTAAGAGCTTGGTATGAAAGATTGGATAAGTATCTTTTGAAGACTGGTTTCTCTAAAGGTAATGCAGACAACAATTTATATTATAAAGTGACTAATGATGACATCTTGGTTATAGAAGTATTTGTTGACGATATAATATTTGGAGGAGAAGATGGATTATGTAAAGAATTTTCTATTAAAATGCAACAAGAATTTGAAATGTCTATGATTGGAGAAATAAATTTCTTTTTAGGATTGCAAATTTCATAGACTGATAAAGGTATATTCTTGAGTAAGTACAAGTATTTAAAAGAGTTACTAAAGAAATTTGGGATGGAGAACTCTAAACCGGTAAGCACACCTATGACTACAAATGACAAATTATCACTAAGGGATGAATCTACACCTGTTAATCCAACTAGATACAAATCTATGATAGGATGTTTACTATATTTGACACAAACCAGACCTGATATTATTAATGCAGTTTGTATTGTTTCAATATTTCAGAGTAATGCTAGAGAAAATCATGAATCAACAGTAAAAAGGATTTTCTGGTACTTACAAGGCACTATAAATCTTGGATTATGGTATCCTAGAGATGAAAACTTTGAATTATGTGCATACACAAATCCAAATTGGGCAGGAGATGTGGATGATATAAAAAGCACCACTGGTGGAGCATTCTTTCTTGGAAACAGATTAGTTTCTTGGTTGAGTAAGAAACAAAGTTGTACATCTTTATCAACAGCAGAATCAGAATATGTTGCAGTAGCAACTAACTATACACATGTACTATGGCTTAAGCAAATGTTGAAAGACATTAAGGTAAAATGCAAAGAACCTATTACTATCTATTATGATAACACTACAACAATTGATATATCTAAGAATCCGGTATTACATTCTAAAACCAAACATGTTTCTATCAAACTGAATTTTCTAAGGGAAAATGTTGAAGCAAAGGAAATAAAACTGCTTTATGTGAATACTAAAGAGAAGATTGTAGATATCTTTACTAAACCTCTACCTAAGGAGACTTTTGAATATCTCAGAGACCAGCTTGGGGTCATACCCCCATCGGTAGAGACTTAGGAAGTTGATGATTGTCATCAACCGACAGAATTAACAGAGAAATATTTTACTCCGGCTTTGATGGGAAGCTACTTCTTAGGGGGAGTAGTTGGTATACTAAATTGATTGGTATTTTTATATATGAACTTGGCTTGGTAAGAACTTTGGCACTTGATGTCAAAGGGGGAGAGATTGGTATGGAAAAACACAAGGAAAACACATGTTGCTCCCAGGGGGAGAGATTATTACTCTCTGTATTTGTATTTTGATTTCTGATTATGATCTCTTTTCGGAGATTCTTGGTTTTTGGTATTTGGCATTTCTGTTTTGGTACTTTGATGGTTTTTCCATCTTGTGTTGCCATCAATGCCAAAGGGGGAGATTGTTGGTATTTTGGTATGGTTTTGTCATTGATGTCAACACCTACTAAACACTTATCAACTCTGGCACTTTGGAGAACCAACAACATTCACTGACAAGCAAATGACTCATGCACAGTCACCGATATCTGGTACACCGGCACAATATAATGATCACCGACACTTGGAATGATATGGAAAACACTTGGTTATGTCGAAGACATCGTGTGAACACTTTGTCTTGGAGTTTGTTTATTAGTATATTAGCATTTGCATATTTGCTATTATCGGCAAATAGGTCCAGGTTACATCGGCAGGTTTATCTTTTCTAGATCAGCATGCCATGCTATGGAGATGACTTATTATTGTTGTAAATGCATTAAGCCAACATATTGAATCGGTTATTGCATCGGGTATTAATTGATATGTAAATTAATTTTTTTGTAATATCTTGTAGAGCCGACCTACTAAAATTGGTCTTAGGGTATGGTATAAATGTAAGATCTTATTTGTAAGATCGAATGTGGAATGTAAAAAGGAATTGTAAAAAGGTATATGCAAGAATAAGTAGAGCTATACACACAAACATCATTTGAAGATTGACAGAGGGTTTTTGTGAAGACAATTAGAACTACACCGGTACTGAATCCAGCATATGAAGATGCTATTTTGAGCAGTACATTCTTATTAGATTTAACCATCCAATTGTAGTCAGTGTGACTCCCATTTGTGATTGAGCAGTGAGCTCTAGGCGCTTGGCCTTTCTGCATGTGCAGAACCCATTTATGTACACTTACTATCTGTAGTAGTATCATCTGATTGTGGGTAATGTTTCCCATCGTGGTTTTTCCCCTTATAGGGTTTCCAAGTACAAATATTGGTGTTATGTGTTGTGGATGACTTTATCTTTTTGTGTCATGCATTAATTATTACCGGTATTGCAATTAACTGTTAAAACTGTCTACCAAAATATAAGACTAGTTTATTGGTATTAAGTAGTATATTGGTTAAAGTGTTTTTGGTTTGAATTTATTAGACAACTGATTCACCCCCCCCCCCTCTCAGTTGTCTCCGGGACCTAACATTCTTTTTGTCTAATCTTGAGGTTGTTTCTATTTTAGTGTATTTGAATATTTTAATTTGTTATTGCATTCCATTATCAACTCACTTTTCATTTCCTAATCTGATGGAATTTCTTTCTCGTTTAGTGAATTTGAACATACTTAGCATAATCACTATTCCTTTGTTTAGCAGAAGCGCTCTATCCTCGAGCAGATTTGGTTGTTAGTTTGTCTTACACTTTGTTTGCATTATAAAATCTCGTGAGTCTTTTTTAACAAATTTTCCTGATTTTTGAAGGATTTTCTATTTGTCCAACAGTTTTTGTTCATTTCAATAGATATGCCATTACTCTAGCGGGTTCACATTTTTGTCTAGTAGATTTGTTAACATTTGACTAAGTTTGACAATCATTCGGTTGTGTAAAATCAATCTTTTTGTGAACACATCATGTTTATCCCCATGGTCATCATTATATTTCATCCATTAGGTCTCTTGTAGAGAATTCATTGCATGTATTCAATCTAAATCATATCAAATTAAATCAAATTAGATCCAATTGTAGTTGGTTTTGAGTTCTTGAGTTTCCTACACTTACATCCTAATCACCTATCATTTCCCTTTCCCTCATTTAGCTAACCATTTCCTACGAGAAAAGGGTATCCATCTTTGTTTTCCATATCACCTCTGTCTAGAGGTAAGGTCGACATTGATTCATATCTCGCCACTCGAGCCGATCAGTCTATCTTAGATGGAATTTTCTATCCATCATGGTCTTAATTAGGTAGTTTTCAATTCATGTCTGACTATTAGATTATCTCTAGTATCACACAAGCCCTCCATCATTGTTGATTAGTAGGTTATCTCCCTAGATTTTGCATCTATCATCAGTGTTACCCATTTGGTTAGTCTCTTTCATGTCCCATCCTCAAACACATTCACACGAGGAAAATAGATCAGCAATCATACATCTATACCTCGTTGGGTGCTATGCCTACCCCATTGTCATCAAAACCCACCTAGATTGAGCAAATTTGGGCTAATCATCTAGAGGTTCCCACATCTCAATCTATGGAATAATTTTAGTCTAGTAATGCTACCCTGACTAGTCAAATCCTTGACAACAATTACAAGTCCATCCTGTCTAATTTGTTTCAGTAGGGTACTCCTTTGTCATAGGGATATGTTCTCCCTTCGACAACACCTTTTCTTCAAGTCCCATTAGATGACGACCCTATCATCCAATAAATATTTGATCCTGGCACTTTATCCACGTAACTTTTGATATCTTTAACCTAGTCCACACAACCCATGAGTACACAACTTTGGTCCATACCACTTCACCACAACCACACATGTCATTGACCATAACAGGTGCTCCATCACAATTCATATCACAACCACCTTTCCATAATGTTTCACACAACCTATTATGATATTTAGGGATTCCATTTTGGTTTGGTATGCCTTCTACATGGCCCAATTTCACAATACCTATCATCCAAAATTAGTCACTTACGATTCCCCCATCTTCATTTGCCACTATTCCACCACTAGTATTCTCTATTCTACAAAGATTGATCACACAACATACTTTTGCATGACAACTGATCTCTTCTCAATAGGTCACCACAATCTCTTAGTCGTCACACATTTTGCATTCCACTCAGGATATGTAGTCCATCACCTTTGTACTCTCTCAATTTGCACTTTAAGCGCAAGGAGTCCCCACCTACCCATTGCCTAGTTAGCATGCCACACACCCACCTTAATATATCTCATAGACTATCTCCCAATCTATCGATCTCCCTCCTCTGGTTAGTCAACCCATTCTGCAAGTTGCTTCCACAACTACTTATGTCAATTACCTAGCCATGCCAATCTTCATGATTGCCACCTAGAATACATATATCCCTCAAGGTAGCACTACTATGCACCAACCGTACACTAGTAAGTCATTCTTTCAATTTCCTGATTCCCCACAATACCACAACCCACCAACCCACCATACTTTGACTAGAATTCCATAGCCCACATCCTCACAACATCAACCATAACCATAATTATCACATCACCAAATCCAGTATTATCTCATTCTCCAACAAATTCAACCTCCACCTCCATCACAATCCACCTGCCATTAGATCTAATCACAACCTCAATCCACCTACCCGCAACACCACATGCAACCCATGACTATTCACCAACCAATCCCATCACACCCCCAACAACAGTCACAACCTACATGTCAATTGCAACCACCGCCTATTTATCAATAGGTGACTCAACCAGAACAACAACATGCCTTTGCATCCACACACCTTGAGTCTCAACTGCCTACCTATCCATCACCCCCATCAAATCCTTACATGGTACTAGGATCCAATGTCATAGGCGTACCTACTCCAAAACCTTTCAATCCTGAGTGGGAAGAAATGAAAAATTGCCCTTAAAGAGTTGAGTGTGGGATCCTCAGAGAAATCCTTCAAACTTGAGGAGCTATGTCTATACCTATTATGCAAGTCTATCACTATGGTACCCTTTTATAAACATTTTGATGTTTCATAATTTGATAAGTAAAAAGGAAAGGGTGACGTTATCAATCATGTAAAATAGTTCTACAAGTGCTGTAAAGAGGTCACCTATAGTGACAACTACCTCCTTCATCCGCTCCCCAAAAGTCTAGGGGGTTAGCTTTAGAGTGGTTCCTTAAGCTCCCCTTTGGAACAATCAATACCTTCATAGATCTATCAAAAAAGTTTGTAGTACAATACTTGCACAATATTGAAAGTGAACTTACATTGCTTGATATGTGCAACACTACACAAAAATGTGGTGAGAGCTTTGCAAACTATTTGCAATGATGACAAGCTCTCTCAACCCATCTTTCTCACAAGCCATCTGGAAGGAACCTTGTAATCATCTTCATTGACAACTTACATCCTAAGATAACTTACAATATGTGCATAAATTATATGAATCCTTTAAGGATATTAGTGAGAAGGGGATGAGTATAGACAAGGGATTGATATCTGAAGAAGGGTATATAATGATCGGTCTCGCTATTGGAACAAAAACAAGAATATTATTGATGACAAGGTCATTGACACTAAACATGTCTAGGTTGTGGTTGCCACACCTCCACCCCAACCTATTAGCCAACAAGCAGCTTTCTAGGCCAATACCATTTCCGTCCCTCAAAAAAGACAATAAAGATAGAGAAACCAAGGTAACCAAAATTGTAATTTTACACCTTTGGATGTGATATTCCACAAAATGGCTAATGCAAAACTGATTGTTTATCCTCAAACACAACCATTAGATCCATCTAATTCAAAACCTACATGGTACAAAGAGAATAAATATTGCGATTACCATTGTGTTGAGGGACATGCAACAATCAAATGCATGAAGCTAAGGCATTATATCCAAGAGCTCATCAACAAAAAGGATATCATCGTCAAACCTCCTAATCATTCCTTGCGTAATGATAATCTATAGATCTATCAAAACACATTCACTAAACACACTTATTGTGCTAGTACTTCAAATGTTAACATTGGATCTCGCAATATCAACAACAAAAAATCAAGCCAATCACAACAACAATACCAACAATACCACCACAATGCTTGATTTTGGCAACATAGTTGGTGCTATCACCCGAGTCAAGGACCAAATTGGGATGATTAGTATCAAAGGGCAAGATTCCTAATGTGTAGTCACTACCTGAAGGGGACAAATATCTATTGCAGGGGAATCTACTACACCCTCATCCAACACACAATATAACATCCTGGAACACTTGGGTAACACTCTTGTACAAATATTTATCCTAGATCTCCTCCACATGTCGCCTACGCATCAAGAGATCCTTACTAAATCTTTACAATATTCTTGTTTTCCCAATAATATAGACCCATGCAATTCCAATCTCTTGTGGGACACTTAGTATCATTCCATTACCTTTGCATACACTGACATGCCTCTCATTCCACCCAATCATAATCTTCTGCTTTGCATCGCTGTCACTATTAATAAATTTATTGTGAAATGAGTCATGTTAGATAATGGCTCAAATCTTAATCTATGCACCTTAAAATTTGTTAAACAAGTCAGGTACACTACAACAAATATCCAAAAATAGATCATCATTGTAAAAGAATACGATAACTTGGAGCGCACCTCAAAAGACACCATTTCTTTGCCCATTCAAGTGGGACTTGTTTTGCACCACATAATTTGTCATGTTATTGATCTTTACCTTCCCTACAACATCCTCCTTGGCAACCCATGGATTCATGCCATGTACGTTATTCCCTCCACATATCATCAATGTCTCAAATTTCCTTTTAATAGCACTAAAGTCACCATCCATGCAAATTCCCAACATTTTAAGTACTATCGTTCTCTTGAGGCTTCCTTTCCCCATTCCAATTATTGCACTAGGATATAGATTGGCACTTTATAGGCCACTTCTTCCTCATCCTACATGGATCCCAAATCCTTCTCTCATCCACTAAAACTAAAGCTACACTTGCAACCACCCTCACTCAGGTCAAGATCAACAACAAGGGATGTGGTAAATATTCTCTCACAAATGCCTCTGCAGTGGGGGCAATGCCCCTAGATCCACACACACATGGTAAACATGCTTATCAGTAAAAGAAAAAAGCGGGTCACACCACCTTCCAATCATTCGAGAGTAGATGATGAAGAATTTGAAGAGGATATCAATAAGTGGCTATATCAGGATCCTCCTGAAACTAATGATAAGCTCCCCTATTATTTCAAGGAAAGTACCCAAGATCTCATAAGTTAGTCACTCAAAATGGCAACATCAAGGTGGTGTCTTAGGTCATCAAGAGAGTGGAATGGGATCTCCTCTTGAACCCACAATCCATCCTAAAAATCAAGGCTTGGGTTTTGACGTTGTCACTAATAACGAACCCACAAGTTTCAAATGTGTTTTCTATGATGATGACTACAATTATGTGACTATTCAAGACATTCATAAGGAGGAAATAAAGAGAGCCTATGATGATATAGATATCTCCCCCTCCTTCAAAAAAATCTATCATGACCATTGAACTTTCCTTTCATCTCCTTGAATTGATTAACTGGGACCAACAAGCAATCACACACCTCGATGTTTTCCAGAGTGATGAAGTGATCCTAGAATTCATGGGTGCTACAAAATATTCATCTTACTGGGGGCAAGACTACACTTGTGTCTATAAGCTTGATCCCTAGGACTATTTTAAGGAAGAAGAAATCCTTACCTGCAAAATTAAAAATGAAGAGAAAAATCAAAGATCTCCTAAAGAAAACCTCTTCAAGGCACTTTTAGATCAGAAAATGGTAAAAATAAAGGATTTATTTTGTAGTGAAAACCGCGATGAGGTGCTAGAAAATGAGGAGCTTCATGTTCCCCTTATAGACACAATGAGATCAAAATGATCATCTATCCTTATAGAGGACACTAAATAATTCAACCTGGGGACTCCATAATCTCCTAAGATCACCTATGTGGTAGCATCCTTAACTGGCACAAAAAGTGGAGACTTCCACACTCTCCTTCACGAAGCATCAGTAAATTTCACTTGGTCATATGCCCATATGCCATGATTGGATCTCATCTTGGTAGTCCATCAATTTGGCTGTCAATCTAGATGTGAAACTTGTGAAACAAAAGTTGAGAAAAATTCATCTCAAAGTAGTCCTATTTGTCAAAGAAGAGCTAGAGAAATCACTAGAAGTGGCTTTTTTACACCCTATAGATTACTTATAATGGATCTCCAACATAGTACCAATTTCCAAACCAAGTGGGATATATGTATTTGTAAATTTTTTAGATATTTAAAGAAGGCATGCCCAAAAGATGATTTCCTGCTTCCAAACATTGACATCTTAGTGGATCTTACACTGAGACATGAGATGCTTTCTCTTATGGACGATTTCTCTAGATACAATCAGATCAAGATAACATAAGAAAATCAACATACAACTACCTTTACCATCCCATGGGGCACCTTCTGTTACTATGTTATTCTTTTTGACCTCAAGAATGTAGGAGCAACATATCAACGTGCAATGACAATTCCCTTCCATGAAATGATCCATATCATTGTAGAAGAATATACAGATGATCTCCTTGGTAAGTCAAAGACAAGACTGGAACATCTTAATATCATCGAACACATCTTTGACAAATTAACAAAGTATCAGCTGAGACTCAATCCCAAGAAATGTGTCTTTGGCATCACATCAGGTAAAATACTAGGGTTCATTATTTCTAGAAGAGACATTGAATTAGACCATAAGATATCATTAAAATGCCTCCTTCATGCAACATCAAGAATTTACAAAGTCTATAGAGAAAGTTACAATCAATCCATCGCTTCATAAAATAGCTAGATGACAGGTGTCAGCCATTCACTCATCTAATCTAAAAAGAGACCTCTTTCAAATGGAGCATCACTTTCCAATAGGGCTTTGATAACATCAAGGAATATATTGGCAATCCACCCATCTGGATGCCTCATATCCCAAGAAAGCCCCTGATTTTATATATCTCAGCTATTGCAATTGCACTGGGGGCACTTTTGGTCCAATTAGATGAGAATGGTAAGGAAAGGGTTGTATACTATCTCAGTCACACTTTGGTTGGCTATGAGCTCAATTATACTCCTCTGGAAAAAACATGCCTAGTTGTGGTTTTTTGTTCACAAAAACTTAAGCATTACATGCTTAGTCATACCATAATGCTCATTTGAAAAGTAGATCCTGTTGGCATTTTTGTTTATTTATGTTGTGATTGTCATTGATGGACACACACTTGTATTGAGATCCCCTTTATATGTAAGATCAACCGGTATTTGTTCCAACCAGTATGTTGTATACTAGTCTTTAGACTAGTGGTGATTTTGCAGAATGTGTTTCCCGGTCTGAAGCGGCATGTCGACCCCAAGTGGTTCGTAGATCCCAAGCAGCACGAGGGAGAAAAGTGGCACAACACATTCTTACCAGTCTTCATTTTTGTCAAACCAGCAACTGGTATTTTGTATGAACCGGTAATACTCTGTGATGAGTTACCAACTGACATTTTGTGATGAGTTACCAATCCACTGATTGTTTGACGGTGCTGACACATTGACGATGCTTTTTGTGTCATGTTACTGAGTATGTCTAGATGCATTGAACCTAGGAAATTGTAATGTAATCCTATTGGATCGACATGAAATCAGATTCCTTTAAAAGGAAATCATGTCTAGGGTTTTAAGCTCTTGCAAAAAAGGGTTAATGTTGTGCTAGGGTTTAAGGTGGAAGTTGAGTTGTTGTAAGAACGATCTTATCTAAAAAGATCAAGTTGTAACTATGAGAGAGATAGAGAAGACTGAAGTAATGTTGGAATGCATTAGCTATGAGCAATATTGGATCTAACCAAGCAGTTTGTGCTATTAGATAGATCAAACACTTGTTGATTACTCACATCTTTGACAAGTCTGTAGCCCTTAACCGGGTAGGCCTCAAAGCCTTTGTAAAATCCTCTAACAAGGTGGTTCACACATGTGAATCTAAAATCCTCTAACAAGGTAGTATTTAATTGGACTTATCTCCTAACAAAGATTGAGATTCCTAACAGGATCTGTTCTGGTGAAGAACATTGTAAGACCTTAACTGGTCTGACCTTAACCGAGCTGGTTTCTATTCTGTAGATAGTGACTTGTGAGTTCCATCTCATCGTGGTTTTTCCTAGTTGGGTTTCCATGTCAAATATCTTGTGTTATGGTTGTATTGCTTTTGTGGGTAAATGCTTTATTCGCATTTTGGTTTGTATGTGTGGTAACTGGTTTGACTGTTAGATTGCTTTACCGGTTTATCTTTAGACTATGTAAGTGTTTTAGGACAGAGATTATTGGCATACTAATTCACCCCCCCTCTTAGTATTCATCAATTGGTATCAGAGCCTACCTTTCTATAAGTTTAACCACTTGGAAAGAGATATGGGGGAATACACTATGAGGGAACTTACTCAATGGCTCACTAAGTTTGAGCAAGCCTATGATGATCTTATGGTCAAATATAAGGCATCTCAAGCAAAAAGGAGAGAACATGCAGAGAGGCTGATGGAACTATCTGAAAGTAGTTCTGAAGATGAAGCTAACATGGAAGCCATGAGTGCTGAAGTAAATAAGCTGAATGATTCAAACTCCAATCTAAGAAAGGAGTTGGAAGGACTGACTATTCAGTTTATTAAAGAGCTTGAGAACCGGAGAAAAGCTGAAGATCGGGTAAAGGACAGAGATCATGAGATCTCCAAGTTGAAACAAGAGATTAGTGCACTGACTGCTCGCCTTCATGAGAGTAGAATAGAAAAGGAAGACATGCAAGGAGAACTGAACATAGCCATCTCAGAAAATGCAAGTCTAATGGAGACAAACACTGCTATTTCCAAAGAACTCTTTGAGTCAAAGGAAATACTGGCTAAGTTTGGCAAAAGTACTGTCAAGCTAGAGCAAAAGCTTGAGTCATCTAGACCAACAAAGAATACCAATGGTCTTGGTTTCTTTGGACATGAGGAAGGAGAATCCTTAGGAACAAATGCTGAAGCATCAAAGAAGCAACCGACACTCAAAGGAAAAGGTAAGCAAAAATTCAAACCTATTTTCTTTAACTGTCTTGAAGAAGGACACACTGCCAATGTATGTAGGAGCAAAGCCTACAATAATTTTCCATATTTTATCAACAATGTACCTAGATCTAATAAGTTCAATGGTCATTGTTATGCATGCAACAAGTTTGGGCATAGAGCATTTGAATGCAGGTCTGTGATGGATAACACTGGAAGATATCCTCAAAGGACCCAAGGAACTAGTCCTGAACCTTTTGTGAACCGGAACCACAACTGGTTTAATGTCTTCAATCATCAGTCAAGAAGTGATGGCCATCAAGCGACAACCAGATGGAGAGAAAGTTGTATGATCTGTCATGGTCATGGTCACACTGCTGCAACATGCAGAAGGAAGAATGGAAACATGTACAATGGACCTTGGAGAGCACCTGGACTTGTTTGCTATCATTGCAACAAACTGGGTCACATTGCAAGATTCTGCAGAAGCAGAAAAAGTATATTTGATGATATACCGGTCACTCAGGAAGGAGAAATCAATGTTGAAAAAGTTCAAGGGGACATGAACACAACCTGGAGGAAGAAACCAACAATGTTGGAAGAGGAACCGGTTTCTGCACCTAGTGTGGAAATATCAGAACCAACAAACTAAGCCTCAAAGGCTTAGGGGGAGCAAACGGCGAAATGATTTCAAACCCCCAGTTTACACCGATAAAAGACCTTAACTGGTATGCGATACCTATCGCTTGGCAGAAGACCAGAAATGGTAAAAAGGCAAATTAGGGTTTACGCCCTAATAGAGGAGCATTAATGGTGGTAGGTGAGAGACATGTATAAAAGCATTTTTCAAATCATTTCTCACTATCTGTTTTTGAGCGAAGAGAAGTTTTCAAGTGCAGAGCGAAGAAAAGGCGATTTGAGCTAAGATTTCAAGAAATTGACATACCTTGAAAGAGATTCAAATCCAGTTTGCAAGCGGTAGTGGAGAACACAAAGTGGTGATTTGGCAACCGATGGAGAGTGGAGTGAAGCAGAATCAGGAAGCCCTAAATTCACATTTGAAAGGTATTTTTCATGTTCTTGAAATACTCTACAATGGTTTTTGCATCTCATACTAGTTCAAGTACATCCATAGAGTCAGAAAGTTTTATTTAGAGGAAGTCCAAATATAATGCCTTATCACAAGTTCCAGCTAGAGTCATAGTTGAAGAATGAATTTCTGATTATATTGATTGTAAAATAGAAGACCTAGGGTCTTTAGCCATTCACACTCAGTTAGGTCTATTTTGCGGCAAGGACAAAAAGATCAAATTGGAGTTTAGTATCTTAGAGAAGAAGAAATTCCATAATGCAGTATATTTTCTGGAAGATTTTACGGAGGATCACATAAGGATTATTTTAAGCAGAGTCCACGGTGACAAGATGTACCTGGAGAGGATGCATGATATTACACCTTAGGCAATTCATGCAGTCACCAGTTTTTGCAACACAGGGGAAGTGCCAGCCCTGAGAAAGGTGAGCAAAACCGAAATAGCCAAGCTCACTGGTTCAACCAGTGACTCATGGGGTATGACAGTGAATCCTATCAAGGATGATATGGTGAAATATGCCTGCATGGTGATAGGATACAAAACATTTTCAGCCAGCAGGATTAATTCTGTATCTGCTGTAGCGGTAAATGCTGCTTACCGGATGATAAAAGAGGATGCATCTTTTGACTTATGCACCGGTATGCAGAGGCAACTCCTGTTGAATCTAAAGGCAATCAAATAGGACAATTCACTGAGGTTCAAGTTTGGACAACTACTGGTAGGGTTGTTCTTCTATTTCCAAGGCTACTTTCCTGGTGTAGGAGATGTCCAGTGGTCCCCTGACCAACCGGTAACCAAACAGATAAAGGAAAGTGTTCAAGCCATTGGAATTGGCTACCTTGAAGTACTCAACAAATATTTTGATGAGTTCAGAAGAAAGATGATTCCGAGGGTAAGAATCTCAGGTGATATAGTGAAGAAATACGAAGATGACATCTGTTTCACTATTCAGGTGGACAAATGTTTAATGGAGGCTATTGAGCCTAGAATGGAGGAAGTGGAGCCAATGAGCTATGAGGTTATGTATGACATGCTGGAAGGGTATGCGTCAACCCTTATTACCTCGCCTCTTGATCCAAAGGCTAAGAGGACTGGAACCTACTTGGAGAGGATTGCATCAGCTGAAGAACCATGGGTGAAGAAAGGAAAATAACCGGCAGTAAAGAAAGCCAAGGCAGTGCCTACAACATCGGCATCGGCTACCACTGCTACTCTAAGAGTGACCAAGCGGTCACCGACAAAGAAGAAACCGGAGGTAACACCAGCTAAAGTCTTCAAAAGAAAGAGGAAGACTAAGACAAATGAACTGGACTCCGAAGAAATCGAGTCTGATGAAAAGCCAAAGAAGGCAAGACAAACAAAGAAGATGAAGAAGAATTAACCGGCATCATCAGCACCGGTAAATATTGACATCTCCTCATACAAACCTTTGACACATTTTCAAAGGGCAATTAAGAATATTAGGAGAAAATTACTTCATGATTTAGTAGATTACTATGATGATTTCAGTGATGAGGAGAAGGAGGAAATATTACAGGATATCATTGTTTATTTGTGCAAGAATGACCGATCACCATTAGAGATTAAATCTCAGACACCGGCTTCTTTATTTAAAGTATTAGATAATAAATGGTGCATTTCCATTGAAAAGGAACAGGAGATTAGGGAGAAATTCTTTTCACAATACTTTTCTGAACTCTCAAATTCAGAATTGTTTGATGTATTGGATCAAAATAAAGGTCTCTTCTTCACAAGGAGAAGAAGACACTGGCTGTTGGAGGGGAGAATTGATGATGTGGAAAAAGATACTCATCAACACATGAATCATGCTATTCTAGCTCACAAAGCACGAATGGCCAACCTCCAAGCAGAAAAAGAACCGATTATCTCCAAACCAGATGAGGTTTTTGATGAGGAAGGAAACCTGGTTGAAGAACCAATCAACACTATCGATGTCGATGCCCTGGATGTAGAAGATGTCACTCAGGACATACCTTCTGAGGGAACTGAACAGGGGCAACAAGCCGAATAGGGTAGTGAACAGGCTAAGGACACATAGGAAGCAAAAAAGGAATAGGAAGAGAAGAAGAAGAGGGATGAAGATGAGAAAAAAAAGAAAGAGGAAGAGAAGAGAAAAGAGGAAGATGAGAAATGAAAAGAAGAAGAGAAGAAGAAGCAAGAAGATGAGAGGAAGAAGAAAGAAGAAGAGGATAAGGAAGAAAAGAGAAAGAAGGAAGAGGAAGAGAAGAAGAAGAAGGAAGAGGAAGAGAAGAAGAAGAAGGAAGAGGAAGAACAAAAGAATAAGGAAGAGGAAGCACAGAAGAAGAAGGAAGAGGAAGCAAAGAAGAAGGAAGAAGCAGAAAAGAAGAAGAAAGAAGAGGAAGACAAGAAGAAGATGGAAGAGGAAGAGAAGAAAAAGAGAGAAGAGAAAGAGAAAGAAGAGAAGGAGAGGAAAAAGAAGGAAGAAGCAGACAAGACAGCTGAAGCAATGAAGAGCACATAGATGGAGACTCCTAAGGCAACCGTGAGCCAAGCCAAACCGGCTGCTATCTCGAGTCCTATTGATCTCCAATCTGCAAGTGAGTTTGAGCTTATGTAGAGCATCAAGGTTTCCCAAGAGTGCCTTGAAGTCATTCGTAGGAAAAAGGAACAGGACATAATTTAGGCGGCTATAGACACCCTTACTGGTTTAATCCCCGGTACTAATCTTCCTGACACTGAATCATCACTAGCACAACTCAAACTTCTATGTACTGTAGTGGATGATTAGGTACAGAGTGTGAAAGAAGTAGCAAAGGCCAATGTCAAGAAAGAGCACCAAAAGGCTCTTAATGTTGCTCTGGTGAAAAAGATGAATGAGCTTAGGACTGATCTGCTAAAAGATCAAAAGGACATAAGGAATGCCTTGGATGAGGGAAACTTGCTACTCAGCAAAATCTGTCAACCTCATCTATTCTATGATGATGTGCTAGCCAAGAAGCAAAAGCTTCAAACAGACTTACAGTCCTACTTGGGCACATTTAAGACACCTTATGCTTCCTTTGCAGCATATGGGCAAACCGTTCACCGGTTCCAGATCCAATCGGCCAAGATGGAGCAAGAGATTAGTACACGGTCTAGGGATTTGCAGGAGCTTCAACTGGTTTTACTTCCACGACTGCAAATTCTTTAGAAGTGTTATCTGAACCTGGATGCCCTGATAGTCACACAGGAACTAAGCACAATAGATGCCATGGAGGAACAGGTATCCTAGATGCAGATAGAGAAGGAAGTGGCAACCTCCCTACTTGAGTCCTAGTCTCTATCCATGAAACAATTTTTTTAGGACTATAAATCGGTCTTTGACAAGTATTATTCATTATTGTCATAATTTTTTTTATATATGGAAACAGGGTTATTCAGTGGTACTTTGTCATTGTTGGCAAAGGGGGAGAAGTATTTGGTTTTTGGTTATAAAATTTTGATCTTCTGACACAAGGGGAGAAGTATCTAGTTTTGAAATTTTGATATATGCTTTGATATATGCTATATGCTCTATATGCAAAATTGCTATACATTGTGTTGATTAAGGGATAGTGTATATGCTTAGGGGGAGCAATTTTGTTAATGGCAAGCTTTTGTTGTAAGACACTTAGATGTCAAAATTTTATTTTCCTAAGTGTTGCCATCAATGCCAAAGGGGGAGATTGTTGGCATTTTTGTTTATTTATGTTGTGATTGTCATTGATAGACACACACTTGTATTGAGATCCCCTTTATATGTAAGATCAACCGGTATTTGTTCCAACGAGTATGTTGTATACTAGTCTTTAGACTAGTGGTGATTTTTGCTGAATGTGTTTCCCAATCTGAAGCGGCATGTCGACCCCAAGTGGTTCGTAGATCCCAAGTGGCACGAGGGAGAAAAGCAACACAACACATTCTTACCAGTCTTCATTTTTGTCAAACCGACAACCGGTATTTTGTATGAACCAGTAATACTCTGTGATGAGTTACCAACCGACATTTTGTGATGAGTTACCAATTCACCGATTGTTTGATGGTGCCGACACATTGATTGTGCTTTTTGTGTCATGTTACTGAGTATGTCTAGATGCATTGAACCTAGGAAATTGTAATGTAATCCTATTGGACCGACATGAAATTAGATTCCTTTAAAAGGACATCATGTCTAGGGTTTTAAGCTCTTGCAAAAAAGGGTTAATGTCATGCTAGGGTTTAAGGTGGAAGTTGAGTTGTTGTAAGAACAATCTTATCTAAAAAGATCAAGTTGTAACTGTGAGAGAGATAGAGAAGACTGAAGTAATGCTAGAATGCATTAGCTGTGAGCAATACTGGATCTAACCAAGTAGTTTGTGCTATTAGATAGATCAGACACTTGTTGATTACTCACATCTTTGACAAGTCTGTAGCCCTTAACCGGGTAGGCCTCAAAGCCTTTGTAAAATCCTCTAACAAGGTGGTTCACACATGTGAATCTAAAATCCTCTAACAAGGTAGTCTTTAATCGGACTTATCTCCTAATAGAGATTGAGATTCCTAATAATTGTAAGACCTTAACCGATCTGGTTTCTATTCTGCAGATAGTGACTTGTGAGTTCCATCTCACCGTGGTTTTTCCCAGTTGGGTTTCCATGTCAAATATCTTGTGTTATGGTTGTATTGCTTTTGTGGGTAAATGCTTTATTCACATTTTGGTTTACATGTGTGGTAACCGGTTTGGCTGTTAGATTTCTTTACTGGTTTATCTTTAGACTATGTAAGTGTTTTAGGACAAAGATTCTTGGCACACTAATTCACCCCCCCTCTTAGTATACTACCTCTTGGCAGAGATTCTTGGCATACTAATTGCACTGGGGGCACTTTTGGTCCAATTAGATGAGAATGGTAAGGAAAGGATTGTATACTACCTCAGTCACACTTTGGTTGGCTATGAGCTCAATTATACTCCTATGGAAAAAGCATGCCTAGTTGTGGTCTTTTGTTCACAAAAACTTAAGCATTACATGCTTAGTAATACCATAACGCTCATTTGCAAAGTAGGTCCCCTCAAATATCTGCTCTTCAGGACAACACTCATGAACATTGTAAGACCTTAACTGGTCCGACCTTAACCGGTCTGGTTTCTATTTTGTAGATAGTGACTTGTGAGTTCCATCTCACCATGGTTT
Organism: Cryptomeria japonica; assembly: GCF_030272615.1. Taxonomy (NCBI): domain Eukaryota; kingdom Viridiplantae; phylum Streptophyta; class Pinopsida; order Cupressales; family Cupressaceae; genus Cryptomeria; species Cryptomeria japonica. The sequence goes on along the minus strand of NC_081413.1, from coordinate 102,197,903 downwards.
TTCCCAGTTGGGTTTCCACGTCAAATATCTTGTGTTATGGTTGTATTGGTTTTGTTGGTAAATGCTTTATTTGCATTTTGGTTTGCATGTGTGGTAACCGGTTTGACTGTTAGATTGCTTTACCGGTTTATCTTTAGACTGTGTAAGTGTTTTAGGACAAAGATTCTTGGCATACTAATTCACCCCCCCCTTAGTATACTACCTCTTGACAGAGATTCTTGGCATACTAATTGCACCAGGGGCACTTTTGGCCCAATTAGGTGAGAATGGTAAGGAAAGGGTTGTATACTACCTCAGTCACACTTTGGTTGGCTATGAGCTCAATTATACTCCTATGGAAAAAGCATGCCTAGTTGTGGTCTTCTGTTCACAAAAACTTAAGCATTACATGCTTAGTCATACCATAACGCTCATTTTCAAAGTAGATCCCCTCAAATATCTACTCTTCAGGACAACACTCATGGGACACATGGCTAAATGGGTTATTTTATTGAATGAATTTAACATCCATTATGTGGGATAAAAATTAATTAAGGGGCAAGTCATTGTAGACTAGCTAGTTGAAGCACCCCTAGTGGATGCATATCCATTGGTTACAAAATTTCCAAGTGAACATCTTTGCAACATCATAGAACAACCAATCTAGAAATTATATTTTGATGGGTCCTTCACATCACATGGTTTGGGGGTAGGCATCTTGTTTGTCACCCCTCAAGATGATTATCTCTCTAAGGTATTCAAATTGGCCTTCCCATGAACTAACAATATAACTAAGTATGAGGCTCTCCTCATGGGTCTCAAAATCACCATTAAATGGAACATAATAGAAATGTAGTTCTTTGGCGATTCCCAACTTATTATCAAGCATGTCAATGATGAATTTTAGACAACAGACAATAGGATACTCCCTTATAAAAGAATGATTGATGACTTCAATAAATATTTTCAATCCATTCACTTTGAGCAAGTCCCGAGATCACAAAACAAAGTGGCAGATACCATGGCTACCATTGGCTCCCTCCTTGATGTTCCCCAAGAAGCGCCAGAATATGAGTTATTATTGAACAACTTCTCTCACACACTTATGAAGGTCCCGAAACTGAGATTGTGTGCAAAATTGGTGGTCCCTAGTCCCCATGGTACCAATATATTTACACTTACCTCAAAAATGGTATCATCTCCCCTCACCTCACCCGCAACCAATGCCAAAATCTTATGCATTGATATTATTGTTTCATCATCTTGGGAGGTAACTTATATCATCAAGGCTATCACAATGTCCTCTCTAGATGTTTAGACATTATGAAATCAAACCTCACATTACAAGAGGTACACACCGACACTTGTGGTACTCATACGAGTGGCATATTTTTAGACAAACAACTATTAAAAGTAGGGTACTACTGGCCCATCATGGAACATGATGCTTATGATTTCATCAAGAAGTGCCTTTCATGTCAACAACATGCATATCTCATTCACGTGCCAACATATGATTTGTAACCAATCAAAACACCATGGCCCTTTTCACGTTGGGGTTTCAATATCGTTGGCAAGACTTCCCCTCCCTCATATCATGGACACAAATTCATTACCACCGTCATTGAGTACTTCACAAAGTGGGTCAAAGCTGTACCACCTACTCTTACTACTGGTTCCCAGATATCCAAATTCATCCTCTACCGCATCATCTATCGCTACAGAATCCCTTCCACCATCATCACTGAAAATGGTGCTCCATTTAAGATTAGATTTGTCAAAGAACCTTGCAACATGTACCATATCTATGACCACTTCTTCACTTCATATTACCCTCAAGGTAACGATCAAGATGAGGAAACCAATAAAACTCTTCTCAAAATCCTTAAGAATATTGTCGACAAAACCAATCATGACTAGCGCCTCCAACTCAATCTTGCCCTTTGGGCATACCACACCAACATCTGTACTCTTGTCAGTTCCGATCCATGCTTGTGTATAGCACTGATGTAGTCTTGTCAATTTAGGTTGAACTTCCTTCTTTGTGCATGCCACTCAAGCATTTGGTCATGGATAAAGATTATCATGTGGCAAGGCTTACCCAGTTAGATTTGTTAGATGAGAAGAGACAATAAGCTTATGATCATTTTTTGGTCTATCAAAATCACCTCAAGATGAGTTATGACAAGAAAATCAAACCTCATCAATTTCAGGTTGATGATCTAGTGCTTAAAGAAAATCAGAAGGTACAATAGGACCATGAGAAGAAAGGAAAGTTTGAACCAAATTGGCTTGGACCTTATGTCCTCACAACAAAATATGGTTCGAGAGAATATCATTTGTCTACTCCAGAAGGGGAACCTTTGAGTGATCCTTTCAATATCATTCATTTGAAAAGGTTTTACACTTGAATCATTGCAGTGTATCTCACTATTAAAAACTATAGAAAAATTCCCTAAAAAAGAAAGAAAAAAAAAGAATAAAAATTTAAGAGAAAAATTTATCCAATGGTGAAAACTTTGTAAACAGGTGCCTTCGACAAGTTCATGTGGTAAACACTTGGAAAACAAGTGTCATGTGTAGGAGGGCCTTGTAATTATCTTTGAGGTTCGCTTCACTTTTCATCACCATCACCTCACATCTATATCATTTTCCTCCATATGCTTGACCGCTCTATTTCACCTGCTATTCAGCTACATCATTTGCATTCATCCTTTCGCCCTCTTTCCATGATCGTTATCCAGGTGTTTCATCAGTGTAGTGCATCATAACATTGTCCTTCTATCCCAATTCCTAATATTTGTTTATTTAGTTGTATATATCAGTCAGTTTATTGTTCTTGTACATAGCGTTGGTCATGTGTCTTTATCTAGCCTCCTTGTACATATATCCTTAGGTCCCATATTTTGTGTCAGTTAGTCATGTGTCATTGAGACTGTGTCCCTATCGAGATAGTGCTTTAACAGTAATCTTTTGGCCTCCTTAAGGTCTCAGGTGTCTCACTTGCCTCTTTTCATAGGAATCCTAGTTTATTATCCATCATCAATCTTTGCAAGATGTATCCTTCTTCACATCAGATCGATCAATCTCAACCACCAACCCTCCTTATGGAAAAAAGGTACTTGAGATACTTGTTATTTCTTTGGTGCTTTTGGATCTTTATTTATCTTTATCTCAAGCTTCCTATTTTTACCTCTTTATGGTTGCCATGATCCTTTATATCATGGTGTGTTGTGAATAATGAAACTAGGGGCATGGTCTTTCTTTTTTTGTTTGCATGTGTTTTCTTGATGTGTCCCATGTTGTTGTCTCATGAGATCTCAGTTGTCTCATGTTACACTAGGGAATATCTTCTACTTGTGGTTTTTCCAACATCATTTTCCTTAAAGTTCCCTATAACTTTGTGAGATGTTAGACTAACATTTTGGTTTGTTGAGTCAGTCCACACATTGGCTATGAAATCACCTTGGTTCCTCATACCTTGGTACCTCATATATATAATGCTAAATCAAAATAAGTGCTAACTACATGGCAGATCCTTTTTGTGGTGCTCTTGCTCAAGCTTCAAACCTCATTTCACTTTGTGTCATCCCTCCTTTTCACATCCTAGTTTGCTCCTCCACATCCCTAATCCTTGTGGTTAGGAATGTGAATGTTTCTGAGTCCTATCTCTACCCTAGTCAAGCTCATGTTGTGGGCGACTTATGGAGTTTATTGCATTTCACTTCATTTAGTGTTGCATTTATTGTGCATTCATTTGATTCATTATCATCAACACGCCTTTTATTTAGGTACATTTCATTTCACTTCATTTAATATTGAATTTAGTTTGCATTCATTTCATTTAGTATCATTAATGTGCCTTTTTATTTATGTACATTTCATTCCATCTAGTCTCACATTTTGCATACATTAGGTGCAATTCATTCATTATCAATAATGTTGCTTTTATTAGATTCATTTATTATTCTTGATAAGTTTTGGTAATCATCTACAATTACATTTAGGTACATTATCAACATATAGCACCATCATATTCATACATCATATGTAAATCATCATATCCATAAATCATCATAAGACATCATGTCATGCATAACACATAGCTTAATATCATCATTCTCATACATATCATAACATCATAGATGCATATTATAAAACATCACATCCTACATCACACATGTCAATAACATCATTATTGCATAATATAGACTCATATATCAAATACATATCATAAATTATCCTACATCACAAAGCGTCAATATAATCATGACATCATCATCATACATACATATAAGCATGCATAACAATAATATAATCACATCACATCATTTAGGCCATCATCAATGTCTCTCATATATAAATGTCCAAAAAAATTAAAAAATATACAATGCCCATGTGTCAAATAAATCATGAGTACAATAAATAATCACCATAGTATCACATCATATACATCTACATCATGAGCTCAAAAAGTTACTCAATGAGTGATTTGGTCTAGGGAGACTCCCTTGATCTCTACTCTACTCTCGATAGTACCTAAACAGTCAGGGAATCCTCTACCTATGTACCTATCTATGGTGGTGGTACCTATGCTATCAAGGCCTCCTCTCCTTGTATCCTATCTCCTCCTATCTCTATTATATCCTGTCTTGTCCCCTTCCCCATGCATCAGTCCCATCCCACACAAGCACCCCCTCCAATTGCATCAACCTAAAAGATAATCCCCACCCTATGCCAAAATTTCTCTCTCTCGGTGCCTTGGGAGGCCTCATCATTGAATCTACCTTGCTATGAGAGGACTTACTCCTCTTTAACTACCAAGTGTGTCCATTGTGGCTGCTATGCCTCAAGGATCCATTGTTTCTTTACTAAGAGGATTCCCTTGTCCTCGATAAGTCCCATTTGTTTTGATGACCCACTTCATGGTGTGGTTTTGTGATGAGGTACTCATGGCCCTTATAGGTACATATGTCTGCCTCCTATCAGCTAGCACCACTGCTTGATAGGCCATCTTGTAAAACTTGGCCGCCTTTGCCAACCCTATGACCTATTATTGTCGCTATTGAATCTGTGTGGCTTGTTATTGTACCATGATTGCTAAGGCCCCCTCTCTCACTCCTATTCCTCCTCTCCTAGCCTCATCTCTCTCATCATGAGCTTCATCCCTTTCTTGCCTACCCTCTTGATCTCCTCATATCCCTTGGACTATGTAGCCTCCAAAAAACCAGTTGTTTCTTTTGCTATCTCCCACTCCCTCCTAAGCCCATCTCTCTCTATCATGGCTACATCCAAATGAGATTGAAAGTTGTGCCTCTCTATAGTCACCTGGGATACCTCCCTGGTTTTTTCCCTTGCTAGGTCCCTCTCCACCACCATTCCATTGTATAATCCCTACATCTTGGTCAGGGTGACATCCAACTCCTGCTCCCTCACCATCTGGTTGAACCCTTGTGTTGAGTTGTCCCCTTGCTTATGAACTCTATGGAGTTTCTTTGTCAACTGCTCTATATGTCTTTGTTGATTCTTTATGTCTTGCACATGGTGCTCAGCCCGCTCATCCACATCCACCTTGTGCCTCCTACTCCCCCATCTAGGGATCGGGTCCCAACATTTTTTGGAGCTTTTTCAGGGATCAGGTCCAAATCTTCTTATATTTCTCAGATCCAAGAGCATGCCTCAATCTGATGATTGTAGCTCACTATTTCTATGTTTTTAACTTCATTTTCAATATTTTACCTTAATTTCAGCAATTCAACTCACAAAAGAGGGCAAACAAATCTACCCCTTGAATCCAATCAATTATTTTAGTCCTTATCTTTGTTGGTTCATGACTAAATCTATTGGATTCAACCCTCTTTTGAATGTGGTGGTCCCTAAGCAAGATATTAGTGGGTTTCATCCTTCTTGTGGTGGAAACCCTAATATTTTTCAAATTGAAATTTTTATTTACAAGTTTAATTTCCAATTCAATTTCAAAAATTAAGAGGTTAATTTCACAAAAAAACCCTAATTTTTAAATTTAAAATTGAGCTTGTGGGTTGTTTAATTTGGATTAATTATTTCAGATTTGATTATTCATGCAATTACAAATTCAATTTTCGCTCATAGATCTTATTTTAATTAAATTACATAAATTAAGAGGTTTAATTCATAAAAAAACCCTAATTTATTAATTTGATTTTTGGGTTGCACAAATTTTCAAATCCATTTTCATGATATGTTATGCTATGATATAGAGGCATTTATCTTTCAAATTCACAAACCAAATTGCTTCATTAATTGGTTAATCAATTACTTTCACAAAATTTTGCATTGTTTAATCACAATTTTCAAAATTGAAATTCAAAAATTTCCATCCTTTATTCAATTTTCCATATTGAGTGAACATTACTTTGGTTACATGAACATATGAATGTCTTGTTTTATCATAAGAGCATATGGAGTTTTTTATCTTATTTTGCTAGTTCAATTTTAGGTTACATTAAAGATGTTCATGATGTTCCCTTTCATGCATATTATGATAACCTAGTTCTTCCTTTCATTCATAGCTATGATCTACCCTCTCCCAAAATTGATCTCATTAATGAGGGCACATTCGTGCACAAAGGAAATATGGACACTTCTTTCAAAGATCTCCCTCCTAAAGATAAAACTTTGGAGAATGATGTTCATCCTTCTCCTAAAATGTACCTCCCTTATAAGGATTATTTGGTGCGAGAGGATGATATTGTATCTACCTTTCCTATAAATACCATACCTTCTTTTCATGGTCTTTCTTCCAGAGATGAAGCATTAATGACATATAATAGTCCATTTCCTAATGTTTGTATTAATCATTAAGATAACTTAGAGCAAGAGGATGATACTATTTCTCATTGTTATAATGTTTCCAATGCTCTCTCTCCCAAAAATGAAGGACCAAACAAAGATCAAATCAATGAAATTCATATTGCTGAGAACCCTAAGATTGTTCCTAATTATCATGTTGTGCCTTATACATATAACAATGAAGTACTTGCTTTGGAAACTAATGAGAATATACAAATTGAAGCACAATATGCTTTGTTAGTTCCTACAATTCTCTCTCCAATTCAAACAAATACAAAATCTCCTACTAAAAAAGTTCCTAAAGAAGAGGTCTTGGAGGATGATTGGGGGTCATTAGATTTCACATCTTCTCTTTATAGAAAATCTAGGGCACTTGAATTTGATACTCAATTTTTTTATCCTAACACATGTTTAGAAATTGATTAGGCCTATTTATACTTCAATCCAATTCCACCTAAGAGTGAACCCTCTCTTGATCTTACACATGGATACAATGGACAAGTTTTAGGATGTGTGCAACAAAGTCTTGAAAGTCATGAGAAATCACACTCTTCTAATGAAAAGCTACGTTTCTAACTGTAGACACCTAAAAATGTCATTAATTCTACACTAATTATTCGTCTATTTAATTAAGTAATTATTTAATTATTTGATTAAATTAACTATTTCTTCTAATCATCTCCCTTCAACACTTTTAATTATTCTATTTCTATTCTCAAATCATTTTAATCAGTTAACCATATCTCAATTATTAATTAAATATCAATTATTTAATTAATTACGATCTTTTCCTTAGTTAAATAATCTTTATTATTTAATTAATTCAATCTCCTAAGTTTAAATAATTTCATTTAAATTAATTAATTAAATTCCTCCAATTCCCCAAATTCTAATTCCAATTAATTCCATCTAATTTCATTTCTCTCAAATTTGAATTTCAATTAATTTCACCTAATTTTATATCATCAAATTCACATTTTTCCCAAATCTGAATTTCAGTTAATTTCATGTGCATTTCAACATTTGAATGACCAAATTCAAATCCAAATTGAAAATAAAAATCAAATTCATTTTCAAATTCCTATAACACATGCTAAAATCATATCTGATTGATCAAATCAGTTGTCTAATCAGTTAACTCAGTCAACTCATCAATCACCCCTTTTAACTCAAAATCAACTTTTTATGACTAATCAATCAATTCAATCATCTCCCTAGTCTATTTAGTTCACTAATCAATCAAATGAGTTTACTAATCCATCTATTCAGTTCACTCTCCAATCAATCTAGTTGACTACTCAATCAAATGAGTTAACAAATCAATCAACTCTGTTGACTGATCAATCAATTTCAGTTGTCTCGCAATCAACATTTGAGTTCAAATTCTCACCTCCTTTGTGTTGAAAATCTATAAATTCAACATCATTTTCTCATTTCAAGCTAGAATCACAGTCTTCAATATTGTTGTCTATTTTATGCAGGAAATCAAGTGCAATACCTGAGAGCCACCTACATCAACAACAATGGAGAAGAACAATGGAAGCACAAGTGGAGAATAGGGAGTTTTAACTAGCTTAATATTCTTATTTCCTTCATTTATTTCATTCAACATTTTTAATTATTCTATTTCTAATTCTCAAATCATTTAAATTAGTTAAACATATCTCAATTATTAATTAAATATCAATTATTTAATTAATTATGATCTTTTCCTCTATTAAATAATCTTTATTATTTAATTAATTCAATCTCCTAAGTTTAAATAATTTTATTTAAATTAATTAAATAAATTCCTCCAATTCCCCAAATTCTAATTCCAATTAATTCCATCTAATTACATTTCTCTCAAATTCTCATTTCTCCCAAATTCCAATTTCAATTAATTTCACCTAATTTCATATCATCAAATTCACATTTTTCCCAAATTTGAATTTTAGTTAATTTCATGTGCATTTTAGCATTCGAATGACCAAATTCAAATCCAAATTGAAAATGAAAATGAAATTCAATTTCAAATTCCTACAACACATGCTAAAATCAGAGCTGATTGATCAAATTAGTTGTCTAATCAGTTAACTCAGTTAACCCATCAATCATCCTTTTTAACTCAAAATAAATTTTTTATGACTAATCAATCAATTCAGTCATCCCCCTAGTCTATTCAATTCACTAATCAATCAATCCAGTCATCTCCCTAGTCTATTCAGTTCACTAATCAATCAAATGAGTTTACTAATCCATCTACTCAGTTTACTCTCCAATCAATCTAGTTGACTACTCAATCAAATGAGTTAACAAATCAATCAACTCTGTTAACTGATCAATCAATTTCAGTTGTCTCCTAATCAACACTTGAGTTCAAATTATCACCTCCTTTGTGTTGAAAATCTGTAAATTCAACATCATTTTCTCATTTCAAGCTAGAATCACAATCTTCAATATTGTTGTCTATTTTATCCAGGAAATCAAGTGCAATACCTGAGAGCCACCTACATCAACAACAATGGAGAAGAACAATGGAAGCACAAGTGGAGAATAGGGAGTTTTAACCAGCTTAATCTTCTTATTTCCTTCATTTATTTAATTGAATTGTGTTTAGAATCGGTTTAATTAGGTAAGGATTCTTGTGATTTGTCCTTTTAGTCTAATTAGCCTCAGACTTCTGATGATTTCAAATATGATAGCATTTGGTGAACCCGACGTGAAGCATGCTAACCTTCATTTTTTGTTTTGAAAGATTTTGTAGATCCGTATGTGCACAAGATTCTTGGTTTCACACTTGCATTCGTAGAAATTCACAATTGCTCATAAAATTTTGCAATTTCTATCAAATCATTTCGCAATTTCTTAAACATCTCACAATTTATTTAAAGGGTTGCAAATTTAAAAAGTCTTTTGTCGCTCCTTTATTATCTACTCTTGCGCACCTAACCCAATTTTTTTTTTAAATTCTGGAAAATTTAATTTCTGCATATGAGATGTATTTAATCCAATGGCAGGAAAGGGGACCCTCAGAATTTCAGGAGCAAGGAAGGCAAAACAACATAGGAGACAACAAAAGACATATCGAAGAATCTTAAAGGTAGAACGGGAGCTCCGTGAGATCGAAGAAAAAGAGGAGATTGCTCAATATCACAGGAACATCCACTGTTTCTTAACCAAGTACAAGTTTTTTGATGAAATTGATGTGATGGCTCGCGTGGTGTGGGACAATGTCATTGCAGAATAACCCTTCTATCTTCTGTCTTTTTCTGTTGTTTATAAAAATTCAATTTTTTTTTTTTTTTTACTATGAGCAATTGATCTTATATCAATTCACAATTGAGTAGTCATCACATTGCAATTGCTTAAACATTAATTTGCAATTGATGATACATCAATTCACAATTGATTTGATATCAATTCAAATTTTCTATTTAGGTAATTCACAGTTGTTAGATTTAGTTTTTCTTATTTTGTTTTGTTTCTTTTTAATCAAGTTCTGCCTACGGGGTAGTACCCATTATATTTCCTTCAAAAAAAACCTTACAAAGGGTGAAGGAGATGAACTCCTATGGCTACATCCCACATGGATCAATTATACAAATACTTAATCCCATTGCCCATAGCCACCAACCTATCCCCTACTCCATCAGGAAAGAGATCAACATTTTCCTGGAGGAGAGCTTCAAACCTTTCCATGCTATTCTCCTTAACAATACCTGCCTTGAAAATGGTCCAGGCCTTCTGCATCTTCTTCTTCTTCCCTTCTGCCTGCAAGCCAAAATACCCCAGCATACAACCATCTGCTGGGCTAGAGACTATTCCATCCAAGGCTCTCATAACTTCAAGAAAAATGCCTTCATCCACTGTCCTACACAGGATACCATTGGCTGAGATGGGGTGGCCCAACACTTGAATAATCGACTGAAACAAATCCTCCATCAGATGACTGTCATGAAAATGTCCCCCGTCCTAATAGTCAGGGCCCAAAATGTCTACCACCATGACTTTCTCCTACTCGTTGGCCTTTTTAAACAATCGCTCCACCTATTCTTCGGGTGTTTCCTCCAACCCGACGATCTTGCTGCATTTACAAACAATTCCTAGATGATCCACCATTCTTTCGAGTGCTGAAAAAGAATTCCTGATTGATTTGATAAATATTGTTCTCGGTGGACCTCCATCAATGCTCCCCTTCCAATGAAGCTTGAGGTGATCCGACTGACAGTAAAACTTGCGTATTGGCTGTGAGGGAAACACCCTCTACCAACATCGTCAAATGCATTCTGTCCATACCCTGATAGGATCTTTGATTCTGCAAACATATTATTTTCGATGAGTAGCAATTTCTAGGCATCTTGATGAACTACTCAGGTGCCATGTGTTCTTGCCGCCAAAGAGTCAATGTCCTGTTTACAAACTCCAATTTGTACTCCGCCAAATTTTATCAATTTGCCACTACAATACCCTGGCAGCTGATGGGGACCAAAAGGTCATAGCCATGCTATCTGATCCCCTGTTGAAGATATCTTTTGCAGTCCTTCAAGCATTGTCCTTAGATATCCTCCATTGCATAAATCATTTTTAGCACCCGAGCCAGCCAAAACACATGTGTTGCTTCACACACTCACCTTAGCATCTATATAATCATACAGTCTGCTGACCCCCGAAGATAGTTTCCCAATCAATGGTGAATCTATAATTTGATAGACCTCGAACACTATGTGCAATCATGTTACTAATACCATATCACCTACCTCGATGCATACTTCCTATCTCAGACAAGATCTCTGTTATCGGATTCCAGATCTTGGAATCCTGGCTTTATCTACAGCAAGGACTAAAAATAGACCGTCCGACAATTCCTCCACATTAGACAGTTGTTTTGGACCATCGCAATCAATTCCACTATTTGCAAGCCAATTCGCCGCCGAGTTGCCCTCTCGATATATGTGTTTGAAAGAATATCTTTCTAAGCTATCACATAAACCTTGGATCTTGGGATGACACGCCTCCAATTTCCAATTTTTGAATTTTTGTTTGATTATCCTGTTCAAGACAATTTGAGAGTTGCCTTCTACTTCTAACGATCAAAATCCTTGGCCCACATTCCATTCCAATATAGCTAACAACCCTACAATTTCTGCCATATTGTTTGTAGTGATTCCTAAGGGACCAAAATTTGCACTAACAAAATTACCAAATTCATCCCTTATAATGACCCCATAGCTCAATTTACCAGGATTGCTGCGGCTAGCCCCATCAAAGTTAACCTTCAAGCTTCCTGCTGAGGGAGGACTCCAAACTATACTTCCTCTATTCTACTTCTTGTCAACAAACTTGTAACCACTGTTCTTCGTCAAATTCCATAGCCTTTCCATTTCTTTGTCCCAGGAAGAATAAGTGAAATACTTCCTTCCCACTACTTTGACGTTTATAACTTCTTCAATGGCTACTTTGATTTTTGGGATTAGAAGCTCAAAAGGCAGAGCTTCCTCGTTGAACACCCTTCGATTTCTCTCCTTCCAAATATTCCATGCAAGCATGGCCAGACTAACCACCCACAAAATGCTCCATTTTGATTTCTTATAGCATGTAGGCCATGCCAATAAAAAACTTTTTAGTGATTGACTTCTCACCGATCCATACTGCAATTTATCCAATAGCCAATCCCAAACTCTTTTAGTGTATGAACACCAGAATAAAAGATGATCCGTAGTCTCTTCATTCTCCTTACATAGTATACATACACTTGGACCTGCAATTCCAATTAGTTTCAACCTTTCCCCTGTTAGTATATGACCATGCAATGCTGTCCAAAGGAATGCCCCTGCCTTGGGCAGTACCATTTTGTGCCAACACAATGCCGAAGGCCAATCCACATTCTGTTCTCTGCTTCTAAGAATCTCGTATCCCAAATTAACCTTATATTTTCCAGATTTTGACACACACCATAATAAACAATCTACTTATTTTTGGTAGATAATTTTTTTCTTTCTACTCAAGATATCCTTCAATTTAATACAGTTTTCCATCTTCCATTCACCCACAATTTTCCACTCAATCCACTCAGCCTCCTTCTGCCCTTCCAAAATGTAAGCCACAAAAGGACCAACCAGTGCTTCCACTTTATTAATCCACACCGGATCATCCATTTCCTCAGCTAAGGAAATGTCTCCATTCCAAGAATCTCTCCAAAATTTTGCCTTTCCACCGTTGCCAATTTTCCAAGTTAAATGCTCTGTTATGATATTTCTGCTTTCCCAAATAAATTTCTAAATTGGAGATCCATTGATCGAGTTTGCCACAGTAAAAATCCTATCTGCTTCATTTGAGTCCAAATACTTTGCAGTCATGATCTTACACCAGGTTTTTTCAGGCTGCTCATACATCCTCCATGCTAACTTAGCACCTAGAGACAAATTGTGCAAGTCCATTTTCCTTAGACTCGCTCCCCCATCCATTTTAATAAGACAGGTTGTATCCCAATTTATGAGTGAAATTTTCTTTTTCTCATGCACCCCTTCCCATAAGAACTTTTAAAGCAAACTGTCTAGCTCTTTTGTAGCTTTATATGATAATCTGAAGCATGACATATGATATATAGGGATCGCTGAAAGAACAGATTTAATCATTTGGATTCTCCCCACCTGTGTTAACCATTTGTTCTTCCATGAAGATGCCTTTTCTTGACATTTGTTAATCAATTCCTCCCACATTCTATTTTGGTATCTACCAAGATCTAGTTGCACCCCTAAATACTTCAGAGGAAGACTGCCAGTCGAAAATCCCAATATCTTACCAATTTTACTTTGCATCCTTACATTAGTATTAAAGAAATATATCATTGACTTATCAGTGTTCATGCTTTGTCCCAACCCTTTTTCATAATCATTCAGTAACATCTTCATTACCTTAGCTTCCTTCTTAGTGGCTTCCCCAAAAATAATTGTGTCGTCGACAAATTAAGAATGGGAAATTGGATCAATATTGTCATGGATGTGTACACCTTTCCACAATCTTGTTTCTACAAGTTTTTTAATATTTCTTCCAATAATTTCGGCCATTAATACAAACAAAAGTGGAGACAAGGGGTCACCTTGTCTAAGACCATTCGTGGCATGAAAAAAACCATCTATAGATCCATTTACAATAATAGAATATGAAACAAAAGTAACACAATGCTTTATACAATTTATCCAACTAGAATCAAAACCGAATCTTTCAAGAATAGAAAAGAGGAAGTACCAAATCACCCGATCATACGCCTTACTGATATCTAATTTGACCACCATCCGCTGCATCTTGCTTCTTTTCATCGAATGCATGGTTTCAACAACTGTGATTCTACTATCAACAATTTCTCTACCAGGGGTAAATCCATGTTGCTCTGGAGACACTAGCTTGTCCAAAACAAGCTTCAGCCTATTAACCATTACCTTAGATATTATTTTGTATAACGAATTACATAGAGATATAGGCCTATAATCAGCAATGCTTGAACAACTTTGCTTTTTTGGGATCAGAGTTATAAGCGCGTTGTTCACTTCTTTCACAAATTCCTCCACCACCAACCATATGTCCTCACCCATGAACTTCCAACACTTCTAATAAAATTCCATGGTCACCCCATCTGGTCCAAGAGCCTTACGCGGATGTAATGCAAATGTAGCCTTTTTAATTTCATCTTTTGTAATTGGAGACATTAGTATATCATTATCCTCCTCCGTAATCTTCTTGTCAATAATATCCAACAGATATCCAACAGATTCATCACTCTCCCCCACCGCAGATCCCAAAATTTTCTCAAAATATCTTATTGCTATGCATTCCAACTCCTCTTCTTTACCAACCAATCTGCCTGAATCATCCGTCAAATGATTAATTTTGTTTTTGTTCCTCTTTGCTTTTAATGAAGCATGAAAGAATTTTGAATTTGAATCTCCAGCTTCGATCCATAATTCTCTGGATTTGTCCCGCCAAAACATTTCTTCTCTCAGAAGAATCTCTGCCAATTCTGCTTTAAGAGAATTATTAGTATTAAATTCTTCATTTGACATCCCCTTCTCAATCACCAAGTTATTAAGCTTGTCAAGTTCCACTTCCACCCTCATTTTCTCTAAAAAAATATTCTTGAAGGATTCAACATTCCATATTTTAATCTTGTTCCTCAAATATTTCATCTTCTTAACAAAACAATAGCTTGGAGTACCTTTATTATCTATACATTCTTCCCAGCACTTCTCAATGTTTTTTCCAAAGTTTATATCTCTCCACCATATGCTCAAGAATTTAAAATTCCCTTTCACCTTTGCCATTGATGTGGTACAGTTCAACTGAATCGGGAAGTGATCCGAGAGTGTTAAGGGTAGAATTGTTGTCTCCAAGTCAAACTATCCTCTAATCCAATATGTTCTAGTGAATATTCTGTCCAATCTCTCTGAAATTCTGCTAAAATTTGCCCTCCTATTAGTCCATGTAAAGTTTCCTGATTTAGGGATAACGTCGAAAAGGTTATTATCTATCACAAAATCTCAGAAATCTTCCATCACACGAGCATTCATTCTTAAACCTCCAGATTTTTCTTCGTTATTGAGTATGGCGTTGAAATCTCCTGCCACTATCACTTTCTCCAAATCAACCATTCTAATTTGTTCTGAGATTTCCTGCCAAACCCTTTTCTTTTCTTCTATCTTGGTCGGACCATAAATGTTGAACAAAGAAAATACCAGATCTTCCTGCAAAACTCTTACTTTACATTGCATCCAATTTTCTTGCTTGGAGATCGAGCAAACTGAAACTTTATCAGGGTTCCATAGAACCACCAATCCACCCATGAACCCATTCGCCTCCTGAAAAACACCATCCCACATCCTACTAAAAGATTTGAAAAATGATGCTTTTTCTGCATTTAGCTTGGTCTCTTGCAGTATTATAATATCACTTGAAATTCTTTGTATTGCCCTCTTGACCAAGCGTTTTTTGTCAAGGGCCGATAGACCCCTGACATTCCATGTTGTTATCACACTAATTATTCCTTTCTCATTTGCTCTGTCCTCTCTTTTCTGTTTATTGTTTCTTCTGCCCCTTACTCCTTTTGCTTTCCCCAACAGAACGTTTGTCGATTGGCTGATGCATGTAGGATCAATGTTATCCAATTCATCAGTTTGAAATGGTTCATCATCTGAACCCCTTTCATAATCAAATTTAGTATTTGACAACCCTTTTTCTCTAGAAGATGTGCCTCTACAAACCTTCTCTGCATTGTTTCTACTGCCATTTATGTTTACTTTTATAGATTCAAAATTATTTTCCTTTCCCATGATCTCACCATCTTTCTCTATTGCTATCTCCATATTATCCATCTTGTTCTCCTTGTCACCTTCATCTACCATTAGCAGTATTTCCGATTCTTTTCTTTCTTTCAAATGTGTCTGTTCATCTTCCTTATTTTTTTCCTTTCCTTGAGACTCAACCATTTTCTTGCTTTCCTCTATTTTTCTTCTCCATGTTTGTGTTGGTTTTCTAGGAACATTTCTTGCCTTTCTGACATACATCTTGCATTCCTTCTCGCTATGGAATTTGCTACCACATCTAGGGCATCTTGCTAAAAAAATTCTCTCCACTTTTTGAATCCATTCCCCGCATTCAGATACCAAGGTTATGCTCTCAGGAATACTTTTAACTGCTGCAATTCTCATTCAGGCACTTTTGCAAATGTCTTCTTCATCATCAAAATATGTTTCTAGCAATGTGCCCAATGTTCTACCAATTTTCTCCCATAGTTCCTCACTCCAATATTCTATCAGAAGGTTATATAGATGTATCCATACCGGCTCAGAATAACCTCCCAACGGAGTTGGGTCGAAATGAGGGGTCCATGGTTGGATGTATACTGCATGCATATTGACAAACCAGTTCCTATTAATGAGCGCACGATTTCTCTCCTCCTCGTCTTCAAACAAAACTACAAAGAAACCCTTTGCAATAAATTTAACCACAATTCTTTTTCCTTAATTGCATTCAACCCAATTTTTGATATCCTTTCTCGGCCAATTCAAACCTATAAATTTGGTGATTACCATATACTCTTCCCAGAACACCACATCCTCCTTTAATTCCTTAGTGAAATCTATTCGAATTTCCTCTGCGTGCCCTCCCTTTCCGCCATTAATAGGTAACACCATTGCAGAGCACTCCAATTCAATTTTTTCCTTTACTATTTTGTTTTGTTTCAGTTCTAGTTTTTATCAGAATATCTTTCTATCTGTAAAAAGACAAAACTCTATAATTGGAAAATTAGGCTGGATAGCCCACTATGTGCTGACTAACATCATTTTTTGCAGGGATAGCTTAGAAACATTTCAATTTGGTGCAAGTGAAATGAACCACAAACAAACTTGTATCTTATTCCACAATTGCAATGAAGGTTAAAATTGAACCCCATGCTTTTTTGAAGCAACATCTCCAAATAGAATAGAAAATCATTGCAATGAAAAGTTAAAAAGAACCCTTGTCTTTCGTGTTTTCGAAGGGATAAGTATTATGCTCTCCCCTTCAATGGGTGATTAGAAAACTAGACTCTCTTCTTTCATGCTTTTATTTATTTCTTGCAATTAAATCTTTTAGAAGGCCTGCCCTCCTGAGTTGTCCTTAGGGCACCATTAAGGCCGGTGAGAGGGGAACAACCTAAGTGGCCAACAACTAAAGCCAAGTAATCCAAGCCACTATAATCAAATGTGTGTGATGAAAATCATGTGTGACGAGTGTTACATGCTATCACAACAATGTTATGCCTCCCTCAATGCTTATATAGTGTATTAAAATATGTAGAGCGTAACCTCTACAAACTGGGAGACCTCCCTCAACGGAGTGTAAAACGCTGCTGATTGTGACCACTCAAATGAAACCCTATCTAAACACCATATAAATTCAAAGCCAAGCTGAGTCAGTAACCAGACACTTGTTTTATCATAGTGCAAGGGTGGGGAAGAATCTACCCCTAAGACACTCACCATATATCTCCCAGGATAACAAACCAATTGAGGAGCAATCTTCTTTGATCTAATTTCTAGAAAAAGGCAAAAAAATGGGTGCACCCTAGGGTGTGATAGGGTTGTTTGAGTTGACAGAGTATCAAGATGTGGGCTATGGTAATACTTGTGACCTTTTGATCTTAGGAGAGTCTATTTGATTTGATTTCGAATGACCCCAATTTATCGAGGACAAAATGAGATCTTGAAAAAGATCCCAACATTCATTGAAATTTGATTTTTTTTCCTATTCAACTGTTCTTTTCATGGTTTTATTCTTTTAATATGATTGTTGTGTCCTTTGCTACACTTCTACAAATTCAAAATATTGCTAGATACAAATTGCAACAAAGTCAAAGTTTCAGTGTTCAACAAGATCAAACAAAACCTCAACAAAGATAAGTGTCAACAACAACACCAACGTCAAATCCAAACCTTTTGCACAAATTCAAAGATGATGTACATGTTACTTTCAAGTGATCATAGGTCCTAGGTATTCAATTCATATAGAAGTACCATTAGAATAATCACACAAAGTCCTCACACAAGTCATTTCATTAAATTGTCTTAAGGTTAGTGTTGCATTAGAGTATAGGAATCATACGTAAAGTCCATGGGTATTAGAGGAGATGGAGAATTCCCATTTGAACAGCCAAATCTTGGGCCAAACAATGAACAATTACAAATAATTGATGGTTTAGATAACCTCGCTTGGGAAGTAAGAGTCAATCGTACCCAATATGATACAGTTGAGGCCGTCATAGATGATGAAATCCGAAAGTCTGTTCATCTTGATGAGAAGCTAAGGAAAGAGATACAAATAACAACTCAGAAAGAAGCCATTAGACAATTGAGAAGACCATAGCAACATTTCTCAAACCGTGTTAAAAAAAAGAAAAGTGTCAATCATTTTAGGTATCATTCATTCATTTCTAGGGTCTGGATTGTCTTTATAGTAGTCTTTATCATATGGGTCTAAAATGAAATGATAAATTCCCATTTGAACAACCCAATCTTGGGGAAAACAACGTTTAATTAGAAATAATTGACGGTATGAATATCCTTGCTGAGGAATTAATAATTGATCAAGACCAATACGACATAGTCCAGGTTGTCATAGATAAAGAAGTTCAGAAATTAGTACAGAGAGACATAGACCTCGAAAATCAAATTAAATAAGAGGCAAAATTTGAAGCTTTTTTGCAATACGTTGAAAATCTTGTGTTCAAATTTTGGAATCCTCGATAGTAAGTCATCATTCTTAGATCACGTTGTCTACACTTTAGTTTTTAGGAAGTCGTAGAAGCATATTTAGTTGCATTTAATCGAGCCTTGCATACACATTTTAGAGAGTCAAGATCACTTTGAAACAATATTCATGCCATTAACGCGTGCTCAAAAGGCAAAAAACCGAATGGATCCTAACAATGACCCCTTGGTTAACCCAACATGGAATATGGATCTATTCACACAACAACAAATACAGGGTTACACACCCACAACAATGTCAACAAACACAAACAGCATGCCTACCATTGATGAAATACGACATAATTTGACAAAGGAAGAGTTGGAAGCAACTCAACAAGATCTCGCAACATTAATGATTCTTAGCGCTCTCATTAATAGTGATAGAGATAGACATCTCGCTCTCTTTGTCCAAAATGGGGCCAAGTTACCTCCAGGGTAGACATTTGAACAATATTGCCACAAGGTGTGACATTCAATCAAAATATACCTCAAATATTAGTTACAACACAGACACAAGCAACAATTTCTACATCAACGCAAGATATATATCAAAATGCTAATATGGATACAACTTCAACATAGTCAATAGTGGCACCAACAAGTGCCAATATTACACCATTGACAATGCCCAATATGACGCTACAAGCTCCAATGGCTCACACCACTACCTTGGCAAATATAACTCAACTTGCAGTTTCGGTCGGTTCTACCCATAGTAGTCAAAATATGAATCAAGGGACAACTAGCTTGGGTCAGCCAAATGCCACTCCACAATTTGTGTACTTCACAACACCTACTGGGACTTATGGCACATAGTTACCTAGTTTGTCTGCATTTCAACAAGCTCAAAGGTACTCAAATACTATTCCTTTTGTGGGGAACATTCATCAAGTCAATACACCAATAACCCAAATAGAAATTCTGACCCAACAAATGGAGAACCTTCAAAAGCAAATGGCCAGTATGCAAGCAGGTAATGATGAAAAGAGTTACACCATGGAGGATCTCTATTTGTATCCTTTTGACATAAAATTATACATGCTACCATTTCCCCCACATTTAAAAACTCCAAATTTTGACAAATATAGAGGGAAAGGGGATCCTTGAGATCATATAAGAAAATTATTCACGAAATGTATTGAAGTAGCTCACAATGATAAATACTTAATGAGACTATTTTCCAAGAGCCTTGGAGGGACAACATTAGAATGGTTTTCACACCTTCCACCAAAAATTACTTCATGGGGAGAATTGGCTGAGTTATTTATATCCAACTTTGCCTTCAATATAGATAATCCATTTACCTTAATGGATTTATGTGCAACAAAGCAAAAAGAAGGGGAGACTTTCGCCACATTCTTATAAAGATGGAGAGTTCTATATCACATATGTCTTAATCACATCCCTGAAGAAGATCAAGCAGACATCTTTAATGAAAATCTTGTGCCTCCAATTAAGTATCCATTACAAATGCAAGGCCTGAATAATTTTAAAGACATAACAGAAAAAGGCATCAAATGTGAAAAAGGACTATTAGAACAAGGAATATTGAAACACCACAAGGATAGTAGACCAACCACCAACACAAAGAATGAAAGACCAAAATTTTGGTCTAGAAACAAAAATGTCACAAACGATGGAGTTGTTGACGCATGTGTTGTAAACAGAGCTCAACCAACATTATCTCTAAAAGGACAAGCTAATTTTGCCAATAAGAACCAGTCTCAGACAAACAACACCAATGCACTACAGTCAAATAATCCAAGGCCACCAAGGATAGGCGCACCTAGAAGGAACTCTACACCCCTCAATGAACCTATTGAATCAACACTGAAAAAGTTGATACAGAGCATGCCATAATTTTACCAGAAGCTAGGTCATATGAACTAGGTCCATTTAAGCCCGTTTGGTGGAATGACACTAATTTTTGTGAATATCACTGCAATAAAGGTCACAAGACAACAATTTGCTACAAATTGAAGAACCTCATCCAAGATCTCATTGATCAAGGTGACATTACTGTGCATAATAATAAAGCACCAAACACAGATCATATCATTTTCAATGATCCTTTTATCAAACATGACAAAGGAAAGGCTTCTAGTTCTAATGTACAAAATAATACTACCAATTATACCATTGTAGCATTTGACTATGCCATTAACACACTAAGTGAAGGACGTGAAATAGTAGCTACAAACACAATGAACCCTAAAAGCAAAGATTGTTCCGTCATCACTAGAAGAACAAAGGTCACATTACAAGGAGTGCCTTCAAACCTACCTTCAATAACTAGCAACTACAATATGGTGGATGAGTTGAAGTGAACTCCAACCCAAATTTCACTATTTAAGTTATTGCGCATATCACCAACCCATAAAGCAGTCCTGGATAAAGCCTTACAAGATTTGGTTGTTGCTAGAGATATTAATGAGAACACATTCCAATCCATGGCTGGAAACTTGACAACTTCAAAGGTTGCATTCACTGAACATGATATCCTTGCAAACCGATGCATGCATAATGATCCCTTACACTTGGAAGCTTTGGTTGATTGAAAAAAGGTTCTTAGAGTACTTATAGATGGTGGAGTTGGCCTCAACATATGCACTCTACATTTGATCAAAGCTTAAGGATATTCTGAACATTATATTGACTCTACCAAGAGAATCAATATCAAAGCCTAAGATGATGAGGAACACCCTTCTAAGGGTGTGGTGACTTTACCAGTATAAGTAGGGCCAACTACAACAAATATCACCTTTCAAGTCCTAGACAAAGAATTAAGGTATAATATGCTGTTAGGTTGTCAATGGATACATACAATGCAAGTAGTACCATCAACTTTTCACTAATGTGTAAAATTCCCATATAATAGCATATAGATCACTATCCATGGTGACCCAAACCCTTTTCAACACTGTAATTATTTAAGGTAAAGCTCAAACAATCAAGTACCGAATAATCAGGAAGCTCCTATTCACCTACAAATGGAATCATTATCAATTAAATAAACAAAGAAAAATACACCAACCCCATATTCGCTGCATATTAAAGACATTGGTTGTGGAGAATATTCAATTTCAAGCACATCAGACAACAAACAATCTTCTTTTCTCCTAGGTCTTTTGGGAAGCCTCAAAACACAATAGTAAAGCAAGATAAAGGAAAAGAGATAGCAAAGTATTCAAATTCTTTCTCTTTCATTAGATGGGGAGACCTACAAGAAGAATCTCTAAACGAAGATATCAATCACTAGATATAAAAAGAAGAAGATGAAATGATAGTACCCAGGATACCTCTACATCAATATAGAAACAGATTCAAGATGTTACAAAAACATGGATATGATGGCACCACATGATTAGGACTACAAAAGCAAGGAATATTAGAACCTATTTTACCACATGAAAAACCAGAGAATCAAGGCTTGGGATATAAATATGTGCCAAGAATAATGTAAGCTAGACAATATACATTGGATATATTGAACAAGCCAAGGTTACCCTCAAAATACATACCCCAGAATCAGTCATCAACAAAGATATATTTCTCTCCACCTCAAAAAAGAAAGAGACCACTAGCATCTCCTATCATGGAACCAGATGGTGAAGACATGAGGCAACTTTTGCAAGAACCTAGCATAGAGATATCTAGCAGTACAGTACCTAAAACATCTGCACAAGAAAACATGGTAACAGATACAGGCTTAACACCAGCAGATGAACCAAATCCTTGGTTACTGTCAATACTTTTGCCAAGAGTAACAACTTCAACTCCTCCATTTGAATCAGATGAAGAAAGACTAATACTAGGCTTAAGAAGGGTATCCACAATACAAAGGAGATCCACTCATTTACAACAAACTCAATTACAAGAACAAGAGCATATAAGTGACACAAAATCAGAAAGTGAAACATACATAGAAAGCGTCACAGATTCTCATGACTTTGAATTTCCATTTGACAATGAAGACAACCCACCACCAATTTATGATGAAGAAACAACAGATCATAACCAAGTATGCATGATATCAGGATCCTCTAAGATAACAAGAGACAAAGACTTGGTCCTCACGCATCCATGTTTTATTGACTGGGGGCAAGAAGGAAAGCCACAATTAGATTGGTTTAAAAATGATGAAGCCATAGCTGAATTCTTAGCTGCAAGGGATGGATTCCCTTATAATGATCACAAAGCTGGCTATGCAGTAGATTTGGATAGAACTGCATATTTTGGTGAAGCAAGCTCCTCTCTTAATCATGATAGTGCTAATAAAGCTAAACAAATAATGGATGCCCTACCTATTGATAAAGAATAGTCAACATTATTGGTAGAAGAAACTGAGGAAATCAACATCAGCGATGCTGAGAAAGTTCGTAACATTCACCTAGCAAAATCCCTCGATCCAGTGGAAAAAGAGAAATCTATCAAATTCTTTAAGCAAAGACCCATCAATTTTACATGGTCTTATGCAGATATGCTTGGATTAGACCTGAAATTGGTCTTACATCACTTGCCATTACTTCCAGGGGTAAAACCATATAAACAAAAGCTTAAGAAGATGCACCCTCACATAGCCTTGTTAGTCAAAATTGAGCTACAAAAATTGTTAGATGTGGGTTTCATTAGGCCTATAGACTATGCTGAATGGATTTCAAATCTAGTCCCAGTATCCAAGCATACTGGAGGTATCAGGATCTGCACCGACTTCGGGGATCTTAACAAGGCTTGCCCAAAAGATGACTTTCCACTCCCTAACATAGACATCATAGTAGACTTGATAGCTGGAAATGAAATGCTATCACTCATGGGTGGTTTTTCTGGTTATAATCAAATCTAAATTGCACCAGAAGACCAACCTAAAACAATATTCACTTGTCCATGGGGAACATATTGCTGGAATGTGATGCCATTTGGCATTAAAAATGCAGGAGCCACATATCAAAGGGCA
Organism: Cryptomeria japonica; assembly: GCF_030272615.1. Lineage (NCBI taxonomy): Eukaryota > Viridiplantae > Streptophyta > Pinopsida > Cupressales > Cupressaceae > Cryptomeria > Cryptomeria japonica. The sequence continues at coordinate 102,173,873 of NC_081413.1, read as the reverse complement.
ATGTCCACCTTGTTTCATGACATGATACACACAATCATGGAATATTATGTAGATGACTTGCTAGAAAATTCCAAAACAAGAGATAGTCACTTAAACATATTGTCTAAGATCTTTGATAGACTTGAGCAATACAAGGTAAGACTCAATCCAAAAAAATGCGTCTTTGGGGTAACATTTGGCAAACTCTTGGGCTTCATTATATCCGATCGTGGAATTGAGATAGATCTAGAGAAAGTGAAAGATATTTTAGAAATGCCATCATCTGCTATGCTCAAACAACTCAAAAGTATACAAGGGAGATTACAGTCCATAAGGCGCTTCATTGCCCAATCAGCATAAAAGTGCCAACTATTTCAACATCTTTTAAAGAAAGGTGTTACATTAAAATGGACACAACAATGCCAAGAGGAATTTGAGACACTAAAAGAATATCTATTGTCCACTCCGATCTTGGTTCCACCCGTACATGGGAAACCATTACTCCTATATATAGCTGCAACAAACTCCTCTTTAGGCACTCTCCTAGCACAACATGATGAACAAGGAAAAGACAGACTCATCTACTACATAAGTAGAACACTCATTGGGTATGAGATCAACTACACCCAGATAGAAAGAGCATGTCTTGCAGTAGTTTTTGCATCACAAAAACTGAGACATTATATGTTGAGTCATAAAGTACAACTTGTTGCACAATTTGATCAACTCAAATACCCGATGAATAGAGTAGCACTAACTAGAAGACTTGCAAAGTGGGTCATGATACTCAATGAACTTGACATTGAATATGTCAGTAGAAAAGCCATAAAAGGACAAATCATAGAAGGCCAACTTGTAGAAGCACCTTTACAAGATAATCATCCAATGGTGATAGATTTTCCAGATGAATCAATATTTACACTATTGGCACAAACACATTGAAAATTATCCTTTGATGGTTCACATACAAATCATGGAGGAGCAGGAATTTTGTTCATAATTTCTTAAGGAGATTCAATTCCCAAATCATTCAAGATTAGCTTCCCTTGCACCAATAACATTTCTGAATATGAAGCCCTGATGGTAGGACTACACACTGCATTAGAATGGAAGATCAAAGACCTACAGGTCTTTGGAGACTCACGACTTATTATTAATCAAGTCAATGATGATTACAATGCAAAAGATGATAATTTACAACCATACAAACAATTTGTGGAAGAATAAAAGCAACAATTCACCAAGGTCACATTTGAACAGATACCAAGAGTGCAAAATAAGGAAACAAATGCAATGGCAACAATAGGATCTCTCTTGGATATGCCAAATGATGGAACTCACTTTGAATTTCAAGTGGAACAACTCATTGTCCCACCTTATGAAATACCATCCACTGAATATGTATGTATGATAATAGGACTTGAGTCTCCATGGTACAAAGATATATATGCATACCTTCATGATCAATATATACCTCTCGATCTTTCACGAAATCAAAGGAAGGCACTCATTCGACAATCGTCAAAACATTCAATTATTGTTGATAGTTTGTACAAAAATAGTGTAGGTAGCACCTTACTAAGATGGCTTGATATTGAGGAGGCACAAATTGCCTTAAAAGAAGTTCATGATGGAATATGTGGCACACATTCTTCTGGACCTGTTCTAGCAAAAACACTGTTACAATTAGGTTATTATTGACCTACAATGGAAAAGGACACTTACAAGTATGTGCAAAGATGCAAGAAATGCCAAATACATGGGAACATCATTCATGCACCTGCTCAAGATCTTCATCCAATAACATCACCATGGTCATTTTCACAATGGGGATTAGATCTTGTAGGGAAAATAAATCCTACCTCCTCCAACAGACATAAGTTTATTCTCACAACTACAAAATATTTTACGAAATGGGTTGAAGCAATCTCGATGACTTTCACAATAGGAAAGCAAATAGCTAAATTCATCTTGAATTATATTATTTGTAGGTATGGGGTACCCATGTACATTATAACTGATAATGGACGACCCTTCAAAAATGAAGAAGCGAGTGAGCTTTGTGAACAATTTAACATCCATCAACGTTTTGCGACACCCTACTATCCCCAAAGCAATTGTCAAGTTGAGGTAACAAACAAAACTATTTTGAAAATTTTAAAGAAAGTTGTCAATGTTAGTGGACGAGATTGACATCTCCAACTAAATCCATCTCTATGGGCTTATCAAACTAGTGTCCGCATGACAACTAGTACAACACCATTCTCTTTGGTTTATGGCACATAATCCATTTTACCTATCGAAGTAGAATTGCCATCCCTAAGAGTCTCTCTAAAAAACATTATCTCAAAAGAAAACTATAGAGTAGCATGTTTGCAAGAGTTATAATTCCTAGATGAAAAATGACAAAGCACTCTAAATCATTTACAAGGCTACCAAAACAAAATGATAAGAAGCTACAACAAATGAGTCAACCCACATTGCTTCGAAATAGGAGATATCATTCTTAAAGAAAATCAAAGGAACCTCGTTGAACGCGAAAAACCAAGAAAATTCAAACCTAACTAGTTAGGTCTGTTAGGGTTCCCACAGATACTGAGAGGGGGGGGTGAATCAGTATCTAATCGATATTCAAATTTTCTTAAGTTAAAACATGTAGAACATAAAGTAGTAGTATACCGATATGCAAGAATTAATGTAATAAACAGAATCAAAAACATCCACATCAAAAGAACACCATAACACAAGATGTTTAACGAGGAAACCCAGTGTGGGAAAAACCTCGGTGGGATTTGTGACCCACAATATTCACTTACTGGCCAATAAGAGAATATTACTTACAATAGGGGCCTGCACATGCAAGAAGGCCAATTGCCTAGAGCTCACTGCTCAATGAGAAGTCACACTGACTTACAATGAGGATTGTACTAATCCAATGATCTGTACTGCTTTACAATAGAATCTCCAATGCCAAATTCAGTACCAGTTCTAACTCTGTTCTTTACATATACCCTTGACCTATAATTCGCACATTAGGTTTGCCTAATAATTTCCTTTTTGTTCGCTTCCTTACTCTCTCAAATGTCTACAATGATCTCTTTTATATACAAGAGTCATTTTACAATTTGCCAAGTCGTCTTACAATAAAAATCAAAATATTACATATCAAAAATCTTGTCAGCCTGTGTGCCGGTATACATCTTTTCTTCTGTGCTGGTGCCGGTGCCGGTGTAGAGTGATCTTGTTGATGCCGGTGCACTGTCTTGCTTGAATAATGCTTTTCCAGTATGATGTCTTGCCAGTGTCATAGGATTGCAAGGTTGCCATCAATGACAAAACCTTCAATCACACACAATGTCTCATTGGAGTGTCCATATGCCAACAATCTCCCCCTTTGGCATTGATGGCAACACTCATGAGAAATTTCAAAAAAGTGTCCAAAATGTGTAGACCAAAAATTTTACCAAAAATATGAAGGGCTCTCCTTGAGCATATGATTCTTGTCTTTGAACTTTCTCAACATACTACTCCCCCTTTGGCATCAATGACAAAGGTTGTCAAGATATTAGTAGAGTTTGTAGTTATACCGGTCCATATCCTCAACCTTGTAGTTGGGTAGTTATTATCTAAAAAAGATCACCCAAAATTAAGTTTATACTATGCATAAACTTTTTGCTATCTTTTATTGTTGTTTCAATCCTCTTCACAGTACCGGTGAGATGCTGTAATTGTTCTGCCGGTGTTTTACTTCCCTGTGTTAATGCCTTTGAGATTTCCTTCAGCAGAGATGCTAGATAGTCCAATCTTGGACTCAGTTTAGATCTCAAGTGTTTTGCCTTGTTTATTATTGTCTCTTTCTCTCTTTCTTGTTTAAGTAATTCTGCATCAAAATTTGCTAATTTATCTTCAAAAACAGATAGTGAATTCGGTGAGTTGACAAAATTGTCTGCAAGCTTGTTTATCTCTTCCTGTGTCTTGCTTATTTTCTTGTCAATATATACAGTCAGGAAGTTTGTTTTGCATGTGTCTTTATACAGGTTTTTATACTCTTTTAACAAACTACACAGTTCCAGAAGAAGTGTGTCAAAGTCTCTATTACACTTCTTTATCTCTTCCTCAAAGAATTTCTGTTTCTCCTTTTCTACAATGTCCTTTACAGATTCTTACTTTATTTTCTCAATATTTCCAGAAATGTATTTACATAATGTATCCAACTGTCCTAAAGAATCTTTATTATCTATATTACAATCAGGAGCAATTATCTTCAAAATTGGTATTGAATCATCTATTGCTTTGTAAGCTTGTGAACTATAGTCAGTTATTTTCTTGATGGATTCAAGTAATACCTCAGTCACATTTGTTAACTTTGATGATGACCCAACAAATTGAATACTGGTGGAAGTGACCATGCTTGTATTGACCTCTGGCAGGTCAGTTTGTGTCTGCATTTCCTTTAGCACTGGTTTTCCTGCTTCATTGCTTATCGGTGGCATCTGTTCTAGAGCCTTTAGCTCTGTCGGTTTCTCTGTTTGTGCCTCAGATTCCATCTTTTTCCCTGTATCCTCTGCCGGTTGTTCTGTATCTCCGGTTACCAAAGGCTCTTTAGCGATATCTGATTTTTCACTTATGTCTTTATCAACTATTATGTTGATATTTTGGGTATCAACATTTACAATGTATAGGACTTCAGGATTTGTATTGCTATCCTCTGCATCCATGCTTTCAGCTGCCGGTTGGTTTTCTGGTATTGTAATTTTTATATGTGGAGGTAGGTTATCTTTAACCTTTATGCTTGGAGGTCCACCAATTTTTCCTTTCCCTTTGTCCTTATCCTTCTGATATACCTTAATAGGCTTGGGATTCCTATATTCTTCTTGTTTCTCTTTTTCAACCAAAAATATGTCCCAACCATCTTCTGTTTCCTCTGAAACTTCTGTAACTCTACCTGCCATCAGTGAAATATGCTGGTGTGCAATGGAAAAAACTGTCCGGTTAGCCTAAGCTATCAGATCATCAATTTCTTTTGGGGAGTACACCGGATATACAACAAGTAGTTTTTCTATTTTTATTTTCTTGTCCAGTTCAATTACTCCTTGCCTTCTGGCCTCAATTCTTTTGTATAAGTCATCAGGAACTTCATTTATGACTTCTATCAAAAACTTTTTGAACATGTCCATGTGTAATATTACACTCTCCTCAACTTGCCCTTTCTCATCAGCCAATAGGGTGTCATAAATTTTCCCTATGTTCTTCAGTTTTCCTTCCTCTATGATCTCATTTAACAAAATGTCTAGAGGTGCCAAGTCAGTTTTTGCCTTTTTCTTTTTCTTAGGAGTCAGCTTCTTTTTAGGTGTGACCTTTCTGACAGGAGATCTCACAGCTTGTTGCTTCTACCTTGTCCTTCTAGGTGAAGGAGTGGTTGCCGGTGAGGGATCTCTTTTCCTAACAACTCTTTTAAAGGTTGTTGGCATGTCTCCTTCCGAAGAAGTACCTACCGGTGATAGATGAGCTTTAGGTTGTGGGGCTGCCAACTCATCTTCAGTTATGCCGGTTTTCTTTAGTACATCATCCTTGATGGCTTTTGCTTGTCTAGATCCTTTCCTCACAAATGCCTCTACCTTCTTCACTCTTTTCTTGGACTGTATTTGTTTTTCTATTGTTTCAACACTACCAAATGCTTCCTCCTTAGGTTCATTGGGGGCTTCTAGAAGTGCTTTGACATAAGTTTCAACTATGTGGTCATCTGTCTCATAGCCCATTTCTGTTACCCAGATTGTCCTTGGGATGACTACTTCCATCCATATTTAATCCTTTTTGATAACAAAGCATATATCATCTTTGTATTTATCTACAATTTCCTGAGATAACCTTGTCCTTTTCTTCATTTTTGTCTTTAGTGCTTGGAAAAAGTCATGAATGTTGTTTTCCTTATTCTCACCCATGGTATTGAACAGTTTTTTCAGCTGCTTTCCTACCGGTATGTCGTATCCAAGTTCTTTATATCCTATACTAGGAACTTGTTTTGTTATATGAAGCATTAGACACACTAACAGATTTCCAAATCTGAAGGTTCCTTTCTTATCCTTCTTTATCTTTCCAAGGTTGTCTATCAGTTCATCCTTTAACCATTCACAGATGTCAATTTTTGCATTGTCTATTATCATGTCATAAGCACTCTTAATGCATAAACTTGAAACTGAGTTAAGTCTATTGGCATGAGTGGCTTTGTAACCTAATATCATGCTTATGAATCTTACATTTGTATCCTTTACATCATTAACCCTTAAAGATATTTTATCAAATGTTGCACCTGTTAGGTCTATGACTCAATCATTTGAAACTTTCTTGTTTTTGTCTAGTCTTTTACCGGTGGCTGGTAACCTTGTGACAACCTCTACTGCTTGCTTGGTGATCTTATGAATTGCATCTAACCAAAAAAATTCTCCATGAACTCTGCTTAACACTATCCTAATCACATCCTTAGGAACTTCAGGAATGCTAAGGATTTGTGTGAATCCTAGGGTTTCAATGATTTTGTGTTCAGCTTTAACATTGCCGGTATCATCACATATCTTGGTTTTGTACATGGTTTTGATTTCCTCATCTCCTAACTCTTCAATATTGCAGTAAATATACATTCTAGGGTCTTCAGCATATACAACACCTTTAGGGATTTGAGAAAATGCACCTAAGGTATCATCCTTCTTTGCTATTTCGAGGACCAACTGAAATATGAGCCTAGGTCTTTTAATTACTTCCACAACAGTAGGGTTTGCTATGTATTCAATTGCAGAGGTGGATGCCATGATAAAATACCTTTTTTTGTCTTAGATGGATGATTGCTTGGAGTGTGCTTGCTTCTTGCTCAAAATGCCTTAGCTTGGAAATCTTCGCACTCTCTGAAAGTTTGAAATCACGGTGAAATGAAATGGAGCCAAAACCTTATTTTATAAAGTCTTTTTCGCTATCTACCGCATTAATTGCATGCTGGTTAAGTATTCACTTAACTTTGTTTTCTGGTAATAAGTGATTTTCAACTTCTTATCTCTAACCGAGGGAATAATAGCACACGTGTCATTAGATTGCCAAACCCTCAAGACAATTTTCCCTGCTCTGTCCTGCCGGTGAGGCATCACTTTGTCCTGCCGATGGAGCATTTGTTGGTTCTACCGATGGAGGAGTATTCCCAATATTTAGATCAGCTTTTCTAATCCATTGCTTTGAGAATTCTTTCTTAACCTCTTCAACCTTTTCTTTACCTTTCAAGCTAGCACTTTTGTTGTCTACTGGTGTACTTTTACTTCTACAAAATTTAGCAATATGCCCAATCTTGTTACATGCATAACAAGTTACATTATTTTTCTGAATAGCTTTCCCATAACCTATGCTGGTTTGTGTTCTGCATTGATTGGATAGATGTCCAAATCTTCCACAAACATAACATCTCACATTCATTATGCAGTTTTTAGAGTTATGACCAACTTTTTTGCATTTGGAACATTGACCGGTGGGTGGATTGATATTCTGATAATTCCTAGATCTACATTCATTTGCCTTATGACCATATCTATTACAGTTAAAGCATTTTCCATTGAATTTGTAAGTATTAGGTGGTCTTACCGGTTTGCTGTGATCCTGAGTATTTGCAGTACCGAAGCTTTCTCCAACTTCAAAGCCAATTCTAGAAGTGTCACCTTTGGGTTTTTGATTTTTTAATAAGGTACCGAGTTCTTCTGAGCTTTTCTTGAATTTTTCTTTATGTTGATTTGCAGTTTCCAATTCCCTTTCTAGGATTTCTTTTTGTCTCATTAGTTCATTTGAGTCATTCTAAGTATGCATTAGATCTGTCTTCAACATGTCATTTTCATAGCTAAGTCTTGTGTTCTCATTTGCTACATCACTTAGTCTTCTGGTCAATTCTTCTTCATTCTTCTTTCTGTCCTCAATCTCTTTGCAAAACCTCATAGTCGTATCCCGCATTTCATTTTTTGTTGTCATGATCTCTTGTTTCAACTTGCTTATCATATCATTAAGTGATTCCTTTTCATCATTCTCATTTTGCAATTTTTCACAAAGTTCTCTTCTCTTATTTCTTGTAATAGTAAAATTTTCTTGAAGTTCCTGAATGATATCCTAAGCTGCTCTTAAATCATCTTCTAATTTGATATTTTTCAACTTCTCTGCATCATAGTCAGTAAGAGCTCCTTCAAGTTGCTTCATCAGATTTTCCATCTTTACCGGTGTCAAGATCTTCCTCAAGCTGTTAGGCTTCTGAAAATAGAGGACCAGACTCTGATACCAATTGTTAGGATTCCCATAGTTACTGAGAGGGGGGGGTGAATCAGTATCTAACCGATATTCAAATTTTCTTAAGTTAAAACATGTAGAACATAAAGTAGCAGTATACCGGTATGCAAGAATTAATGTAATAAAACAGAATCAAAAACATCCACATCAAAAGAACACCATAACACAAGATGTTTAATGAGGAAACCCGGTGTGGGAAAAACCTCGGTGGGATTTGTGACCCACAATATTCACTTACTGGCCAATAAGAGAATATTACTTACAATATGGGCCTGCACATGTAGGAAGGCCAATTGCCTAGAGCTCACTGCTCAATGAGAAGTCACACTGACTTACAATGAGGATTGTACTAATCCAATGATCTGTACTGCTTTACAATAGCATCTCCAATGCCAGATTCAGTACCGGTTCTAACTCTATTCTTTACATATACCCTTGACCTATAATTCACACATTAGGTCTGCCTAATAATTTCCTTTTTGTTTGCTTCCTTACTCTCTCAAATGTCTACAATGATCTCTTTTATATACAAGAGTCATTTTACAATTTGCCAAGTTGGCTTACAATAAAAATCAAAATATTACATATCAAAAATCCTATCGGCCTGTGTGCCAGTATACATCTTTTCTTCTGTGCCGGTGCCGGTGCTGGTGTAGAGTGATCTTGTTGATGCCGGTGCACTGTCTTGCTTGAATAATGCTTTGCCGGTATGATGTCTTGCTTGTTCATAGGATTGCAAGGTTGCCATCAATGACAAAACCTTCAATCACACACAATGTCTCATTGGAGTGTCCATATGCCAACAAGGTCCTTTTGTCATAACGAAGGTAATTGAAAATGGCGCTTATTATTTGCAAACAATGGAGGGAGACTCACTCCCTGACCTTATCGACAGTATGCACCTAAAAAGATATTACATCTAAGGGTGGCTTAATTTCATTTTTTTTGTATGACATTTGCATATTTCTTTACCGCATTGCATTATTCCTTTCTCATATAATTGCATCAATAAAACATGATGATTGTTTGAGTCATTCACCTATTTGCATTGAAAGGAACAAAGGTTGTCTCATTTCCTAGATACTTGTTCATGAAGTCTTTAGGAGGCCTTTAGTCATTTATCTTCAACGTCACATTGTGATTAAGCTTTATCCTTGGTTGGATAGAAGTTTCACTATCAAGTCTTGTTACCCAAAATCTATCAATTGCGATATCTCACACATTAATCAAAAGCTCTAAGTCATTATAGATACCTAGTTGGTCATGTGGCTAGTGAAAAATCCAATATTATGCTTCAATGCTACTATAATTGTCATACCCAAATAGGTTTCATTACTTACAAGTCAAGGTAAGAAAAAAAAGAAAAGAAAAGAAAAAAAAAAAAGAAAAAAAAAGTGTTATGTCAATCCCAAGGCAAAACAAAAAACATGATATATTACTAAAATATCACACATACAAGTGTGACAAAAAAAAGAAGAAAAAAAGGCTTGAGTATGGGAACATGTAAGTAACTCCATCAGGGGTATGGATGCCTACTGGCAATGGAGCAATGTTTGAGATATTATAGTGCACAACCTCGTCGGAGCTCTAAAAGCTTGCTGGCAGTGAGGCTCTATCCAGGTTGCTTTTGAAGTCACTATAACTCACATAGCTAGCCACATAGGATTCTAAGGGTCTTAGATGGTTACAAGAGTCAGAATAAACTCAATTGCACACACATGGGCAAAAGAAGACCAAAGTTTCAAGAATTGATGGAGAAGTTTTCCGCTCCTCCATTCATAAATCTTGGTTACATAGTGTGTTAGGTTGGATGGTCAAAGCATTTTTGAGAATGGATCGAACTCCTATCTCTGAAACATTTCTCACCTTTAATCCAATTAGTGCATTTCAGAATGAAATACACACACACTGATCCTTGTTCAAATAGAAACTGCATTCTGGTCATACACACTGCAAAATTCATATTGAAAATTCATTGTCCCCACATACATGTTGCATATCATAGGTCTGCACTTGGGGGCATAACTGAAAAAATAACAAAAACATTCAAATAATATCTTGAAAAAATCCTAAAAAATCAAATACGATCCTAAAAAAATCCTAAAAAATCAGATAACAATCTTGAAAAAATCCTAAAAAATCAAATACGATCCTGAAAAAATAAAAAATCCTAAAAATCAGATGTAGTCCTGAAAAAATCCCAAAAATCATAGTCCTGAGAAAATACCCAAAACATCAAAATATTCAAAATCAATCAAAAACATTCAGAAAGAGTCCTGAAAAAATTCAAAACATTAAGAAAAAGTCCTGAAAAAACAAACCAAACACATTCAAATATCAATTTAAAAACTTGCAATAGACTGTCTCGCATGAATCGAACACCCCAGCAGATATCCAACAAACACTTCACACGGAGTTAAATAAAGGATACAACTATCTTGTCAAAACATTTGGAATCAAACTGATAAACTGTCTAATCTATCAAATTATCAAACTATCAATGTAATCAACATCTTGTCTTAAACATAATCGGTACACTCAAAACCAAACAGATCGGTCTTATATGGGGTCCAAAACATTTGAAACTAGACATTATCAAAATCAAATCAAACATATTAAAGCAAACGCACAATCAGTCTAACTACTGAGTTTTGTCTATTTTTGGTTAACTCTTTTTATCAAATTAGCGAAGATCATTGATTTTATCTACTCAAGGATGTCCAAAAGTGACTAGAGAAGCCGTGATGGGCATGATCCTTTTCTTTGTTTTCTATTTGTGTTTTGAATCAATGAAGTTCTAAGGAAATTTCTCTAGTGGGTGTCTATGATAGAAGCATTCAGCTTGTGAATGCCACACATACCTCGACCCATAGTGTAATTCCCAGAATGGAGGGTTCATTCCTTACCTATTATGTGTTTGTTTCTTTGTAATGAGATATCTATACATCTTGGTTCCTCATACCCTAGTGTAATAAGCTCCATTGTTACATAATAAGGCTCAATGATGATAATGTATTGCATTATGAATAAAGAAATGAGACTTTCTCATCAAAATTTCTATCAAATCATCTATTATCATATCACAATCTAGAATAAAAAAAAGTTGATTCAATTGATTGATCATTTTATATCTATTCTACGTCTAACAACTAACAATTCTTCCAAAGTCTTCAACACATATTTTGACACACAAAAATAAACATCATCACATTAAATTTTCATATATATCATTTCATAATGTTAGTCTGTTGCATTATTATAAGAATTTCATCAACCATTATGCATCACAACATAAAGGTACATCAAATCACTGCATGATACCACATTCACATTGCATTCAACATCACAATAACATAAAACATAATAAAGAAACATTATCCCATGAAGGTCATCATCAAATAGCTCATCAAGAATGCATATCATATATCATATAGAAATGTGTCAAAATACATCGTATCTACAACATTAACATCAATATCCAATCTCTCAACCTATGCTCCCTCTATTAGTAGGTGCATCTCGATTAACTCTGGCCTATCCCAAAGGCTCTCTAGGCAGACCCATTACTCCTCCATTGCTAGTCTGTCAAGAGGTAGATCGACTCGATCTTCTCCCCATAAAAGCACTAAAACTAGGCTCCCTCTGACCCTTAGAAATAGCTCTCTCATAAGCATGCCAATAATAAATAGCCTCCTGTGCACCACCAAAATATCTATCTGCTTGGCTACATGCCTCTGTCACCGGCCCACATAACCAATCGTATGCATCCATGGTGATCCGAGCTCTCCTAACTGCCTCATCCCTCTCCCTCTATAGTCGATCTCTCTCAGTAACTATCCGATCCCTCTCTACAGTCAAGTCTTCTATCGCCTACCAATACTGATCTCTGTCCTCCATCTATTGCTGCCACAAAGTAGCAACCAGGTTCTCTAAATGCCTAACTTGATCTCTCAATCCCTCCTCATCTCCTCTCTCCGCATCTCTAGACTTCGTAGCCTGGGGTATCTCCATATCATGTCCATCATCCCCACTCTCATCTCCACCACTTCTCGATGAACCTGATCCTGACTCCTCACTCTCATCAAAACTGCTCATAGCTATAGTCCCTCCACTAATATCCACATCCTCCTCTCCACTATCCACTTACTCTACAACCACTGCTATTAGATCTATACCTCCTCCACCCCTACCTCCTCCATCTCTCCCACCACCTCTCTCTCTCCCCTTGGGACCCCTGCCATGTCTAATTTGTTGAGCACCAATTGGAATTGTCGGATCTGTCAAAGGTATAGGCCTATGCCATATCCACCATAAACTATACTGTGTTGTGGACCTTGGATCTGATACATGAACACACCATCCCCACAAAATAAGAGAAAGAGCATCAAACTTAGCAATAGCAACACGAGGCTGCACGCAAGCACCCCAATCACCAACCGCTTGAATAGTGCAAGAAAAATAAGCTACCACATTCAAAATACCCTGTACTTCCCCTAATTATCTGAGTACATGGCCAGGAAGATGCATGTCAATAACCCTGTGACCACCCACGTCTCAACCAATAAAATATCTCTGTTGTCGACAAAAAGGAAGATGATGAGCATCATCAGTCCAACCAAGGCAAGTAAGATAAGGTCTCCATAAGAAATATTGTAACATATCAATCTGATGACACTAATATAAGATGTTACCCGATGCCCTATGCCTCACACCAATGGTATAATTGAAAGCATATGGATGATCTGGCTCTAAATCAATATGTAATGCAGGACGAAAGATAGCTATGTGCTCCAAAGCCCATGTCTGGAGCAAAGTAATGCCACATCCAACTGATTTCTGTTGCAAGTAAACAATCCCATGCATATGATGATACAAAGTGGCAAGAAGACAAGGACCCCAAGCAAACATGCGTCTATCAATAATCATATGTATGACATGTCCCCATCCAACAGGAAAACCATGGGCACATCTATTAGGAATCGATAATCCAACGATAGTGCAGGCAAGCACAACAGTGAGATCATCATAATCAAAATCATCCCAATGAATCTCGTAACACCCATAGATAAGTAGATCCTGCTCCTCACACTCAAAAAATGTACACAAAGCAGAAAAACCATCATGATGATCAAAAGTAACTCATGTACCCAATATCGAATGTGTAAAATATGCCACACATCCTCAAATGTGATGGACGCCTCACCTGTCAGTAGATAAAAAGAACATGTCTCTCAGTGCCACCACTCAATCAAAGCAGTAATCATGGCCCTGTTGGCCGTAACCTCAGACAAATGTTCTATATAATACAATCCAACCTATCATAACAAAGCAGTATCCTCTGGATCCAACTCATGACGCCGATCAAGACCATCTGGCCTTGTCTGTCTAGCAAGTAGTACTAGATAATGCGTCTGCATTTGGAAAATAGCAACATGAGTCAGTTATGCCATCAAATTGTCAAGATGTATAAATAAGAAGAAAAATGATGTTATTATCAAATGCAAAATACTTATATCAACTGCAAAGTAAAATTATCAAATGTGACATACTTATGTCAAATGTGAATCAATTTTAACATATGCGAAACACAATTATCAATTACGAGTCAAAATTTTCAAATGCAAATCAAAATTATCAAATGTGGTATAAAATATCAAATGCGATGCGTTTACATCAATTGTGACAAAATCGACAGTTAATTGCGAAATTCATGATAGATGACATGCCAAAAAATGATTAAATTTTTTTAAAAAAAGAGACATAAACAAGCAAAAAATCATGCAACTCACCATGCCACTAGTGCTAGACGGTCTCTGATAAGACCACACTTGCTCAGATAAATGCAACCTCACTTTGTGACCTGCCATTTCACTCCAAGGACATCGAAAGCACTAATATCTCTAAGGATTTCTTTCAAAACAAAATAGTGCAAATGAGCTCAAATCAATACCAATCTTCAATTTATAAGCTCAAAATTAGGGTTTTTCTGAACATAACGCCCGTGGACCCCTTCAGCTTCAATGCACTTGTAAACATAGCAAAACGAGATCGAAAACATTTCAAACTTCATCTAATCACTATCTAGCACATTTATGAAAAACTAGTCTTCATTTCACATTATCCCGACCACTTTTTCTAAGGGGGCATATTTATACCCTAACGTCACCAAGACATACTGGGGCAAAATTTTTCATTTTCTTTGAAACAATGTCGTTTCGACATTGTCTCAAAGAGGGGGAAATGTAGACACCTAAAAATGTCTCATTAATTCTACACTAATTATTCATCTATTTAATTAAGTAATTCTTTTATTATTTGATTAAATTAACTATTTCTTCTAATCATCACCCTTCAACACTTTTAATTATTCTATTTCTATTCTCAAATCATTTTAATCAGTTAACCATATCTCAATTATTAATTAAATATCAATTATTTAATTAATTATGATCTTTTCCTTAGTTAAATAATCTTTATTATTTAGTTAATTCAATCTCCTAAGTTTAAATGATTTTATTTAAATTAATTAATTAAATTCCTCCAATTCCCCAGATTCTAATTCCAATTAATTCCATCTAATTTCATTTCTATCAAATTCTCATTTCCCCCAAATTTGAATTTCAATTAATTTCACCTAATTTCATATCATCAAATTCATATTTTTCCCAAATCTGAATTTCAGTTAATTTCATGTGCATTTCAACATTCGAATGACCAAATTCAAATCCAAATTGAAAATAAAAATCAAATTCAATTTCAAATTCCTACAACACATGCTAAAATCATAACTGATTGATCAAATCGGTTGTCTAATCAGTTAACTCAGTTAACTCATCAATAATCCTTTTTAACTCAAAATCAACTTTTTATGACTAATCAATCAATTCAATCATCTCCCTAGTCTATTCAGTTCACTAATAAATAAAATGAGTTTACTAATCCATCTATTCAGTTCACTCTTCAATCAATCTAGTTGACTACTCAATCAAATGAGTTAACAAATCAATCAACTCTGTTAACTGATCAATCAATTTCAGTTGTCTCCCAATCAACACTTGAGTTCAAATTCTCACCTCCTTTGTGTTGAAAATCTATAAATTCAACATCATTTTCTCATTTCAAGCTAGAATCACAGTTTTCAATATTGTTGTCTATTTTATGCAGGAAATCAAGTGCAATACCTGAGAGCCACCTACATCAACAACAATGGAGAAAAACAATGGAAGCACAAGTGGAGAATAGGGAGTTTTAACCAGCTCAATCTTCTTATTTCCTTCATTTATTTCATTGAATTGTGTTTAGAATCGGTTTAATTAGTTAAGGATTCTTGTGATTCGTCCTTTTTGTCTAATTAGCCTCAGACTTCTGATGATTTCAAACATGATAACACCAACCTCTTCCTTTGTCAACATCCCCTCCTCCATTGTCTAGTGAATTCACATTTTGTCATCCCAATATGATATTACAACAAGATATTGTTTTGTCTGATCTTCTTCACACCAATTTAATCTCTCTTAGTTGGTCTAAAATAAAATGAAAACATAGGCAACATCCTGAAAAATTCTTGTTTTTGCAAGTATCATCAAATTCATGGCCATTCTATTAATGAGTCTCAAGCTTTGAAAATAAAAATACAACATTATATTGATTTAGGTGTCATAAAAGTAACATCTGATAATGAATAGCATATTTCTCATAAATATTTCAAATAACATTCAAGTTCCTATTATGTTGCTCCTCAGTATGTGACATTGTTGGCATACCTATTGGGGACTCATTGTCATTCATGGTGGTACAATTTTAGGTGCAACCATACTTAGTAAGAAACATAATAGTATATTTATTCTTGTCTCTATGCTTGGGGGGAAAGAATATTATTCTTCCTCTTTCTAAGGTTTCACTAATTTCTTTATGGTTTGCATCCTTCATAACTTGATGTCCTTTCTTGCATAGAACTATCCTTCATGCGAATACATGTGTTCCTTAGTTAGGACCTATTCCTTGTTTGAAATAGTACATCTCTTATGAATAATCTCTCCATAGAGGTTGTGTAATTCTTCTTATTGTCCTTACACTTGGGGAGCAATGATCTCTCTCTCTCTCTCTCTCTCTCTCTCTCTCTCTCTCTCTCTCTCTCTCTCTCTCTCTCTCTCTCTCTCTCCTTTCTAAGGATCTAATTTTCCTTTGTGAGTGGTGTTTGCTTATGACGATTTGATGCCCTTCCTTGTGTGATGTTATTTTCTCAAGGATTCTCAAGGATTCTCTCTTATGCAAGAGGTGTAAGTCCTTGGTTACAACCTCTTCTTCACCTGACAATGTATATCTATTATAAACTTACACCTTACATTGGGTCAAAAGTGTGTCATCCTTCATCAAGAATCCCTTTCACCTAGCAATAGATGGAAGGTATGAATTCTTGTTCTCCTTCCCTTCTTTTGGTAGAAGATGTTATGTCTGTTCAGGAAACTCCTCTTGGAGGTAGGTATTTTTTGAGAAAATATCTCTTCTCCTCCAAGGATTCTCTTTACACAAGTTGCAAGATATTTCTTTTTCAACTATCTTATCCTTGCTTGAAGAGTATTCCCTCTTTGGCTTGGATTTATGAACATTGTTGCTAAAGGATATCTCCTCGTGTTGAAGGTTAGGTATCCTTGTCTCTAATATTTGTTAAGACATCAACATAGGGCTTTGTTGATATCTTAAGAGAGGGGGGGGGGGGGGACCCATATCACTCTCTTTGTATCATATTGTACCATATCTTTGCATGTCTTAAATGGGGTGTTCATGCTCAAAACTAGAGGAAACAAACTCTTAGAGAGAGATGCTTCACACCCAAAATAAGACGCAACATTGATATATGTCTTAAGTAGGATTACACATCACCAAAACCAAAATAAATAAAATCTTACACGGGATTTCCTCAAAACCAGACATATCAATCGGGGTTACACATTCTTGGAACCAGAGGAAACTCTTAGAGAAAGATGTTCCCAAAGCCACACATTTTCCCCTTGGCATTAAAAAATTCACCACTTGGCATTTGCATACATTACATGTCTTAAATAGGTTGATGCACACTACTATATACTTGAAACCAGTCATCTCTTGCACACACGCACAAGGATGATTAGAACTAGCTAAAAATAGCTAGACTATTCCTACTCACCTCCCCAACATGGATCACCTAAAAAAACACATCTAGTGGCAAGATATTCAGGTCTTTTCTCATCATTCTTTTCATGGATCATCTAGAAAAACACATCTAGTGTGTATCTGTGTTCTCTCTTTCCTTCTTCTCATGAACTCGTAGCTTTGCTATTGATAGTTCATGGATGATGGATGCTTTTCTCTTTTATTTTATCACTCGTGTTCTTGAGATGGCATTTTTCAAGAATGATATTAATTATTGAGATATTTTGATATTGAGGTCTCTTTGGCTAGTTGACTTGAGGTCTTGTTTTTAAGCTTTTGTGTGTTGCGTGTCTTTTGTCTTGTTGTCTTTATTTGCCTTTTTGTTTTTGTCTTATTTTTGTGTGCCCTTGCATATGTTTGAGTGAGTTAAGATCCTAAGATTGGGGGCTTGGTTCCTAGAAATTAGTGATGTCTTATAATCCTTATGATTTTTCTCCTCATTGCTCCTCTTCTTCATCTCTCTTTCATCTATTTTACCATGAGTATTTGCATAGGCTCATACTCTTTCTAAAGTGGGGGCTAAATGTAGCATTCTAAATTGTAATCCCTTAAAATTTAGTCCACATTTTGGGCCCTCGCCTTAGTGTTTGTCTCCCAATGCTTAATTAAGACCCAATTACATTTGCACCATGCAGATACAAACTTATTTTCATTTTACACCTTGCATGGCCCCTTAGTTCGGCCCTAAAATAGGGAAGGACCAGGGCATGGCACCTTGGTCCTCATTTGGACCATGACACCATGCTATGGTCCTCCATATTTGGGTTCTATTTTGAACCCCTTTGACATTCTCATATTTGAGGTCTATGTCAGCCTATGTGAAAAAATTAGCATGATTTTTGACGTGCACACATATAAGGAGGTTTTCCCCTCTCATTTTGGGGGGATACATACAACAAAAATGAGACAAGGGCAAAATTATAATCATCAAGAATTCAAGCAGTGGAGAATTCATCATCAAGCATCTCTAGAGGTCTTCAAGGCTGCATTCTTCATCAATTATGGAGCAACATTACATCAGTCATATGAAATCATGTGTGTGTGATTAGGGTTTTGTCATGTTCATGCCATTTCATACAACATATATATGATTACATTCAAGAAACAAAGAATCATTATCATTCACTGTAGATCTGAGGTATATCCTATTATTTATTTTAGTATTTGCAATATTTCAATTAAGATTAAATCCTTAACTAGGGTTTGACTTAGGCAAGCCCCTATTCCCAACCCATTTACCTTTATTTCTATTTGTAGGAAATAGGTACGAAGCTACAATCTTCAAAGTTGACATTATTTATAGAGACGAATCAATCCCCTTTGGTGTGCAAAAATTTCAGAGGACCAAGGAAAATTTTGCTATGATCTTGACATATTTTGGAGATTTTTCAGGGGTCAAGTCCAAATCTGCTTATATTTCTTAGATCCAGCTGCATGCCTCGATCTGATGACTGTATATTAGTGTTTCAATGTTTTTACCTTTATTCTCAACATTTTACACTAAATTTAGGAATTCAACTCACAAAAGAGGGCAAACAAATCTACCCCTTGAATCCAATCAGTATTTTCAGTCCCTATCTTTGTTGTTTTATGACTAAATCTTTTGGATTCAACCCTCTTTTGAATGTAGTGGTTCCTAAGCAAAATATTAGAGGTTTTCATCCTTCTTGTGGTGGAAACCCTAATATTTTTCACCATTACATCTATATTTTCTTGGTTATCAATATGGACAGGTCTTGTCTCTTGAGATGTAAGGCAATGTATACTAATGTAAGAGGAAGGGTTATTTTCTTGCAGTAAAAGAGTTGATAAAGAATGAGTATTGTGTGATGAAGAAGAATTTCTAGCAGGAAAATAGTTTCTATGTTTTGCAAAGTATTCCTTAATCATTTGAACCTTATGAGACTCTTCTATAGATATTTGAGATAATGAATGAGTATATCCTATTGGATATTGTTGTTGCTAGGATATGTTGTTTTCATTGATGTCAACATATTCCTTTGGTGATCTGGTATTTGCAATGAGTTGATCTGGTTGGTTTATCTATTTTCTATGCTAAATCAACTAGAGACATTTCATTCTTTTATTGATTCAATGATGCTATGTGATGATTTTATCGAGTTGAGGATTCTAGTATGGAGATTAATTTTCAGTGTTCCAGTGTTTGATTCATTGTGCTTCGGTATGGTCATATATTGTGTTATAGATTTGGGAGAGTGTTTGGAATATTCGTGGGTATCTTCATTTCAGATGGATCATGATTTGATGCTCCAAAATCTATCTTTCTTGTCCAAATTGCCACTGTTAAGTGTTCTTGAGTATTAGCATGTTGATCGATGAAGATTTGATTAAGTGGTGTTGGTGCAGCTAATGCAGATGGTTCTAACGTGCTTGTTGGTGTTTCCTAATCATGTTATATTTGTTTTGATGGTCTTCATTAATCATTGTACATTTTCTTGATGATCTTATGGGTCCGCTGACATTCTTCGTGTTATGTAGTCTTTTTGGTGGTGCAATGTGTTGCGGTTGATCTTGGCAAGATTTCTAGTGGTGTGCACGTTTGAGGAGTTGATTTAGGTCCATGATATGTTGTCTATGACATTGTATTGGTCTAGTGGCTGATTTATGTATCATGTGATGTAATTTTGTAATTAGGTGTTGAGGGTTTGGCCAACCTTGTAGTCAAGGTTGATGATTTGTATAAATGGGTGTAATATTCATGCAATTTGAGTGTTGGTGTTGAGTCTGCATTATCAGAGAGTGATGTATGTGTGAACAAGTGAATTCATCTTTTGGTGTAGTGTATAAAGAAGTGTGTGGTGCTGGGAAAACATATGAGATTAACTTGAACTATCAACATGCATTAGCAGATGCTATTTTTGTAGTTCATCTTTTCCAAATTGTAGTTTGAATATATTTGTAAGGTAGTGAACTTTCCCTAAGGTTTGTAGCCTTCTGGGTCATTGTATTCTGAGCAGTGAGCTCTAGGAAATGTCTCTGAATGCATGTGAATTATCCATTGTAATATTTACACATACTATTGTAGAGTATCATCTTATTGTGTGTAGGTTCCCATCATGGTTTTTCCCTTGACTGGGTTTTCCACATCAAAAATATTGGTGTTATGTGTGTTGCTATTATTGTTGTTATCTTTCTTTCTGCTGCAGTTGATCAAATCTGAGATAGTGCTTAATTTGTTTAATTCAGTGAAAACTAATTCACCCCCCCTCTCAGTTTTCCTTCCTTGTTGTTGCCAACATATCCTAGACCTTCTCTAGTAGATTGCGAGGGAGAATCTATAGGGACCTTAATTTCTTGTTCATGTTTTCTAATTCATTGTCCTCTATAGCCTTGTTTTTAAATAATATCATAGACAATCTCATAAGATGCTTGTAATTTTGAAGGACCTTCATCATGCATTTCTTTAAAATGTTTTGTGTAAGGATAATGTGGAGGGACAAAGGGATTACTAGGTGAAAAAGGAATATTTTCCTTTCTATTAGCATTAGTCATGTCCTCTTTGGTAGATTTGGAAGAAGGGTCATCTAAATCTTCATCTTTGCTCAATGCTATGTTAGGAGATAGATCATGAATAAAGTGCATAACATCATCTTAGTTTATAATATTTTGATAACACAGATAGGATGTGGGACAATAAGAAGGATCAAGAGTGAATGAAGTGGTTAAATTAACATGTTTAGCTTCTACCTCTTGTACCAAGGTATCTTTGTGAGGAGAGGATCTTGGAGTATAGACTATAGACTCATTAACAAGAGATACACTAGGGGAGGTACAAGTGTTATTCATTTCAATGCCATCTCTAGGATTATCACTTTCTACAAAAGATCTTATATGATCCACATATGCTATACGTTTTCTTAAGAATAACATCATAAACCAACATACAACATGGATAAAAGATTTGAGGAATAATTTGCAATTAGGAAAGATTTTTGGAATTTCTAATGATGCCATATGAAAGAGTACTATGAGTGAAGGTAAACAACATGAAGTTAAAGAAACTATTGCCTAATACATGATTTTGATAAATGTAACTAAGAAGAAATGAATTCATATGTGAAATAGAAAACATATCAAATTTAGTGAATTCCATTATGAACAATGCAAGACACCTAAGTCAAATTTTGAGAAGGAAAATAAAAATTATTGCAATGTAAGAAGCATCAGGTTCACCAAAATGTAATGGGTGGGAAATAGGGTTCACTAGAAAACTAGGAAACTTAGGCCTCTTTCTAGTTTGATTACATTAAGAGGGAGAATGATCCACTTGACCTAATATGTTCTAAGGCACAAGGTGAATTCAACAGTCCCTCATTGAGGGTACTTGAAAGTGACTCTGCAAATTAGGGAGAAGAAGACAATATAGGATGATGATATGACCTTTTTTTATGTGTGTAGGGATATAATAGGTTGAGAATTTGATTCCATAAGAGAATATTGTTGAACACAAAGTACAAATGAGAGGGGGGGGTGAATCACTGGTTCCTAAACTCTTCTATCTTTTAAAGAAACTTTAGAATACTGGTTATTATCTTAAGCACTAAACAATCAAACCAGTAAAGAAAATGAGGAAACCAAAGAAGACAATCACACAAATGCAACCCACAACACTAGATGAATGAGGAAAACCAAATATGGGAAAAACCTCGGTAAGAAATGATTCTGGAGACTACTGCTCCAATCCAGCCTCACAAGTGAACCATTGAATTACAAAGATTTAGGGCACCAACCCAAGGAGCATCAACCCCTTCCAATTTAGGGTACCAACCCAAGGAGCACAAACCCCTACACCAACCTCCAACTTGGTGAAGTATATTGAAATACAATTTAGATATAGTAATTGCTTCTTGTTGCAAATGAATTCCGCAACTCTTGATCAAATATGTCTCTGCCAGTTAACAATCTTCTCTTCTTTACTGGATCTCACACTATCGATTAACAGATAGCTCTCTCTGATTCTTGGTCTCTCTTCTCTCTCTTTCACAACCTCACAACCCACTATGTCACACTTGGATACCTTCTTGATCAATCACACTTCACCGGTTTTCTCAATTGTTAGACCTGCTATAGTTATACCAGTACTCTATCATTGCCAGTTAAACCCTCTTACCAGTTTTCTTGTTAACTCACTCTGCAAATTTCTTATAATAAATTCTAAGGGAGAGGATTATTCTTTGCACTCAAGCTCTCTTCACTCTTCTTCTTCTCCTGAAGCATCAATCATTTCTGTTTCGAGCTCCTTTATTTATAATCGTGGATTCCCACCAAGAATGCATTCAAACACTATCATGTTAGGTTTTTCCTTCTCCAACTTGATCTGAATATGATTTAATTTTATCTTCTTTTCTAGGGATAAGATCTTCATGACATCAATCAATCACCAACAAAGATTTGCATTCCAATGTGTATTTTCTAAATCTGGAGGTCTGCACCATGCTTTTATGCTTTTCTCTATCATTTGCCATTAATGGCTTTGTTGTTTCCTTCACCAAATAGGTATGAAGATTAAATATTCTTGTAGGATCAGTTCAGTTGTTTTTCCAGCTTGCCTTCCTCGAGCCGCAATCCTCTGGCATCCTCCGTGGCTTGCGGGTATCTCATTAAAGCCAACCCGCTTGCAGACTTGTTACGTTGATGCACACTCCCCCAACTTGTGTAATACCTCCATCTAGCATGCAACTATCATGCTTGTCGATAGCCACCTTTGCTTGGATTCCTATGTCAGTTTGACATACTTTATCGACTAAGGTTGACTACCAGTATAGTTTATCTTACCGGTATGACCATCAAACATCCTCTTTGTTTTGTTCACCGGTTGTTGTGCCTTCATAACAAATAAACAACCTTCATCCTAATTTGTGCCTTACTGGTAAGCCTTATTTATCGGTAGATGAAACAAGTCATATTATCGGTAGCCTTCCTTCCAACTTGCTCTTCTTATACCGGTCACCATTTCTTACTTATTGGTGACTTGGCCAAACAGGTTGACATCAATGACAACTTAATGCCAATAATGCCAACAATCTACCCCTTTGGTATTGATGTCAACTTACTGCAAGACACTTCATACCGATAGATTTCTCCCCCTTTGACACAATAACAAAGGGTACTACACACTCCCCCTTTGATCCATACCGAGCTCCCCCTTAGACTGCAACTAGTGATTGCAACTAGTACTGAAATGTAGTTCAAGAGTTATAGATGCTGCTATGAACTCCCCCTAAAACATAAAAATCCTTCCTTTCTCAAGTGCATAAGGTAGATGACACAACTCCCAACTTGTGTCGTAGGTACTCAAAAGTGCTTACTAGTAACGGTTTGGTAAAAATGTCTGCTAATTGTTCTCCTGTAGGGACATAATCCATCCTTACTTCCTGTCCTTCAACCTTCTCTCTGAGAAAATGATACTTGATGGCTATATGCTTTGTCCTAGAATGCATCACCAGATTCTTTGCTATGTTTATTGCACTCAAATTATCACACCAGATGAGAATAAGATCAGTGATGTCCACCTGTATTTCTTTGAGGTTATGCTTCATCCAAAGCACCTGAGAGCAGCATGTAGCAACAATAATGTATTCTGCTTTAGCAGTTGATAGAGAGACTGAGTACCACTTCTTGCTATGCCATGAGACCAGTTGGTCACCTAGGAAGAATGCACCACCACTTGTGCTCTTTTGGTCATCAAAGCAACCTGCCCAATCAACATTAGTGTATGCTTCCAAGATGAATTCCCCTTGTTTGGGTTACCACAATCCATAACTGAGTGTTCCTTGGAGGTACCTAGAGATTCCTCTTACAACATTCATATGTGACTACTTAAGTGCAACTTGAAATCTGGCCACTGTGCACACAACCTATACTATATCCAATCTAGAAGCAGTTAGATACAATAGATTGCCTATCATGGATCTATACAATATCTGATCCACCACCTGTGATTCATCATTCTTGCTTAATTTTCTTATGGTCAGCATGGGGGTACTTACTGGTTTACAATATTCCAGTTGAAATTTCTTCAACATATCCTTTGCATACTTGGTTTGTGAGATAAAGATTCCCTTATCTTGCTGTAATATCTGTAAACCAAGGAAGTATGTCAATTCACCAAGCATTGACATCTCAAATTCTGTCTGCATCTGATTAGCAAATTCTTTGCAAAAGGTGTCCTTATTTCCTCCAAAGATAATGTCATCTACATACACAACCATAATGATAATGTGGTTTCCATCTTTCTTTATGTACAAATTGTTGTTAGCACTTCCCTTTTTGAATCCTTTCTCCTTCAGGTATTGATCTAATCTTGAATACCATGCTCTAGGAGCTTGCTTTAAGCCATACAGGGCCTTCTTCAACTGGCACACAAATGTTTCATCATCATGTAGCAGAAACCCTTCCAGTTGGTCCATGTACACTTCTTCTTCCAAATTTCCATTTAGGAAGGTAGATTTTACATCCATTTGATATACTTTATAATCCTTGTAGGCAGAAAAGGCTAAAAAAATCCTAATTACTTCTAATCTAGATACTGATGCAATGTTTCTTCAAAGTCAATGCCCTCTACTTGAGAGTATCTTTTGCACACAAGTATAGCTTTATGCCTAACAAATTTACCTTCTTCATTCATCTTAATCTAGTAGATCCACTTAGTGCCAATGATGTTCTTTCCTTCCGGTCTAGGGACTAATTCCCAAGTCTTGTTCTTCTCAATCTATTGCAGTTCTTCTTCCATGTCATCCATCCATTCTTGTCTTTTACTGGCCTCATTGAATGTTTAGGTTCTACTTCAGTCATGAGGTAGAAGTTGACTTGTTCATCATTCCGGGCAAGTCTTCTTCTTGTCTACACAACATCACTCTTATTTCCTATAACTTTCTCTTCTAGGTGATTCAACTGCACATACCAGTTGGGAGCCTTCTTGGATGTTTCTTCTGGTTCATTGTCTGACTAAGCTTCCTCATCTTCATCACCAGAATCATCATACCAGTTTACCTGTGGTTGACTTCCTTTGTGCATATCCTCATCAAAATTTACATGCACACTCTCAATGACTCTTCTTAGTCTTTTGTTGTAGCATTTGTAGGCCTTTCTATTAGATGAGTAACCAAGAAAGATTCCTTCATCACTCCTGGAGTCAAAACTACCTAGACCATCCATATCTCTTTTGATAAAACACTTACTTCCAAATACTCTAAAGTATTTGACTGATGGCTTCTAGTCATACCACAACTCATAAGGTGTCATTCTTCTATTTTTCTTAATTGAACCTTGTTCAAAGTATATGTAGCAGTATGAACAACTTCCTTTCAATATGTGTTTAGAAAATTGGCCTCATTTAACATGGTTCTAGACATCTCCTTAACTATCCTGTTCTTTCTTTCTACCACACCATTTTGCTGTGGTGTCCTAGGGGCAGAGTATTGCTTTCTGATTCCATGTTTTTCACAATAATATTCAAATTCATTTGATGTGAACTCTCCACCCCAGTTTGATCTTAGACATTTTAGCTTGCACCCACTTTCCTTCTCCACCATCTTCCTAAAGATCTTGAATCTATCAAAATATTGTGACTTATCTTGCAGGAAAGTGACCCAAGTCATTCTTGAATAATCATCAATAAAGAGCATAAAATATCTTTCACTGGCAAGAGCTCCTATCCTAGTTGGACCACACAGATCTGTATGTATAATTTAAAGTGGTCTGGAGGTGTTGTGATCTTTTGTCCTGAAGCTCACCTTAGTCTTCTTCCCTTTTACACATTCATCACAAAATGCGCTTACCGGTTTGATGATGGGTGGAATATTCCTCACACACCCCTTTCTGCTTACTACAACCAAGTTATCAAAGTTTATGTGGCCTAATCTATGGTGCCACAACCAACTTTCATCAACTTGTCCTATCATGCATTGGGACTCATAACATTCCTTCAAATTGTAAACATTGCCATCTGTTCTCTTTCCTTATGCCATAACCTGACCGATACTCTCTTTCTTTATCTGGAAATCGGTTGAGTCAAAGGTGAATTTATAACCTTTGTCACACATCTGACTCACACTCAACAGATTGTGCTTTAGGCCTTCCACATAATATACATCATGATGAGTTGAGATATTAGCTCTTTTTATTCTTATAACTGATAAATTTTTGCCATGTTTTAATTTGTATAATGGGATAGTGTTCAAGTCAAATGATGTATTAGAGTTTGACTATGTGCATTCTAGATGATAACCAAACCCATTAAATCCTATTTTGTTGTGACCAATTATTCCTGTTGCCATGTGAATTATTCTTGTTGCCATGCGGATTATCAAAGGTGATATCATGTGTGAATGTATAAGTGTTATGATCAATTAATATATATATGTGTGTGTGTGTGTGTGTGTGTGCTTGTATGTTGTATCTTTTTAATTGCAGGAATAAATGAGATGTTGTAGAAGAGATTAGTGTGTCATGTCATAAAGGTAGTTGGATATATTCAAGGAGCGCTTAAATATTCAAAAAAATAAAGAGAATAATGGGTATAAGAAGCAGAAAAGGAATAGCAAGGCACACCAGACTCATTTATGTTTGTCTTAAGTCAACATCAATCTTGTAACACCGCCATGCTATATTCTTGGCTATGGTTTAGCAGAGATCCACGTTTCTAGTGGATTAACTCCTTTTGTTTGCTATCATAAATGTTTTCTACCTCATTTGATCAGTGTGACCTAGATAGTAGGAAGTTGTTATAGTTTTCTTATAAATAAGAGCCTGCGCCTCATCCCAGAGGTTAGTTAGAGACAGGGGATTAGAAACAAAGTTGCATAGTATTTTCTTTCATTTCAACAATGTATCGACTTTTGAAAAGCAATGAATAAAAATGATGTTATTTTGAGCATACAGTATTATCTTTGAAGTCTGGATACACTCATCCAAGGGGGCCCACTTGGTGAGTATTCCTATGCATTCATTAGATTCAATTTTCCTTTTTGCTGCAATAGGTGTTCTAGCAATTGACTGTTCCTACAACCAGTCGAACCAGATCATGTGACTGTTCCTGCAACCAAAGCAAACATAGTAATTCCTATTTGTTAGCTTTGAACTTAGTTAATAGATCTTTAATTAGAATTTTCTATTAATGCTAAGCTTTCCTATAGCCATTCAGTTGTTATGATTCTTGCTTGTTTATTTCAAATAGATTTAGTTGCTGCAGTAATGTAGAATAGCTATCGCAGGAACTTAGTGTACATATAGTGCAGACCCATTTCAAGTAATACATCCCAGAGTTGACAAACAAATGAACTTCAGTTATGGGGATAATAAGTAAACAGAGTGAATGACCAAACTTTGGGTTGAGACTTTAGCTCTAGTTATTGTTCCTATTGGTGAACCAAATATTTTTGGTGTCGTTGCCGAGGATGGTGTCAAACTAAGAACCTATTATGGTTATGAATTTTCAAGCTTTCAGGATAGTTTGTTTTGATAACTTAGTTTGTTTTAAGCAATTCTCATGAATTTGCATGCATAGAAGAAGAAGAGATGCTCAAGGTAGATTCTTTCCTAACCATCCTAATCATACAAGACTCAATCCATATGAGCCCCCAGATGTAAATCCTTTTGCTGCACCTTACCAAGCCCCAGATAATTTGAATCCTCTTGAATTTGAACTTTCTGAGAACAACCTTCATTTCCTCTTTGGACCTCCTGAAGAGGAACTTCGTTCAGTAACTCCTCCTCAAAGACCAATGCAAGGAAATCCACCCCCTGGTGGGAATGACCCACCTCCACTTGTGAGCCCAACATTTGAGTTCCCTATTTCTGATCTGCATGATAATGCTAATCTCAAGAACATCCCAACTTCTTCCCTTCCTAAATTCTATGGATTAATGAAAAAGGATCTTGACACTTTCCTGTTTGAATTTGATTTCCTCTGTAGGAGTTATGATTATACTATAGATTCCCATAGACTCAAAATATCCCTTGCTACTTTAAAAGAATTAGCTTTGAGATGATTTATGAGTCTAGGGAGTAGCACAATCACTACATGGGATGAGATTAAAGGATTGTTTTTTGTGAAATACAAGGATTATTGAAGAGGAACTGACCACCATGGGGATGATATTTTTAAAATGACACAAAAGGAAGATTAAAGTCTAGAAGATTATCTGGAGAGATTTCTATTCAGTGTCAAGAAGTCCAAGCATAGTACTTTAAATAAAGATTCTCTTAAGTTAATATTTTTAAGAGGAATCAGTGATGAATACACGGATGCTTTGGATTTTTTGGGAGGAGGTGACATAACATAATCAACATGGAATGACATTGGAGAAATTTGTTAGAAGTATTCCAGACCTTGTTCTAAGAAGAATAGGCATTTCAAGCTGAGAATTTCTTCATCAACATCCAGTAATGGAGTTTCTCGAATGGAGCTTAGCCATATTTTGAAGGATTTGAAGGAGAATATCATAAATAATATCACTACTTAGTTAAATAGACTTTCAGCTAAGAAGAAGCATGAGGAAGCTGATGCAATTCTTGCAGAATTCTGCCCACATTATAGACAGAATAACAGAGACTACAGATGTAAGATGGTTGCAAATCTTGAAGTTCCTAATTTCAAGACAATACAAGTAGATGATGAACAAGTTTTCTATGTTTCTCAAAGGAAGCCAAATTTTCCAAGACAAGGTATGCCTCCCAATCCACTTTCTTTTTCTGGTTATAGTGGAAATTCCCGTGTACAAAATAATCAATGGCAATCTCCATATGCTCAAAATTTTAGAAATATCAAAATTGGTATTAATCCTCAAGGCCAAGCGCATAATTTTGCCAATCAACCTCAATAGTGGTAGCAACCACAAGGAAATTGGTCTCAGCCTCAGGGACCATGGCAACAATTCCAAGGGAATTGGCAACCTACCCCTCAATGGAGAGGAGGTCAGCAATGGACAAATCAATCATTTGGTTACTAGCAACCTCAACAACAGCCACAACCACCTACTATAATGCCTCCTCCTTCTGCCAATACTACTCCACCTAAACCTACACAACTGCCCACTCAAACCATGCCAAATCCTAATAGCAAGCCTCAACAACGACAACAAGTTTATTCAACTGACCCTAATAAATACCCAACTTATTCTCTTTCTATAAGTGATATTCACCTTAGATCTGGGACAAATTTATCTAACCCGTCCCCTCCAGTTATAACTGAGATACAAAAGGAAAAGAAAATATCTAGCCCAGCAACCCAAATACCTCAAAATCAACAAATACCCCTATTTCCTCAAAGATTGCAGACTAAAGAGTCTACAAGAAGAAGAAGAAGAAAATTTTGATATCATAGATCAGTTGAAACACATATGTGTTAAAATTCCATTGTTTCAAGCTATTAAGGATGTCCATCTTTATGGTAAAGCAATTAAGGAGGCATGTTTACATAAACCTAGCAGAAAGAAAAAAGGATCCGCAAACAGTACATGTAATGGGTCAATTGGCTGATATTATGTTAGGAAAGGTTTCAATTCTTAAATATGTTGATCTTGGTAGTCCCATTGTGAAAATAGTCATCAATGGTACTCAAATAAAGAATTCTTTAATAGATTTGGGAGCAACCATTAATGTAATGACAAGAGATATTATGCACAAACTTGACATAACCAGTCTCGGGCCTACACCTACAATCCTGCAACTTGCTGACAGTTCCACGGTTCGTCCTGATGGTATGGTTGAATATGTAGTTGTTACTTTGGATTCCTGGGAATATCGTGCAGATTTTATGATCTTGTCTCCTAAAGCCACATTGAGAGGATATCCAGTTATTTTGGGGAGACCTTGGCTTGCTACAACTAATGCATATATTGGATGTCAGTCATGAGATATGATTATTTCTGATGGAAATAGTACCAAAACTCTGTCTTTGTATTCTCCTGCTCAACCCCAACTTGATCAAGATCAATCTGTTTGGCCTAACGTGGGAGAAGAATTTGTGGAAGGAGTTGACTATTTCAATCATCTTATGATGATTAATAGAGAATCATTCATACAACTTCAGGACGATGATTCAGTCCTCTATTAAATTTTGTCAAATCAGTTACAACAAGAGAAGCAGTCGCAGGAGTTAACATCAAATATTACAGCATCAGATTTTCCTATAGCCACTGACATATTGCATACACTATTTTTGTAGGAAGTCTGCACTTCTCATCTTTCTGAGGCATCTCATGTTGATCTTATTGACAAAGTGGAAGTTGATCTAAATAAATATTTGAATATCAACAATCAAGTCATAAAGACTCAAAGAATAACACTAGTTGAGTTGCTTAAATGCCATCAACACTCTTTTGTGTGGGATTACAAAGACATGCATGGAATTGATCCTATAGTTTGTACCCACCATATTTATATAAAAGAGGATTGTAGAACACTTAGACAACCACAAAGAAGAATTAATCCTGCATTCAGAGAGATAGTTAAAGATGAATTGCAGAAATTATTAAATGGTGGATTTATCTATCCTATATCGGATAGTCAATGGGTGCCACCTCTAGTCTTAGTTGCAAAGAAAGGAGGTAAATGGCAGGTATTTATGGATTACAAAGCTTTGAACTTAGAAACTAGGAAGGATCATTTTCCATTACCATTTGTGGTTTAGGTATTACATTCCTTGGCAGGGAAGTGGTACTTTTCATTTTGTTGGCAGTTGACACTCATCAAATTCATTTTGTTCTCATTGATGGAAACAAGATTAGATGGAAGTTATATACCAGAAGACAACAACATTGGAGTATCCAGGATTACACCGACATTGACACTGACATCAGTACTTGAAGGAATCCGACATCAAGGAAGATTTATTTTGTAAATCATTTTGTAATTATTGTCGAGGCCGAAATTGAATAACTTTTGTAATGTATTGTAAGTCGACATAAGGAATATTGTTTGTAATGGTTATATAGGTTAGTCTTCTAGGTTATTTTGAATATGAAAAATAAGATATGACATAGGATGCGACATATGAGAATATAGTAGAACTGCATAATGTGAAGTATATGTATGTAGATCATTTGTATGCGAATGTTATATCATGCAATGATCTATAAATAGTTTGGAAAGCATTTTTGGAGGAGAAGAGATATCAGTAGTAGTGTTCAGGGTTTATGAACCAGTACAGAGTAGAGCTAGAACCAGACCTCTATTTGGCATAGCAAATGCATTTTGAGTTCAATTTTGTTGTTTTACATTAGCAGAAGCTTGTAGTCAGTGAGACTCTTTAGTGATAAGCAGTATGCTCTAGGAGCTGTGTCTTCTTGCATGTGCAGGCCCCCATTATATATAATATCCTTTCATATGGCCAGTGAACTAATATTGTGGGTCACAAATCCCACCGTGGTTTTTCCTCTTTGAGGTTTTCCACTTATAAATCCCGTGTGTTATGGTGTTCATTTATGTGGATGGTTTATTTGCTTCATGTTATATGTTTATTTGTTTATCGGTTTATATGTGTATGGTATAAAAGGATAAAATCTACTATTACCGACAAAACACTGATTCACCCCCCCTCTCAGTGTTATTGGATCCCAACACATTCCTAGATGGATTCAATGACTACAACAATATTCAAATTGCTCCCGAGGATCAGGAAAAGACTACATTTACATGTCCTTGGAGAACATATGCATATTTTGTTCTTCCTTTTGGGTTATGTAATGCTCCAACTACTTTTGAAAGAGTAGTAATAAGCATATTTTTCAGATATTTCCTAGGACAACATGGAGATCTATATGGATGATTTTACCACTTATGGTTCAGAATTTGAAGAGGCATTGAAGAATCTGAAGAAATTTTTGCAGCGGTGTGAAGACTACAGTTTATCATTGAATAATAAAAAATGCTTTATGATGATGCAGGAAGGCGTAGTTCTTGGTCATCATATCTCTATAACTAGAATACAAGTTGACCCAGCCAAACTAGAAGTCATTCAAAACCTCCCTGCACCTATAAAGCAAAAGGATGTCAGAAGTTTCCTTGGTCATGCTAGATATTATAGAAGGTTTATCAAAGATTTCAGCAAAATTGCAGGACCTTTATATTGTCTTTTGAATAAGGATATGTAGTTTAATTGGAACTTCGCATGCCATGAAGCTTTCTTTAAGCTCAAACATGCATTGACTCAAGTACCAGTACTCAAGGGTCCAAACTGGTGATTACCTTTTCATATTCATACATATGCATCAAATTATACCATAGGAGCAATTTTGGGACAAAAGATTGACAACTTGGAGAATGCAATTTATTTCATCAACAAAAACATGTAGGAACTTGAGCTTAATTATACTGTCACCAAAAAGGAGATGTTATCAGTTATATATGCACTCAACAAATTCAAGAATTATATCATAGGATATCAGATATATGTGCACAATGACCATGCAACAATCAGATATCTCATAAATAAACCTTCAATTACAAGAAGATTGGCTTGATGGTTACTATTGATGTAGAAATTTAATATTACAATTGTTGATAAACTGGGTAAATCTAATTTAGTTGCAAATTATCTTTCTAGGCTTCAATTTTAGGATGATCCTACAACCATAGATGATGCTTTCCTAGATGAACATTTATTCCTGATAAAAGAACACACTCACTAGTATGCTGATATTGTAAATTATTTAGCTACTAATAAGATGCCTACTCATTTTTCTCCTAAAGAAAGAAGACTATTAGTTGAGAAAAGCTTTAATTTCTCATGGATTGCTGATTGTTTTTTTTATACTGGACTTGACCAAGTCATGAGAAGATGTGTTAGAGAAGATGAAACATATGATATCCTTCATGCATGTCATGATGAGCCATGTGGAGGACATTTTGCTCCTCAAATAACAACACTTAAAATACTTGGCACATGATATTATTGACCAACATTGTATAAGGATGCAATACATATACTAGGAAATGTGATAGATGCCAACGAATTGGTAGGCCTACCAGATCTGATGAAATGCCATTATATCCCTAGATATTGGTTGCACCATTTGATAGATGGGGATTAGATTTTGCTGGGCCGATTTATCCTCCTTCAAATGGGAAATCTTATATTCTAGTATGCACCGATTATGTTACAAAATGGGTGGAAGAACGAGCTATGACACACACAACAGATAATAAAGTAGCTAAATTCCTTTATGAGGAAATATTTACCAGGTATGGAGATCCAAGAGAGATTGTTTCAAATCAAGGACCATAGTTTACTTCCACATTAATTGCAACATTGGTTAATGAATATAATATCAGACACAAGAAGTCTACTCCATATCATCCACAAGCAAATGGTCAAGTAGAAGTTACAAACAGGGATTTAGAGGCCACTCTTACCAAGACAATATCTCTTCATAAGAAAGATTGGTCAAATAGACTTCCTGAAGCCATTTGGGCATATAGAACAACATGGAAGACACTAATTGGTTTTACACCTTTTAAAATGGTGTATGGAAAAACAACAATGATGCCCATTGAGTTTGAGCATAAAACTCTTATAACAACTCTGCAATTGAATATGAGTCTCTCAGAAGCACAAAGAGACCACATCCTGCAATTGAGTGCTTTGGATGAGCTGAGGAAGTTGGCTGTCCAACATACAGAGCTTATTCAACATCAGCGAGATAAATGGCATTGTAAGTATATAAAGGAGAGGAAATTTAAATCTGGCGATTGGGCATTGCTATATGATTCTATATATAAGGATACAATGGGGAAACTACAGACAAGATGGTTGGACCCATATGAAATTGATAACATTTTAGGAAATGGAGCAGTTCACTTGACCACAATAGATCCAATCAGATTCAAACTTCTAGTCAATGGTCATCAACTACGCTTGTATCATAAGCCTGCAACCAAAGAATAGTTCCTGTAGCAATTTGCCAGCCAAGACCAACCAATAGTTCCTACAACAACTAGAGAAGTTCCTTCAACATCTGACGAATACTCTCATGTCATAGTTCGTGCAGTAGCTGGAGAAGACATTAGGGACATAGTTCCCGCAACTTCTGCAGGGAGCATTCTTAGTCATTAGCCTTAAATTCTTTATGCATGCTTTCATAATAATTATTTCCATGCCTTATGGAAATATCATTCTCAATAATAATTTTCTCGTACACATCATCCCATTTCATATCTCTGCCTGTCATTTCATTCATTTCAGGTCATATCATTTCACCTCTTTTAAATCACTAATTGTTTCATGCAACATTAATTAGTACGACTGCAGGTATGTATATTATTATTTTTTAATTATGCATTTGTTATTTCGCTATGATTATTGCCTATTTTTATTTTCATAATTCGCGTACCCTTCTCTCAGTCCTTTTTCACACGTGTGGACACGTGTCATGTTAAGTTGGGGGGTGTTTTATCGTCCAATTTCCAAGATGAGTAATTGTCTGTCCTTGTCAGTATTTTTTTAAAATTTCCCTAACATCATTTTTGAATAAGACATTCTATTGCACGAGTGAGTAGTTCATCCTGCTACCGAATTCAATGAAATGTACTGGAAGTAAGTAAAGTATTTCAGAACATGTATTTTTAGTTCTGCATGTTATTTCAGTCCTTCATTCTATTGTGGAAATTGTTTTGAGAAGCCGAGTTAGTCATGGGAGGAACTCCTATCTGCCATGAACCAGTAATTCATGACATGTTGCTGTAGGATGTCCAGTGTGAGCATTAATTCCGTATGCATGGGTGGATTGACTATTTTCTAAAAATAACAAATTTCAATGAAGAAATTGCCTAGGAATTCATGCATACATACAAGGAAGGATAGGCCTCTATCAAGGGGTTAAGAGTCATTGCCTGAGAGCAATAGATAGCTGAAGTCACTGGGTTGCTACAGGAGGGGGAATTGTTTCCTCAGTAGAAGGATGCGAGAAGCGCTAGGGCAGCATTTACTCACCCAATAGATGGACCCCTAAGTGTGGACAAGCAAGGAACCATATGTATATCTCTTCCAACAAAATGGCCCCAAGTGACATTGTATGTGATGAAATACATTACCTGTGATGGAAGGTAATCAAATTTGCATTTGGTCCATTTTAAATTACTTAGTCATTTACGGCATGGCCGAAGGGTGAATGTTCCCAATTTTTTGTATCATCTTATTTTCATAAGTGCAAAGGAAACACAAAAGGGTGGAAATCATTCTGTTAGTCACCATGGCTTGAGTAAATTGTTGGTAGAACATTCTCTCAGAGATGTCTCTCAAATGGCATGGGGGACATTCTAAGATATCCTGCAATTTAGGGAGGAAAATGCTCCTGTTGTAGAAGAAATAGTAGCCCAAGAGGAAGATATCAAAGAACCCTCATATCCTAGGGTTTCTGCAGCAAATGAACCTCATGTTGCCAATGAAGCCTTTCCTGTTGCAGAAGAAATGGTAATTGAACCAAATATTGAGCAGCCCTCCACTCATTTTTAATGTGGAGCGACATATTTCGGAAGAAAAGGGAAAGAAATAGAAATAGTTGATGCAGAGGAAGAAACCATAGAGCAACCTCAAGCAGTGCAGGTTTCTCCTATAGCTAAAAGGCGCAAGGTGAAAGAAAATTCTCCTGCAACAACACCTCTTGCATAAAATTCTCCTGCAGCCACTCCAAAAATGTATTCGGAAAGGAGGGGTAAACAAAAACCTCAGGCAATGGGGGATGTGATTGAAGTCATTTTTGTGGAAACGTCGAAAGAAGGGCACAAAAGTCAAACAAAGATTCAACCACATGAAGAACATGGAGCCGACGGACTATCAATTTTGGCACATGTAGCAGAACAGTTTGAAGAACCGGTTGAAGGAATCTCATGCCCTCAGATAACAGCTCATAGGTCCCCTTCATCTCTCAATAGTTTATCTATTGCACTTTCATTTTATAGACAATGGGAGATAGAAAGGGATAGGTTACAAGAAGTTATTGAAAAACAACATAAAGAGATTGAAAAGAGGGATAATCTAATTGTGCAATTGCAAGCTAAAGTAGACACAACTGCCAATATGGTTCATGAATTGTTGCAATGCAGGGCTCCTCCGAGGGTTTACACTTTATATTTAAAAGAACAATATTTATGTTTCAAGCTAAACTGCATTGTTAGGGATCTTAGTCCTTCTCTAGTGTCCCCACATGAATTTTATAATGTTTATCAAAACTCTCTTGCAACTGTTAGGAATTTATTATGTGAATTTTATTTGCATAATTATGTTGTGACTTCTGACAATGAATGGAATCCCTTACTATACATTGATGACATTCAATTAAAAGCATTAATGTCATGGATATAGAATGAAATCAGTATGGGGACCTAGGCTGAAACATACAAAAATTTGGAATTTGATTGTTCATTACCACTTAGAGCTGAAGCAAAAAATCCACGACTTATTTACTATGACTGGAAAAAAATGTTAACAAGACCTGATGTCAGGAGTCAAGTTTTACTGATGAGGGAGGAAACATTCTAGGAATATGAACATTTGGTTGAAAATGAAAATACAGCTATAGTCGAGTGTTTGGTTCAGTGCTGGAATAATCCCCCAGAAGACCTAAAGTAGGGTGAACCCCATTTAGTGCCTAATTTTCATGCAGCCACACAAAGAGCTCCCAAGTACATCCACTTGGGTAGGGAGAAAAACAATAAATAGCTACTACCCTTGATATTTCATCCACCTATCCTTATGTGGCCATTAATGGGATGCAGGGTTACAAACATACCATATCAAGAGGCCACAGAAGAAGCTGAATAGGCTAGACTGGAAAAGCTGAAGGGGTTTTATTGGAACTTGGCTACAGGAGGAACAGGGCAGCGAACCATTGGCTGTTAGGGTTCCCACACATACTGAGAGGGGGGGGTGAATCAATAACTGATCGGTAATAAAATTTTCTTAAAACTGAATATGCAGAATATAAAGTAATAGTATACCGGTATGCAAGAATTAATGCAAATAACAGAATCAAAAGCATCCACATGAAAAGAACACCATAATACAAGATGTTTAACAAGGAAACCCGGTGTGGGAAAAGCCTCGGTGGGATTTGTGACCCACAATATTCACTTACTGGCCAATAAGAGAA
Source organism: Cryptomeria japonica (assembly GCF_030272615.1). NCBI lineage: Eukaryota > Viridiplantae > Streptophyta > Pinopsida > Cupressales > Cupressaceae > Cryptomeria > Cryptomeria japonica. Next base: position 102,136,284 of record NC_081413.1, on the reverse strand, counting down.
TATTACTTACAATAGGGGCCTGCACATGCAGGAAGGCCAACTGCCTAGAGCTCACTGCTCAATAAGAAGTCACACTGACTTACAATGAGGATTTACACAAATCCAATATTCTGTATTGCTTTACAATAGCATCTTCAATGCCAGATTCAGTACCGGTTCTTGCTTTGTTCTTTACATATACCCTTGACCTACAATTCACACATTAGGTCTGCCTTATAATTTATTTATTGCTTTATATCCATATCCTACAAATGCCTACAATGATCTCTTTTATATACAAGAGTCATTTTACAATTTGCCAAGTCGGCTTACAATGATAAACAAAATATTACATATCAAAAATCCTGTCGGCCTCTGTGCCAGTATACATATTTCCTTCTATGCCAGTGTAAATCTTCTGTGTCAGTTTACATCTTCTGTGCCGGTGTACATCTTCTGTGCCAGTGCCAGTGTAGATTGATTTTGTTGATGCCAGAGCACTGTTTTGTTTGAGTAATGCTTTGCCGGTATAATGTCTTGCTGGTGCCATAGGATTGCAAGGTTGCCATCAATGACAAAACCTTCAATCACACACAATGTCTCATTGGAGTGTCCATATGCCAACATTGGCGACTTACGAGTCAATGCCTAGATAAGAAATTTTCCTCTTGCTAGAGGATCAACAAGACACTAAGTTGGGGGGCATGATGAGTTGATATATTAGCTCTTTTTATTCCTATAACTGATAAGTTTTTTCCATGTTTTTATTTTTATAACGGGATAGTGTTTGAGTCATATGATGTATTAGAGTTTAACTATGTGCATTCTAGATGATAACCAAACCCATTAAATTCTATTTTGTTTTGACCAATTCCTGTTACCATGCAAATTATTCTTGTTGCCATGCAGATTATCATAGGTGATATCATGTGTGAATGTATAAGTGTTACAATTAATTAAAATAAATATATAGATGTGCACTTATATGTTCTATCTTTTTAATTGCAGGAATAAATGAGATGTTGCAAAAGTGGTTAGTGTGTCACGTCATAAAGGTCGTTGGATATATTCAAGGAGCGGTTAAATATTCAAAACACCAAAGTGAATAATGGGCGTAAGAAGCTGCAAAGGAATAGGAAGGCACGCGAGACTCATTTATGTTTGTCTTCAGTAAACATCAATCTTGTAACACCACCATGCTATATTCTTCGTTGCAGTTTAGCATAGATCCATGTTTCATGTGGATTAAGTCCTTTTGTTTGCTGTCATAAATGTTTTCCACCTCATTTCATTTGCATGACCTAGATAGTAGGAATTATTTATAGTTTTCTTATAAATAAGAGCATGCGCCTCTTCCCAGAGGTTAGTTAGACACAGGGGATTAGAAACAGAGTTGCATAGTATTTTCTTTCATTTCAACATTGTATCAACTTTTGAAAAACAATGAATAAAAATGATATTATTTTGAGAATATAGTATTATCTTTGAAGTCTGGATACACTCATCCAAGGGGCCCACTTGGTGAGTATTCTTGTGCATTAATTAGATTCAGTTTTCCTTTTTGCTGAGGTAGATGTTCTAGTGATTGACTGTTCCTGCAGCCACTGGAACTAGATTCTGTGACTGTTCCTGTAGCCAAAGGAGACATAGTAATTCATATTTGTCAACTCTGAACTTAGTTAGCAGTTCTTTTATTAGAATTTTTTGTCAATGCTAATATTTCCTATAGCCATTCAGTTGTTATAATTCTAGCTTGTTTATTTCAAATAGATTTAGTTGCTGCAGTAATGTAGAATAGCTATCACAGGAACTTAGTGCACATATAGTGCAGACCCATTTCAAGTAATACATCCCTGAGTTGACAAACAAATGAACTTTAGTTATGGGGATAATAATTACACAGAGTGAATGACCAAAATTTGGGTTGAGACTTTAGCTCTAGTTATTGTTCCTATTGGTGAACCAAACATTTTTGGTGCCATTGCCAGGGATGGTGTCAAACTAAGAACCTATTATGGTTATGAATTTTCAAGCTTTCAGCATAGTTTTTTTTGATAACTTAGTTTGTTTTAAGTAATTCTCATGAATCTGCATGCATAGATGAAGAAGAGATGCTCAAGGCAGATTCCTTCCTAACTGTCCTAATCATACAAGACTCAATCCATATGAACCCCCAGATGTAAATCCTTTTGCTTCACTTTACCAAGCCCTAGATAATTTGAATCCTCTTGAATTTGAACTTTCTAAGAACAACCTTCATTTCCTCTTTGGACCTCCTGAAGAGGAACTTCATTTAGTAACTCCTCCTCAAAGACCAATGCAAGGAAATCCACCCCCTGGTGGGAATAACCCACCTCCACCTATGAACCCAACATTTGAGTTCCCTATTTCTGATCTGCATGATAATGCTAATCTCAAGAACATCCCAACTTGTTCCCTTCCTAAATTCTATGGATTAATGACAGAGGATCCTAACACTTTCCTATTTGAATTTGATGTCCTCTATAGGAGTTATGATTATACTACAGATGCCCATAGACTCAAACTATTCCCTACTACTTTAAAAGAGTCAGCTTTGGGATAGTTTATGAGTCTAGGGAGTAGCACAATCACTACATGGGATGAGATGAAACTATTGTTTCTTGTGAAATACAAGGATTTGTCTTCTTCTACTTGATATTCCTATTTTTAGAAAACTTTGCTATATTTCCAAACTCTTGACAGTTATAGCATTTTACATTTTCATTAAAAGATGAATCCTTAAAATTATTGTAGGGCACCGAGTTATTCTTGCTACATTCAAAACTCCTATGACCATATCCATTGCACTGATAACATACAACATTCATATCTCAGAGTGCATTAAAAGGATTTCTACTTTCATAACTCATAGAGGGCTTATTTGTTAATCTACAATTAGCTATTCTATGCCCAAATTTGTTACACCGATAACAATAACCATGAAAGTTTGAAATATACTGATTAGGTTGCCTTGGTCCTACAAAGGACTGCCTCAATGGGGGTCTTCCCTTCGTGTTGTTGACTCTGGTGAATCCTTCATGGTCAAATCTTTCATTTCTTCTTGAATCTGCATGTCAATGCAATGAGTGTGGCCTCCAGTTCATTGCTTGTGTATACCAGTTTGTGTGGCAATTTCCAACAGCATCTGCATATGTCTTTTTACCAGTATCCTTTCTTACAGTGAATGTCTTCTTCTGTTCACCTTCATTTGAATAGGTGAAGTGTATTTCTTTATCGGATGTGTCTTTTCTATTTTAACTTTGACCTTCTTCAAAGCCTAAGCCACTGATATCTTTGGATTGCTTTTGTTTGCTTAACATCTTGTGTAAGGCTTCGGTGTTGCCTTCATATTTACTCTTCACTTTTATTTCTTCCTTACTTTCTTCAAGCTCCTTTCTGAGTTTCACTATTTTTGCTTCCAGATCTCGATTCTCCTTTTCGTTCTTCATTAGATCAGAGGATGTAACTTCACATATCCTCTTGGCTTCTTCTAACTCTAGTTTCAAGTCAGATATAACTTTATTGGCTCATCCAAGGATTGCTTCATGAGACCTTGTTCATCTACTGGAGCAAGCTTGACCTTCTTGAGTTCTCTTCTTGTTTTAATCAACTCCTCAAGAGAACTTATAAGCACTCCTTCCAAATCCACTTCAACCTCAATATCCTTTTCTTCCTCATCTTCACCAACCAGTTCATCAAGTGTCATAAAGAGACTAACTTTTCTGCCATTTTCATGGTAGTCATCTTCTGATGCATTGTCTTCATCTGTGGCATCATCCTCAATAGTATAGAGGTTTTCTACTTCTGGTAGCCTCTTCTTCCTTACTGTTAGACATTTATTTCTTTATCTTTACCATTAGGTCTGCTAAATCCTCTTGAATCATCTCCACCGGTTTCATTATAAGGACATTTTGCAACAAAGTGTCCAACTTTACCTTAGTTGAAACATTTGAGTGGTAGCTTTCCTTTATACTTTCCAGATCCTATTTTGAGATTTCTGACAAAGTTTTCTACCTCTGCATTAGAGTCTTCACTAGATCCTTTATGAGGAGCTACATATTTGCCCTTCTGGGTGGAGTTGATTGTTGCCTCTTTCCTTAAGGATGCATAACCAGTTGTTCTCATTTCATATGCTATTAGTGATCCAAATAGCTCATGCATTATAAAGATCTTCAAATCCTTGGCCTCTTCTATGATAGAAACCTTTGTATCATACTTAGGTTTAAGAGACCTAAGTACTTTCTTGACAAGAATCTCATCGACAATTTCTTCTCCAAGTCCTTTGATGGTGTTCACAGTTTCATCAAATCTATGAAGGTAGTCTGCAATCTTTTCATCATCCTTCATCTTGATGCCTTCAAGTTGGCCCCTTAGTGCTTGTAGCTTGGCCTCTTTGACTTTTCAATCTCCTTCAAATGACCTCTGCATTTTATCCCAAGTCTCCTTGGCAGATGCATAGTGTGTGACCTTGACAAACTCATTATCAAACAACCCACTCAAGATAGCATGTTTGGCCTTTGCATTGTTCTCATACTACTTAGCATCTAGATTAGTGAGAGGAAAATTAGGAATAACATACCCATCTTGACAAACATCCACACATCAAAACTTAGGGAGGAAATATAGGTCTCCATTCTTCTGCTTCATAAGGCATAGTTGGATCCATCAAACATGGGGGATTTTGAGGAAACAAACACATTTCTTGCCATTATGTTCTAAGTCTAGAATCTACCCAAGGTTTTCAAATAACCAGGAGCCTAGGCTCTGATACCAATTGTTGAACACAAAGTACCACTGAGGTGGGGGGGGGGTGAATCAATGATTCCTAAACTCTTCTATCTATTAAAGCAACTTCAGAATACCGGTTGTCATCTCAAGCACTAAACAATCAAACCAGTAAAGAAAATGAGGAAACCAAAGAAGACAATCACACAAATGCAACCCACAACACCAAATGTATGAGGAAAAACCAATATGGGAAAAACCTCAGTGAGAAATGCTGCTAGAGACTACTGCTCCAATCCAGCCTCACAAGTGAACCATTGAATTACAAAGATTTAGGGCACCAACCCAAGGAGCATGAACCCCTTCTGATTTAGGGCACCAAACCAAGGAGAACCAACCTTTGCACGAAGCTCCAACTTGGTGAATTATATTGAAATACAATTTAGATACAATTATCGCTTCTTGCTGCAAATGAATTATGCAACTCTTGATCAAATAGGTCTTTATCGGTTAACAATCTTTTCTTCTTACTGGATCTCACACTACCAGTTAACAAATAGATCTCTCTGATTTTTGGCCTCTCTTCTCTCTCTCTCATAGCCTCACAACCCACTATGTCACACTTGGATGCCTTCTTGATCAATCATACTTTACCGGTTTGCTCAACCGTTAGACTTGCTACAGTTATATCGGTACTCTATCATTGCTAATTAAACCCTCTTACCAGTTTCTTGTTAACTCACTCTGCAAATTTTTTAGAATAAATTCTAATGGAGATGATTCTTCTCTGCACTCAAGCTCTCTTCACTCTTCTTCTTCTCCTGAAGAATCAATCATTTTTGTTTCAAGCTCCTCTATTTATAATCATGGATTCCCACCAAGAACACATTCAAACACTATCGTTTTAGGTTTTTACTTCTCCAACTCGATCCAAATCTGATTTGATTTTATCTTCTTTTCCAGGGATAAGATCTTCATGACATTGATCAATCGCCAACAAATCTTCGCATTCTAATGTGGGTTTTTTAAATCTGGAGGTCTACACCATGCTTTTCTACTTTTCTCTATCATTCGCCATTAATATCTATGTTGTTTTCTTCACCAAATAGGTACAAAGATCAAATAATCTTGCAAGATTAGTTTAGTCATTTTGCTAGCTTGCCTTATTCGAGCCACAATCCTATTGCATCCTCCGTGACTTGTGGGTACCTCATTAAAGCTGACCTGCTTGCAAATTTGTTGCATTGATGCACATTCCACCGATCTATGTAATACCTCCACCTGACATCCACTTGTAATGCTTGTTGACACCCACCTTTGCTTGGATTCCTATGTCAGTTTGACATACTTTGTTGACTAAGGTTGATTACCAGTTTAGTTTATCTTATTGGTATGACCATCAAACATCCTCTCTGTTTTGTTCACCAATTGTTGTGCCTTCATAACAAACGAACAACCTTCATCCCGGTTTGTGCCTTACCGGTAAGCCTTCTTTACTAGTAGATGACACAAACCATATTTACCGGTAGCCTTCCTTCTGTCTTTCTCTTCTTATACCAGCCACCATTTCTTACTTACTGTAAAGCGGAAAAATCAAACCCTAGTTGTTCTCCCCTCCCCAATCTCCAAGGAGAGAGAAGGGAGAGTCACTAGGGTTGATGGTTTTCACTTAGGGGAAACTTTACATTCAAAAGAGGGGTTGAAACCCACAAGATCCAATCCCACGCATTGTGAGATTGGATTCTATATGAGTTTCAAGGGTTAAGACATCAAGGATACCCTCTTTTGTAAAGAATGTTGATAGAAAGATTGAACTAGGAATGCATGTAAAGTAGGAAAGATTCGCTTATAAACAGAGATAGGGATATGGGATGAAGCTGTGGACCTGGAATTAGCAATAAAATGTCGAGACGGTGCTGTTCTAAAAATTTGAGGGAAATTTGACGGGATGATGGCGCCCAGCGTGCACACAGTCCTCCGAAAAATCCGCGAAAAGAAGGGGGATCTGTTCGTCTCTGCACAAGGATTCCAGATCTTCAATTACAGCCGCATACCTGCAACCTACACACAAAAAAGAGAGGATGATTGGGGGGTTAGGGAACCAGGGTTTGCCTTTAGGTCAAACCCCGGTTTTGGAATTAACCAAGAAATGAGAATGCTATAAATGTAAATGTTTGTAATGTAAACAAGTACTAATACCTTGTTGTAAGAATGTTTGTATTCTTACATGCAAAGGTGTAATGTATGTTGTATGTGATCTCCTCTTCAATGGTTGAATCCTTGTCTTGAATGCAACACCTAGCCTTGAATGGAGACTTAGAATACTCAATTGCTTGAAGGAATGCTTGAATGCTTGAATGCTTGAATGTTTGAATATTGCTTCCGTGTCTTGCTCTTGCTTATTTCCTTTTTTCGACCTCCTCAAATGGGAGAGGAAATGTAGTTTATATACTTGTCAATTAGGGCTGATAGATTGATTTTCCCGACCTTAGGCCGACTAGGAAACATTATTTTCCAATTTGCAAACTTAAAGACCCGATGCCCAAAAGAGACCGGGCCCAAAATAGGGCCAGGGACTAGGGTGCTAGGCGCCATGGTCCTGGGGGACTAGGGCACTGGGCGCCCTAGTCCTGAAGGACCAGGGTGCTAGGCGCCCTGGTCCCACCTCCCGGAACAGCAGGGTGCAAGGAGGGATCAGGCCAGGGTGCGGAAAAATGCAGTTTTTGATGTTGTAAACAGGTTTCGGGGTCTCCATTCAGGTTCAACGTTGCACCGCCATCGTGAAGACCCAAATGCAGTCAAAATTGCAAGTGTCGCAATTTTAGGACGCTACATTTAGCCCCCACTTTAGCGGGAGTATAAGCGTACGCTCATACTTCCGGTAAAGTACAAGGAAACAACATTGAAAAACTTTCAACACGTCAAGGAGGCAAGATACACCAAGCCCCCAGTGGACTAAGGATCTTACGACTTTGATTGATAAAGTAAAAGGGAAGATCATGAGGGAGAACCATGACTGTCAGTAGTAAGGTTCCCTCACTATAAGTCATGCAAGAAGGATATGAAAATTTTTCAAGGCAAAGCTAAATTTGTCAAGAAATTTTCAAGTATCTTGAAAAGATATGAACGGGATGTATGCCCCCTACGTTAAAGCGATCGCACACACCTCACCGGGGGTGATTGCTTTAAGGTAGTGATACATATAAGAAATGAGAAAGGAGCACATTATCACAAGGATTTAGCCCCCAAGTGTGAGATAAGCTCAAGGATAATAGACACAAAACACAAAGCACAAGGTGACTTCGCTTTCCTTGGGGTTAGTATGCTGTATGATAATTCATGTATATCATATGTATGTATGCATAATTGTTCTTCATTCCCCAATCAAGGAAGGTCACCTAGAAGAAGGGAACACATGTGTCTTTTGAGTCAACATGAGAGAGACCAAAAGAGATCTCAATGTTTTGCATCGTCCTCAAGTAGACAACACTAAGGACAACAAATAGAAGAATGAGAATAACACATAGAAGAAGTAACAAAAGAGAGGAGGAGAGAGTCTGCTATGCTAATGAACTAGTCTAGCACGTCATCTACCCCCCGATCTTGCTGATCAATATTTTGGGAAGGTAGGAAACACGCTATAGGGGGAACATCCAACACAGCAGATGGAGCTATCACAAGATCCAAACAAGGGCTATGTTCATACCCCAAGCCACGGTGTTCTTGTCTAGGAGCTAGGATAAGTGCTTTAGAAAATTCATTAGATAGATGGTTATCAACATCAACATATTCATATTCACTATCAGAACGAACAGGAGTAACATTTTCATCATGAATAACATTTTCATCTATATCATCATCAAGATTTATAAAAATAGGATCTTTAACTCGCACAGGATCAAGACCATCATGCATCTTATGTTTAGGAGATTTCGGCTCAATCATCAGCTGAGGAGAAAATGGAATAATACTAGCTGAAGGTGTTTTTGGGGATTGCAAAGTTTGAGAAGCAGCTGCCTGAGCTCTAAGATGACGCTTTCGTTGGCATTCACGTGCAGAAAGATTTCGTCTAGTCTTAGTAGGAAGTTGCGAAGATTGAGGAGGAGGAATGTTCTCATCCTTATCACTTGGGTGTTTAGGTTGTGGTCTCTTAGGTTGAACAATAGGAGAAGAGGAAGGTCTCTTCTCTCCATAAGAGGAAGGAGGAGGAACTGCTCCATACAAAGGAGGAATATTCGGTTTAGGAAGGAGACCAAGTCCATCATGACGAGGAGGTATAGGTCTACTTTTAGGAAGTTTATTAGATATAGGCATAGGGATGGGTTGGGAATCTTCTTGAGGAAAGACATTAGTTTTATCTTTCAAAGGAAGAACTTCCTTCTCAAGAATGATAGGAATGTCAAGTTTGGGTGTTCTAGGTTCACTTAGAGATAGGATCATATCTTTCTTCCACTTTTGATAAGATTTGAAAAGATGATCACTTCGCGGAGGAAGAGATTGGAATTGTTTAGGCCAAAAATAATCAATAGGAATGCTAGAAGTTCTTTCAGCTGGTTTAAAGAGACTATGATTGACAGTAACAACTTCACCATTATGGGGAAATTTCAAACACTTGTGAATAGGAGAAGCAATAGCTTTCATGGAAGATAGCCAAGGATAGCCTAGCTTCACACGAAATTGTTCAGACGATGGAATAATAGCAAAGTCCACATCAAGGGATTTGTTATGGACCTCAATAGGTAATGTAATAGAACCAATTGTAGGAGAAGAAAATGCATCAAATAGTTTCACAACCACATTTGTTTCATCATAGATCACTTGATTCAATTGCAAAGTAAAAAGGAATTCTTGAGTAATGATATTAACCATACAAGAAGGATCAATAAGCACTCCACGACAAGGGGTATTCTTGACTTTTGCAACTATATATAAAGGACCATCAGGTGCCCTAATAATTTCACTGGAATCAAAGGTGATGGAAGGTTCTTTAGGGATCTTCTGCTGCTCTACAAAGTTAATCACATTTGGAGTCATAGACACAAGATCATTAGGTGAGACAGAGGAATCAGTAGTATCAATCGCATTAGAAGTATGAGAAGGCAATGGATCAGTAAAAATCTAAAGATTTTGGTTAGGAGGAGCTACAGATGTGTTGCCTTTATCATTCACACCAGAAATAGAGATAGTATTATTATCAATCAAATCTTGAATTTTACCCTTTAAAGCAAAACATTTTTCAGTATCATGCCCAGGATGACGATGAAATTGACAAAAAGATTTGTTATCAAAATAGGGTGAGTTAATCTTTGCAGGATCTATTTGCCTTATAGGAGGAAGAGTAAGCACATTTTGTTCCAATAACTTATTCATAATACTATGCAATGATTCATTCAAAGGAGTAAACTTTCTTTCTTTCTTGAAAAACTTAGAAATAGGAGGCACACCTAATGCTGCATTCACATTGTTGTTGATGATGTTTTCATTGAATTTAATGGACTCTCTGTTTGGTTTAAACTTCCCAAATGGTTGTTGACTACTATCACCCTTATCACTCGGAGCCATAGGATTTGCTTGTTCCATTTGACTCACAGTCAGTTGATAATTGTGAAGAGTTGCGCACAACTGTTGGAAAGAAGTAAACTCAGAAAACAGAAGTTTTTCTCTAATATCTTTTTGTAAATTAGAAATAAAGATTCTTTGAATATCATTGTCAGGGACTGGAAAAGAAATTTGAGCATACAAATTCTTATATCTACCAATGAAATCAGTTACTTTTTCTTTAACACATTGTTTACAATGCATTAAATCAATCAAAGTAACTTTAGGACTTATATTGTTTTGAAATTGTTGAATAAAAGCATTTGCAAGTTGTTCGAAAGAAGTAATAGAATAGGAAGGCAACGAGCAATACCATTGTAAGGCTTTATCTCTTAATGTTCTAGTAAATAGTTTTGCAAGCAACCTTTGGTCATAAGCAAAATCAGTACATATTGTTTGAAAGGTCTTAACATGTGTTAGAGGATCACCCTTACCATTATAAAGCTCCAAATGCGGAATTTCAACATGTTTAGGGGGGATAGCTCGAAAAATGTCAAGAGAAAGTGGGCTCGCAACATCAAATGTGGGCACACTAAACTTAGATTGATTCATAGAGGCAATTTGTTGCTGTAAAGAAGAGACAGTTTGTGCAAGATTGTTAATGGTCGCTTCAGTCGAAGAGTTCATATTAGACATGTTAGATTGTGATGGAGGTGTTATGTTATTGAAAGAAGGTAGAGAGTAAGGTGGTGGGACACTATGATAGTTAGTCATAGGAGATGATTGAAAAGAAGGGACACTACAAGGAGGAATGGAATGGTTAAATGAATTGCCCCCTTGCGTCATGTTCATTTGTGGAGATATAATAGGAACACTCATTGAAGGAATGAATGAAGAAGTTGGATTGAATGAAGGAAGAGGGTTGATTGAAGAAGAAGGATTGCCCCCATGACTAGTGATCATAGGAGGAATGTCTTGTATTAAAGTAGTCATTATGTTTGATGTAAAAGTAGGTATACTAGCAATAGAAGTTGTCAAAGGAATAGAATGATTAACTTGAGTAGGAGGTTGTGTATAACCTAAGGTTTCGGCACAACTTTTCATAGGCATCACATTCGAATCCACAATGTGTGCAATACCACGCAAAATATCAATTCCATTCTTATCATTTTGAACCATACGTTTTAGACCCTCAATTAATGAAAGAGCTTGACTATTAGGATATTCTTGAGACATCCATTGTCGAAAATCATTAAATTGGTTATCCAATTTTGAAAGTTGTTCTACAGAAACCTCATGGAGAGCTTCTTCATCATTAAGAGGATTAGAGGAATTACCCATGTCCTCGTTAAAAGGGCCATTCAAATTAGGTTCCATCTCCTCGGTAATTACACCTTGGAAAGACTTAATTCTAAGGCTTCGTCTAACGAGAATAGTGTAAGTAGGACTTATTGTTGTAAAACTCATGCACTAGAGAGAGAGAGAGATTTTGAATTTTAGAGGTAGCAAATCTCAATAAAACCAGCCAATCTCCTAGATTTAAGCTGTTAAATGCAATTAGGACAATCTCCTGAAATTTCGGAAAAAATGTCTGGGACCGTGGCGAACGGTGTGCACACGGTCCTCGCAACTTTTTTCGAAATTTTCAGGGATGACAGTTATGATGATTTTAAAGCTAATCTGAAAAAATTGAGTGATTTTATGATCTGTAGATAGGCCAAATTAAAGTTGCAATCTCAAAATTGAACCCTACCAAGATTGTTGAAAAATGTAAAATTTGAATCTTGAAAAAGAGGGGGAAACTGAAATTTTGAATTTTATGATTTTAGAGGGAATGCTGAAAGCAATGCAAGTTTTGAAATTTAAAAGTTGACTCGATTTCATGCAAATTTCGAATTTGAAAGTGGAAATCAAGGTTGTTGCAATTAAACACTTAATTTCAAAAGTCACAAATTGTAAAGATTTGAATAAAGCACTGAAATTTTGAATGAATGCCAACACACTTTTCAGATTTAGGACAGTAAGAAACACAATTTTGATATGAATTTTAATTTCAACAATTTTTGAATGATTAGAAGCCTCAATCCAAGCAATCGCTAGACCAACTTTGACTTTAATTTTGAGAGTGTTAAAATTGATAAAATTAGCCAAAATTCTGGATTTTAGCAGAAAAATACAGTAAGATCTAGCTCCCGAAATTTTAGAAAAAATGTCGGGGACGATGGCACTCGGGGTGCACACGGTCCTCGCAACTTTTTTCCAAATTTTTAGGGATGAGAGATATTGTGATTTTGTTGCGGAATCCAAAATTACAGCCGATTTGGAGGTGTTTTGATTAGTGAAATTATCAGTCAAAGGTTGGATCAAGAAGGTCTTAAAAATTAGGGTTTTGACATTTAACCACTTAATTTTTAGAATTAAAGCACAAATATGGATTGATAATTTACAATAGAAGGGTAGATCTGAAACAAGCATTAACAATTAAACGTTTCATAAGTTTAATTACTTAAAAAGAAAATTTTAGGGTTTTTATGCAATCAACCTCTAAAATTTGCAAAAGATCAAACATGGAAATATAATTAGGAGAGCAAAATTTTCAGATCTAACCAGGAATAATCAGAATGAGGATGTTTCACGTCGGGTTCACCAAAATGTAAAGTGGAAAAATCAAACCCTAGTTGTTCTCCCCTCCCCAATCTCCATGGAGAGAGAAGGGAGAGTCACTAGGGTTGATGGTTTTCACTTAGGGGAAACTTTACATTCAAAAGAGGGGTTGAAACCCACAAGATCCAATTCCACGCAATGCAAGATTGGATTCTATATGAGTTTCAAGGGTTAAGACATCAAGGATACCCTCTTTTGTAAAGAATGTTGATAGAAAGATTGAACTAGGAATGCATGTAAAGTAGGAAAGATTCGCTTATAAATAGAGATAGGGATATGGGATGAAGTTGCGGACCTGGAATTAGCAGTAAAATGTCGAGACAGTGCTATTCTACAAATTTGAGCGAAAGTTGACGGGACGATGGTGCCTAGCGTGCACACGGTCCTCCGAAAAATCCGCGAAACGAAGGGGGATCTGTTCGTCTCTGCACAAGGATTCCAGATCTTCAATTACAGCCGCGTACCTGCAACCTACACACAGAAAAGAGAGGATGATTGGGGGGTTAGGGAACCGGGGTTTGCCTTTAGGTCAAACCCCAGTTTTGGAATTAACCAAGAAATGAGAATGCTGTAAATGTAAATGTTTGTAATGTAAACAAGTACTGATACCTTGTTGTAAGAATGTTTGTATTCTTACATGCGAAGGTGTAATGTATGTAGTATGTTGTATGTTGTATGTGATCTCCTCTTCAATGGTTGATTCCTTGTCTTGAATGCAACACCTAGCCTTGAATGGAGACTTAGAATACTCAATTGCTCGAAGGAATGCTTGAATGTTTGAATATTGCTTCCGCGTCTTGCTTTTGCTTATTTCCTTTTTTCGACCTCCTCAAATGGGAGAGGAAATGTAGTTTATATACTTGTCAATTAGGGCTGATAGACTGGTTTTCCCGACCTTAGGCCGACCAGGAAACATTATTTTCCAATTTGCAAACTTAAAGACCCGATGCCCAAAAGAGATCGGGCCCAAAATAGGGCCAGGGACCAGGGCGCTGGGCGCCCTGGTCCCACCTCCCGGAACAGTAGGGTGCAAGGAGGGATCAGGCCAGGGTGCGGAAAAATGCAGTTTTTGATGTTGTAAATAGGTTTCGGGGTCTCCATTCAGGTTCAACGTTGCGCTGCCATCGTGAAGACCCAAATGCAGTCGAAATTGCAAGTGTCACAATTTTAGGACGCTACACTTACTTGTGACTTGGCCAAACATATTGACATCAATGACAACTTAATGCCAATAATGCCAATAAATACAATAAAGCAGACCAAAACCAGACCACAGTCCAAATTTGAGGAAAAGGTGCAGGGACCAGGTCTCACAAATTGGCCCGCTCCCAAGACTGGGTCACTATGCTTAGCCTGCTCCTGACAATTTTTTATTTGATGAATTGCAAACTACAGATCTCCTCTTAAATAGTATGTACCTATTTTTGTAGGTGTGCCACATGTTTCTGCACAACAAAAAAGGGGAAAATGTTGGGTAGAAAGGGGTTTGCCTAAGTCAAACCTCGGTTTTGGAATCAACCAAGTGAAATTGAATTAAATTGAACATGAAAGGAAAGCTTGCTGATATATAGCAAAGACTCGATCTGAGGATAGAAGTGTCTTGTATCTTGATGATCTTGTTAGGTGAATATTTTGTCACTAGCATACCAATGACAAAATATATAATTTACACACAACTATGTTGAGAAATTAATCTCTCCTCTCAGCAAGGGGAGGTTCCCTTTGAAATTTCTTCTCTAATTAACAAGAAACTAAAATTTGTGGGTAAGTTTCGGGCATATAACTTTTTTTTTCAGACTTTATGTATTCTCCCTCCACTTTGTTACAATTCTCTATCACTTTGGATACTTAAAGAAATGAACAAACTAAACTTACAATCAAGAAGCACAAAGTCTTTCTTGAATGTAATTCTAACTAAGCTAATGATTACAAATGATAAGAAATTTAACTTGCAACTCAAAGTATTCAAGTATAATTTCTCAATCCCTTAAAACTACATGTAATAACAACAATACAAAGCCTACCACTAATCACTTAACATCAGAAAATTTCCCAAATATGCAAATAGCATAAAGTCTACTTATCATAATTGGAAAGCTCTGTTACTCACATAAATGATATCACCAATATCAAGGAATTAAAGAACATCTATAAGCAATGAACATAGGAACATTAACTCATATAAACAATCTTTGACACAACACAAAGTTTGAGATCAAATGGAATTGCTTTCTTTATTTGCGTGATTGAATCTTCACAACAAAAAGCTCAAAGTCTTAGTTGAGGCAAAAATTCAGCAAAGTCTTGCTTAGCATAATAAAAGATAAATATTTACAAATGAGGCTCCTCTATATATAGGAGATAAAAGGAGAAAAAGGTGGGCATAGTTGACTAATTCAACTGCACAATCCCACTTGACTACAACTATAGCATAAAGGGAACATGCAACAACGAGAAAAATTACAGCATCTAAAAATGCAACTACATTAAAAATGCATCTACATGAAAAACTAAGTGTCAAAAAGGGGACACTTTATTCATCTTTCTCCTCCTCATTGGATTTAAATTCTTCAAATTTAGCCAAGATGGATTTTATCTTAGCTTCATCTTTTTCTATACAGGTTTGCTCGATGATATATCTATATGAATGGGAGACGCCTTCAATTTGATTACAGATGAATTGGAAATTTTCAAAATTCTACAGAGAACATGTTTGTTAGGCCCATGATCAATATTCATCATCAGAAGAACAAGCTGGAGATCCAGAATTAAACAGGACTGAGTGAAAAATAGATTGAAAAAGGCTCATGAAAGAAAAAACATCAAAACTGGCAGGTCAGGGTTTAAAATCCGACTTGCTAGTTGCAAAGGAAAGATACTAGCATGTCAGGTTTTAATCCTCAACATGATAATATAAAGTAAAATAAATCATTGAAAGGTTGGGGTTTAAAACCCGACATGCTAGTGGAACAAAACTGACTAGCAGGTCAGGTTCCAAACCTCGACCTATCAGTTGCAAATGTAAATATAAAAGCTCCCATGTCGGGGTTTGAAACACAACATGTGACTTGAGGAAACTTCATCCTCACATGTCAGGTTTTGAACCCCGACATGTGAGCTGTGGGAACGAGCATTGGTTGACTTGCATGTCGGGGTTCAAAACCCGACATGTAAGGAAAATGGAACGAAAAAGAAAATCTTCTTTCAAGTTTTGTAACCCATTATGAGAGGTTTAGTAGAAAAGGGGAAGGTATGTCAGGTTTCAAAAACCTGACATACCTCACATTAGCTAGAGAAAAACAAACAACGAAGCAACACTGAAAACTAACACAAACCCTAGCAAAACCTAAGAAAAACCCGAAGACTTAGAATGCAAAAAGACCGACTAAAAATCAATTTATAACTAACTAAAAGATAAACACGAGTTGCAATAAATGCAACTCATGTTGACAGGGTAGACTTTAAAGTCCGACATGTCACCACAAGACACTAGCTGGTCAGATTTTAAAGTCCGATGTGTTGACAAAGGCAAACTGCAAGTCGGACTTTAAAGTCTGACCTGCCAGGCAGGCAAACTAGCACATCGGACTTTAAAGTCAACAAAGTCCGATGTGTTGACAAAGGCAAACTGACATGTTGGGGTTTAAAGCCCGACCTATCAGTAAAAACAAAGAAAACTAATAACTCAAAAATGACTAAACATAAAGACGTAAAATGAAAAGAGACTAATCAACAAGGTCGATTAGCCTTTCTCGGAGCCCGTGAGGTATGAAATAGAAAAGTTTCATAGGGTTGCTTCATGATTTAGGCCATACCAAAATCAAGGATAACAACTAGCTCTAACTGGGGAACAAGCTACACCACTTGAAGCTTTGTAGAATTCAGAACTTTGAGTTCTTGTATCCATTGGGCTATAGAGTCAAGCGACAAAGACATAGATGACAAGAAGGATGATATGACTGAAAACAAGACCCAAGATTGTGAAACTACACTTAGTGAAAAGAAAACTAACTTAACCTAAACTAACTAACAACTGAAACCTTCCTAAATGAAACCATTCATGGGCTTTCCAAAATAGTTGTCTTTCTTTAGCAGCTTGCAATGTGTTGCATGATCATAAGAAAATTTTTATAGATGGAGCATGAACAAGGGTACTAGAACTTGATGCAACACTACTTGAAAAATATGAACAAATCCACCTTCCTCTTGGGATGAATCATATGTGCTGCTGCCTCAAAGTGGAGTTTTGAAACTAGACCACTCTTGCTTAGCTGAATATACTTTTTTGGCTTCTTTCTCAAGTATATCCCCAATATCATGTACAAGTGGGACCTTTGGATTTCCATTAGCCTCCAACCAAGCAAGATGTCTGATTGGACATCCTCTTGATCATACAAAGACTGAATCCTTCTTACTAGCTGCAACTTGAACAACTAGTTTTTCAACCATAACACCTCACGCTAAACATAATGATATTCTTCATTCAATTAAGATGAAAACATGATTTCATTGTATTCTTTAGTAGGATGTTCACCAACTTTTGATTAGAGAGAATCGTCAACTAGACTTGAACAAAACTCTTCTATAGTGCTCATGAAAATATCTTCATCAATTTCTGGGGTAGATCTCTTATGCAAGATACGTCCAAGTTCATGACCTTGGAGCATGAAAGAATTAATTTCAACTTGAATGGGATCTTCATGCATATTCACCTTTTCACATCTCATGATGTGATTGTCCTCCTCCATGGTACTTGCCATGGTCTTTTCTTTTTGTTCAATAGATTTCTGGAACTACATAAACTGGATTTGAGAGTTGCCAGCTATATTTGCTTCCTCCTCTTTTAATAGACCAACAAGATCACTTTTCTCAAATTTAGAGTCCTCCACTAATGCATTTGTTGATGGTGCCTCAAGTGCAATCCCTTCTGGTGATGAAGGAAGCTTGTCCTGATTTCTAGCTACATAACTAGGAGCAATATTTGGATATGGCCTCCTAGGAATGTCTTCACAAGGGAAAGAAAATACACCTTGAGCTATTTTCTTTTTGAGGGCAAGAAACTCATTAGCCAACCTCTGCACCATGGTATCTACTCTCTTAGTAGACCATGATCCCAAAGAAGAGTTTTCTTTGGACCCATTTGGCTCTATCTTTATCTTACCCACAATGATAAGATCATCTTCAACCTCAATTGCTAAGGTTTGTGCATCTGCAAGGTCTCTTGGAACTGCTATTCTCAATAAGAAATTCACCTCAGGTGACTTAGCATTGATAAAGAAGCAATTCAAATTTGCAGTGGTAGGTTGAGGAGCAACCGAGATGCGGTTATGCATCTTGTTGAATTTAGAAACAAATTCTCACATGGGCTCTTGCTGTTCCTTCTTCATTTGAGTCAATTACTCCAAGAGCGCATGCTCATCTTTAGCAGGTTTGAATCTTGCCTCAAACCTTGTTTTGAGAGTAGCCCAGTTGGGGATAGAGTTATCAGGCAAATGGTAAAACCAATCGCTGCTACACTTTGTAAGGTTTCAATGAATAACCTTACAGATACATCTTCATGTTCAACACCAAGAGCACCACATGCAATATAAAAAGCAACGATGTGCTCATCAGGATGTTGAGCACCATCTCCCAAAAACCTGGGACAATTCTTTCGTGAACCATCAAGAAGAATGTGTAAGGGTAGAGTCAGGTTCAATGGACCAAAACCATTCCCCCAAGGACCTTGAGCAACCATTTTACATATTCTTGGTGAAAGTTTG
Organism: Cryptomeria japonica; assembly: GCF_030272615.1. Taxonomy (NCBI): domain Eukaryota; kingdom Viridiplantae; phylum Streptophyta; class Pinopsida; order Cupressales; family Cupressaceae; genus Cryptomeria; species Cryptomeria japonica. The sequence goes on along the minus strand of NC_081413.1, from coordinate 102,117,595 downwards.
ATAACTTATAAGGAAAGGAATTACAGTGAATAGGATACCAGTATACTTCAACCAAAAGAATGAGGCTTTTGGATGCGTATCGTATCCCCAACAGTTGCCAAAAAAATCTTGGCTGAATATTTTTTCACTAGCATACCAATGACAAAATATATAATTCACACACAACTATGTTGAGAAATTTATCTCTCCTCTCAGCAAGGGGAGGTTCCCTTTGAAATTTCTTCTCTAATTAACAAGAAACTAAAATCTGTGGGTAAGTTTCGGGCATATAACTCTTTTTTTTCAGAGTTTATGTATTCTCCCTCCACTTTGTTACAATTCTCTATCACTTTTGATACTTAAAGAAATGAAAAAACTAAACTTGCAATCAAGAAGCACAAAGTCTTTCTTGAATGTAATTCTAACTAAGCTAATGATTACAAATGATAAGAAATTTAACTTGCAGCTCAAAGTCTTCAAGTATAATTTCCCAATCCCTTAAAAATATGAGTAATAGCAACACTACAAAGCCTACCACTAATCATTTAACATCAGAAAATTTCCCAAATATGCAAATAGCACAAAGTCTACTTATCACAATTGGAAAGCTCTTTTACTCACATAAACTATATCACCAATATCAAGGAATTAAAGAACATGTTGGCATAACTAATGGTGTTGGCACAACCATTTCATCGATTAGTATTGTCATCGATGACCAACACTTACTGGTGAATAAGACCAAGATCATAGGCAAGACGATGTGGTAAACCTCAATGATTTACTCATGGCTGGAAACAATATGGAGGATTTAGTGCTTCCCAAATATGCATCATTTACACACTTAAGCAGTGTGTTTTTAGAAGGCTAATCAGTTAAAGGGAAAACAAAGTAGCCAACTAGTCAGTCAAGCACCCAATAGATATTGAGATTGGTTTCTCCAAAGAAGCAGATGAAATGATGATGCGGTCACAAGAGGTGACTCAGATTGAAATTTAGTAGTCTTATGCATGACCAGAACATTTTGGACAGATAGGTGATTAGTCTAATTGATGATCAGTGACTGGTGGAAAAAGGTGAAGAGTTACACCGATGAACTGGTGATACAGGTTGAAGGATGATATCCTTTGGGAATCTCAGAGCGGTGACCAGTAAGCTGGATGCAATGACTAAAGGTGTCAGTAATGGAAAACTATCATTAAACAAATGGATAGTGAAGTTTACTACAGTAAAAAATCAGTTAAGGTGATATTTGTGTGGATTTTTTGGTACGCAATTAAAAAGACAAAACATGACCCAAAGGTTGGTGAAATTATGAGTTGTAGAGGCAGTTAAGGATGAGTCATTGGAAAAATTGATGGAGAGCATGTAGAGAGAGTGTGGGAAGATTTGGAAAGTTTTGAATTTCAAATCTACTGAGTTTTGTATGAAGGTTTCTGGCAAAAACCAAAAAGATTGATCGTAAAAATTGCAAAGTGCAATTCTGAGGAGAGGCGATCCAGCAAGATGAGAAGAGGGAAGAACTGCTAAGTGAATAGAACAGTGGTGAAGAGATTGTGAAAATCTTGGATAGTGTGAAGAGAAGAGAAAGAATGCAGAGCACCGAAAGAGTGCAAAGCAAGTGTGAAATAGAACACCGATAGAGTGTAGAGAAAGGGTAATCAGTGGTCAAACTGAAGAGATTCATTTGGATATGATTAAGCTAAGAGTAGCTTTTATAGAATATCATTCTCTCTATTATTTTCTAATAACTACAATAGTAAAATCCCTTAACCAGGTAGACTTTAACAGGTCCCTTTGTAAAATTCCTTAACCGGGTCACATCTTAAATGATGATTCTAAGTCCTTTAACAAGGCTACTTCTAATAGGGTAAAGGTTATAACTAGCCTTAAAGAAAATACCTTAACCGGGTGGCACCTAACATTGTCTTTGTAATCTCCTAACATGGATGGCTCCTCACCAGCCATACTCCAGAAGAGTGCAGATTTTGTGAGTTTTTGCTCACACCATGGTTTTATCCCTTTTGGGTTTCCACGTGATAAATCTTAGTGGTCTTGCGTGTTACATTTTTTTTGTGCATGTTTCTTATCAATACTGCTTACGGATAAGTTTTAAATTTGATTGAGAAGTTTTGATTAAGGTTAAATATGTAATTATCAGTATAGTGTTGATTCACCCCTCCCCTCTCAGCATTGATTGGGACCAAGAATTGGTATCAGAGCCCTGGTCCTTAGATTTAGAAGGGCTTAACAACTTAAGGAAAGATCCAAGATGATGGAAAGGAGGGCACCAAGTTCTCTAAGGAGAATTACATATTATGGTGTGGTAGAATGAAGCTCTACCTAAGAATCCTAGGAGATCATTACTAGAATCATGTAATCATAGAATACAATGAACCTATAGGGGTTCTCACTGGAGATCAGATCAAAGAGAAGCAAGATAACATTGCAACTATGGATATGATTGCTAGTACTCTATCTGATAACGAGTATGCTGAGGTTCAAGATCTAAAAAAAACTTATGAGATGTGGAATAAGTTGAATACTTTCTATGGAGGAGATCCTCATGTACAAAAGGATTAGGTGGACAGTGCGAGAGGCAAGTTTGATGAGATGAGGATGCAAGAAGGAGAAAATATAGAACAATACAACAAAAGAATGAAGGATGTGGTAAATTCCATCAAAAGTATTGGAGGAAAACTTGGAGAAGATGTTGTGGTCAAAAAAATCCTGAGAACCTTTCTATCACATTATGCCATAAGGGTTTTTGCAATTCAGGAACTCAGATCTTTGGGAACAGTTAATGTTACACTTGACTCCCTGTTCGGTAAGCTAGTTGCCTTTGAACTTAGCAACTATGATAACAATAAGCCTAAGATTGATGCTTCCTTCAAATCTTCCATGACACTTGCTCCAACAATGAGAAGAAAAGAAACTGGAAGTAGTTCTACTGCAAGAACCGGTCATTCTCATGAACATGACAACTTGTTATCTGAAGAACAAGAGCAAGATGATCTTGAGGCCCTAATAGAAAGAAGAATGCTAAGAGGAAAAGGAAAGTACAGAGGTAAACTACCCTTGAAGTGTTTCTCATGCAATAAAATAGGTCATATTGTATCCAGATGTCCTGACAATAATAGGAAGGATAACTTCAGAAGATACAAAGGAAGAGATAAATCAGGAGGTCTTGATGAGTTGAGACATTTGCATATTTTTAACCTCAGAACTCTTAAGTTTTTCTCATATTTTGATTTACATAGTAGTAATGAGGTATCAGAAGTTTACTATATGTATTTCAGATGTTACCCTAAACCTATTAAAATATGTTTTGTCTTTGCTAGTTTATTCCTGTAGCCATGTTATTCATTCCTGTTACCATGCGGATTGTTTAGGAAATATCATGTGTGAAATTAATATATGTTTGGATTAATTAAAATAGATGTGTATGTTCTTGTATGTTCTTTCTTTTTGAGATTACAGGAATAAATTGATGCTGTTGGGAAGGATCTCCTGTCACACCAGTTGCTGTAGGAGATATTTAAGGAGGAGACTGAAAGATCGAATCCACAAAAATGTTGATGAGCGTAAGGAATGATAGAGGAAAAGTAATTGTGCAATGTTTACTGATGTCTTACTCAAGTAGACATTAGTGTTGAAAATACCGCCACAATGTGTTATGATTGTGGTTCGGTTTAGATCCACATTATTAGTGACTTAACTCCGATTGTTTCCTTTCTTGATTAGTTATCCACCTCTTCTAATTGGCGTGATCTGTGTAATAGAAAGTAATTGTTTTATTTTAAATAAAGGTCTTTATCTCTTTTCGTAGGTTAGATAGAAAAGAGAGAAAAGAGAACAGAGGATTTTAGAAATAAAGTTACAAGTGTTTTGTTTTTCTTTTGATGTTGAATTATGTAATGACTTTTGAAGAACAATGAATAAAAATATGTTATTCTGAGCACTTAGAGTTGTTTTTGGGAAGCCTGGAATCACTCATCGAAGGGGGCCCACTTGGTGAGTGTTCCTGTGTCTTTGTTAAGATTAGTTTTCTTCTTTAGCTGCAGTAGACATTCTTGCATTGACTGTTCCTACAGCCATTGGAAACAGATCCATTGACTGTTCCTGCAGCCAAACCAAAACAGAGTAATTTCTATTTAGCAGCATTGAACTTAGCCAATATTGCTTGAATGAATGTATGTTAATGCGGAAGTTTTCCTATAGCCTTTCAATAGTTTCAATTCTTGCTTATCTTTTCCGCATAGAAGTTAGTTGTTGCAGTAATGCACAGTAGCTATTGTAGGAACTTAGTTCATATATAGTGTAGACCCATTTCAAGTATTACATCCATGGGTTGACAATCAAATGAACACTAGCTATGGAAATAGTGACTTTACCAAGTGAATGTCCAAACTTCAGGTTGAGACTTCAACTAGAGTTATTATTCTTATTGTTGGGTTGAACATTTTTGGTGTCATTGCCGAGGATGGTGTCAAACTAAGAACCTATTATGGTTATTGTCTTTTCAGTTTTTAGTTAATTATTGTTTTGGCATACCTGATTGTTTGAAAAAATTTATGAACTTGCATGCATAGGAAAAGAAGAGATATTCTAGGTAGATTTCTACCCAATCATCCTAATCATGTAGAAATTAATTCTTTAGATATAAATCCTTTTGTTGAACTTTATCAAACCCCAGAGAACTTGAACCACCCTGAATCTGAATTTCCTGAAGGTAGCCTTCATTTCCTTTTTGGACCACCAGAAGAATAATTTCATTTGGTAATCCCCCCACAAGTCCAATGCAAGGAAATCCACCTCCTGGTGGGAATAATCCACCCCCACGTTTGGACCCAACATTTGAGTTCCCCATATCTAATCAGCATGATAATGCTAATCTCAAGAACATTCCAGCTTCTTCCCTCCCTAAATTCTATGGATTAGTGACAGAGGATCTAGACACATTTCTATTTGAGTTTGATGTTCTCTGTAGGAGTTTTGATTATACTATAGATGCCCATAGACTGAAAATATTTCCTACCACTTTGAAAGAATCATCTTTAAGATGGTTTATGAGTTTGGGTAGTAGCACAATCAATACATGGGATGAGATGAAACGATTGTTTCTTGAAAATTATAAAGACTATTGTAGAGGCACTGATCGCCATGGGGATGATATTTTTAGAATGACACAGAAAGAAGATGAGTCTTGAGGATTACTTGGAAAGGTTTGTGTTTAGTGTCAAAAAGTCCAAGCATAGCACTCTAAATGAAGATTCCCTTAAGCTGATATTTTTAAGAGGAATCAGTGATGAATGTACTGATGCTTTGGATCTTATGGGAGGAGGTGGCATTACACAATCTACATGGAATGAAATAGGACAAATTTGAAAGAAGTATTCTAGATCAGCTTCTAAAAAAATAGGCATTTCAAGCCAGGAGTTCCATCATCAACATCTAGTACTGGAGTTTCTAGAATGGAACTTAGCCATTTGTTGAAGGAATTTAAGGAGGAAATCATAAACAATATGGCTACTTAGTTGGATACACTCTTAGCTAAGAAAAAGCATGAAGAAGATGATGCATTTCTTGCAGAATTTTGTCCTCATTGTAGACAAAGAAAAAAGGACTGCAGATGTAAAATGGTTGCAAATATTGAGGTTCTTGACTTCAAGCCAATGCAAGGTGAGGATGAACAAGTTTTCTATGTTTCTTAAAGAAGACAAAATTTCCAAAGACAAGGTATGCCTCCAGATCAACTTTTTCTGGTTATAGTGGAAATTCTTATGTTCCAAATAATCAATGGCAATCACCATATGCTCAAAATTTTGGTAATTATCCAAACTTGTATGGTCCTCAAGGCCAAGGGCAGCATTTTGTTAGTCAAATGCCATAGTGGCAGCAACCACAGGGAAATTGGTATCCACCTCAGGCACAAGGGAACCAGTTTCAAGGGAATTGGCAACCCACTCCTCAATGGAGGGGGAGTCAACCATGGACTACCCAATCTTCTAGTTATCAATAGCCTATTCAACAACCACAACCGCCTGCAATAATGCCTCCCCCTGCAACCACTATTGTTCCATGTAAACCAATGCAGTTGCCCACTTAGCCAATGCCAAATCCTAATATTAAATCTCAGCAACAACAACAAGTTTATTCAGCTGATCCTAATCAATACCCAACCTATTCTCTATCTATAAATGATATTCACCTCAGATCCAGGACAAATCTGCCTAATCCATTTCCTCCAATTATAACTAAAATTCAAGATGAACAAGAAATCTCTAATCCAACAACCACAATACCTCAAAAATAGAGACTACCCCCATTTCCCTAGAGATTGCAAGAAAAAGAAGTTCTTACAGAACAAGAGCAAGGTTTTGATATCATAGATCAACTAGAACATGTATGTATTAAAATCCCATTGTTACAAGAAATAAAAGATGTTCCTATATACAATAAGGCACTTAGGGAGGCATGTCTAAAAAAAACCTGGCAGGAAGAAGAAGGATCTGCAAATAGTGCATGTGATGGGTCAACTGGCAGATATTATGCTAGGAAAGGTTTCAATTCCTAAATATTCTGATCCTGGTAGTCCTGTTGTGAATATAGTCATTAATGGCACTCGGATAAGGAATGTTTTAATTGATTTAGGGGAAACCATTAATGTGATGACAAGAGAAGTAATGCAGTGGCTTGAAATCAATAGTCTCAGACCTACACCTACAATCCTACAGCTTGCTGACAGCTCTACAGTTCGACCTGATGGTATGATTGGAGATGTGGTTGTTACTTTGCATTCTTGGGAATACCATGTAGAATTTATGATTTTGTCTCCAAAGGCGACATTAGGAGGATATTCGGTGATTTTGGGAAGACCTTGGCTTGCCACGACTGATGCATATATTGGATGTAGATCAGAGGATATGACTATTTCAGATGGGAACTCTACAAAAACATTACCTTTGTATTCTCCTGCTCAGCCCCAATTTGATCAACAACAAGCCGTTTGACCTACTTTGGGAGAATAATCCAAGGGAGTTGACTCAATTAATCACCTTATGATGATTAATAGAGGACCATTCATGCAATTCCATGATGAAGACTCAATTCTTTATAAAATTTTGACAAATGAGTTAAAACAAGAACATGAATTGCAGGGGTTGGTACCAAATATTGCAGATTTAGACTTTCCTGCAACCACTGATATATTGGATACTCTCTTGCTGCAGGAAGTCTATACTTCTCATTTTTCTGATATATCCCAGATTGATCTTACTATCAAAATAGAAGCTGATTTGAATAAATATTTGAATATCAACAGTGATCTTGCAAATACTAAAAAAATAGCACTTATGGAATTGCTTAAATGTCATAAACATGCATGGAATCGATCCCACAGTTTGTACCCACCGTATCTACATAAAAGAAGATTGTAGCCCACTTATATAGCCACAAAGAAGAATCAATCCTGCATTAAAACAAAAAGTTAAAGAGGAATTGCAGAAGTTGTTAAAGGCTGGGTTTATCTATCCTATCTCTGATAGTCAATAGGTATCACCTTTGCTAATAGTTCCTAAGAAAGGAGGAAAATGGAGAGTATGTGTTGATTATAGAGCTTTTAACTTAGCAACAAGAAAAGATCATTTTCCATTGCTATTTGTGGATCAGGTATTAGACTCTTTGGCTGGGAAGAGATACTTTTGATTTCTTGATGGATTCAGTGGCTACAACCAAATTCAGATAGCCCCAGAGGACCAAGAGAAGACTACATTTACTTGTCCTTAGGGAGCATATGCATATTGTGTTCTTCCTTTTGGATTATGTAATTCTCCAGCCACCTTTCAAAGAGTAGTGATAAGCATATTTTCAGATAGTTCCCAAGACATCATGAAAATTTATATGGACGACTTTACAACTTATGGTTCTGAATTTGAAGAAGCATTAGAGAACCTAAAGAAAGTTTTGGAATGGTGTGAAGACTATAGTTTGTCATTAAACAGTGAGAAGTGCTTCATTATGATGCAAAAAGGTATAGTCCTTGGTCATCATATCTTTATAAAAGGAATACATGTTGAACCAACAAAAAATAAAGTTATTCAAAATATCAATGCACTGGTAAAGCAAAAATATGTCAGAAGTTTTCTTGGTCATACTGGATATTATTGAAGGTTTATCAGAGATTTCAGGAAAATTGCAAGTCCCTTATATTCTCTACTTACCAAGGATATGGAATTTAAATGGACTTCTTCATGCAATGAAGCTTTTTTAAAGCTCAAGCATGCTTTGACCCAAGCACCAGTTCTTAAAGGTTTGAATTGGTCTTTACCCTTTCAAATTCATACAGATGCATTCGATTATGTAATAGGAGTAGTCTTAGGACAAAAGGTTGATAACTTGGAGAGTGCAATATATTATATTAGCAAGAAATTGCAGGGGCCTGAGTTAAATTACACAGTCACTGAAAAAGAAATGTTAGCAGTTATATATGCACTCAACAAATTCAGGCACTATATAATAGGGTATCCCATATTTGTGCATACTGATCATGCTGCGACCATATATCTCATGAATAAGCCTTCAATTACTGGTAGATTAGCTCACTGGTTATTATTGATGCAAGAATTTGATATCACAGTTATTGATAAACCAAGAAAGTCCAATGTGGCTGCAGATTATCTTTCAAGCTTTAGTTACATGAAGATCCTACAGCCATAGATGATGCTTTTCCAGATGAACATCTATTCCTTATACATGCCCACACTCCCTGGTATGCAGATATTGCCAATTATTTAGCTGCTGCTAAAATGCCACTTCATTTCTCTCGTAAAGAAAGAAGGTTGCTAGTTGAGAAAAGCTTTAACTTCTCATGGATTGCTGATTGTTTGTTTTATACTGGACTTGACCAAGTCATGAGAAAATGTGTAAGAGAAGATGAAACATATGATATCCTGCATGCATATCATGATGAGCCGTGTGGAGGACATTTTACTGCTAAAAGAACAACACTCAAAATATTGAATACATGATATTATTGGCCAACCTTATATAAGGATGCAACATAGTATACAAGAAAATGTGATAGATGCCAATGCATGGGGATAACTACTAAATCTAATGAGATGCCATTGTATCCACAAATATTGGTTGCACCATTTGATAAATGGGGATTAGATTTTGTTGGCCCAATTGATCCCCTTCTAATGGAAAATCTTACATTTTAGTATGTATTGATTATGTAACCAAATGGGTGGAAGCTCGCGCCATGACACATGCAAGGGATAATAAAGTGACTGAGCTCCTTTATGAGGAGATATTTACAAGATATGGAGTACCAAGGGAAATTGTATAAGACTAAGGACCACAATTTACTTCAAAATTGATTGCAGCCTTGCTCAATGAATATGATATAAGGCACAAGAAATCTACCCCATATCATCCACAAGCTAATGGACAAGTAGAGGTTACAAATAGAGAGGTTGAGGATATTATTACCAAGACAATAGCTGCTCATAAAAAAGACTGGTCTCATAGACTTTCAGAAGCAATTTGGGCATACATAACAATTTGGAAGACATCGATTGAGTTTGAGCATAAAACTCTAAGGACAACTTTGCAATTAAATATAACACTTTTGGAAGCACAAAAAGATCATATTCAACAATTGAATGCTTTGGATGAATGGAGAAAAATGGTCGTCCAACAGATAGAATTGATACAAAATCAGAGAGCCAAGTGGCATGATAAATACATAAAAGAGAAAAAGTTCAAATCAGGTGACTGGGCACTATTGCATGACTCGAGATATAAAGATACTATGGGAAAGCTGCAAACTAGATGGTTAGGTCCATATGAGATAGAGGATGTTTTCAATAATGGAGTTGTTTGTTTGACCATAATTGACCCGGTTCGGTTCAAGCTTTTGGTAAATGGTCACAGATTGCGTCTTTATCATAAGCCTATCAGCAAAGAGGAGTTCCTGCAGCAATTTGCTAAAAAGGATCAAACACAAGTTCCTGTAGCAACTGGTCAAGTTCCTTCTGCAATTAAACAAAGTATTGGAGGTAAGGTTCCCACAACCTCTGTAGTGAACATACTTGTCACTTCACAATTCTCCACACGTCATTTCACAACAATATTTCCATGTCTTATGGAAATATTTTCTCCATTAATAAATTTTTCCATCCACGCCATCCCATCTCATTTCCTTATCTGTCATTTCATTTCATTTTGCCATTCTTTTTGCTAGGTTGCAAGTATGTACATATTTTATTTAATTTAATTAGGCATTTATGATTTCATTATGATTATTGCCTTTACTAAATTCGCGTACGCTTCCCTAAATCCTTTCAGCTTGTGTGGACACGTGCCAAATTAAGTTGGGGGGGTGTTTTATGGTCCGATTTCTAAAATTAGTAATTACTCGTCATTTTCGGTACCTTGATTTGATTGCTTGCCATCATTCCTTTAATGAGATATTTTTTGGCATAAGAAAGTAATGAATTCTGCCGCCAAATTTGGAAATAGGTAAGGAAGTTTCAATTCTCAGTCTGTAGAGTATTTTGGTTCTTCGTTTCTCAGCTGCAGGGATTGCTACATTAACAAATTAAAAAATGGGTGGAGATCCAATCCGCCATGAACCAATAATCCATGATGCATTGCTACAGGATGCTCTTTGTGAGCATTATTTCTGGAAGCATGGTTGGATTGTCTACTTTCTGAAAATAATGGATTATAATGAAGAAATTGCCTCTGAGTTTATGCATTCATTCAATGAAGGGGAGGCTAGTGTTAAAGGATTAATGGTCATTGCTACAAAGTAGCGGATAACTGAGGTTATAGGGTTGCTACAGGAAGGAGAATTGTTTCTAGAATCATAAGATGCTAAAAGCGCCAGAGCAAAATTTACACGCCCCACAGATGGACCTCTAATAGTGGACAAGAAAGGAACCAGGAGGGTTTCCCTTCTAGCAGAGTGGCCCCAGGTGGCTTTATATGTAATGAAGAACACTACTTGTGAAGGGAGGTATTCAAATTTACATTCACCCGATTTCAAATTGCTTAGTCATTTACGGCATGGCTGGAGAGTGAATGTTCCAATTTTTTTATATCACCTCATTTCCACAAGTGCCAAAGAAACATGAAAGAATGGAAATCATTCTATCAGCCATCATGGTTTGATAAAATTGTTGGTAGAACATTCTCTTAGGGATGTTTCATAGATCGAATGGGGGGTATTTGAAGACATGTTGTAATTTAGGGTTGAAGATGCTCCCGTTGCAGATGAGTTAGCAGTTGAAAAGGAGGAAATGGGAGAACCCTCTTCTCCCATAATTTCTACGGAGAATGAATTGCTCATCGCTGAAGGAGCTGTGACTATTACAAAGGAAGAGATGGTTGAGACAAACATGGAGTATCTCTCCACTTCTTTTCAAAGAGAATCGACATCTTCTAAAAGAAAAGGGAAGGAATTAGAAGGAATTAATGCAGAATATGAACCTATGGTTCAGCTGTAGGAAACTCAAGTTTCTCTTGCAGCCAAGAGGCGTAGACTGAAGAGAAATACTCCTGTAGCAAAGTCGTAGGTAGAAACCATTCCTGCAACCACTCTAAAGGTTTATGCAAGAATAACTAGGAGTACTACCCAAAAAGTTCATCCAGTAAGTGATGCAACAGAGGTTATTTTAGTAGAAACATCAAAAGAAGAGAGCCTGACAGAGGTTGAAATTCAGAAGGAGGATGATGTTGACAGACTTTCAAGTCTGGCATATGTGGCAGGATAGCTTGAGGAACCTATTGAAGAAATTCCACGTCCAAAGGTAATAGCTATTAGACCTCCATCATCTCTCAGTAGTTTATCTATTGCATTAACATTTTATAGGTAGTGGGAGATAGAAAGGGATAGATTACAGGGGATTATTGACAAACAACAGAAGGAAATTGAAAAACGGGATAATAAAATTAAATAATTAGAAGCCAAATTTGATACAATCACTAGTATGGTCCCAAAGTTAATGCAATATAGGGAACCACCAAGAGTTTATGCTCTACATTTGAAAGATCATTATTTAAATTTTAAATTAAACCACATTATCAGGGACCTTAGCCCTTCTTTAGAAACCCCTAAGGAATTTTATGATGCTTATTAGACTTCCCTAGTAGCTGTGAAAAATTTATTGTGTGATCTTTAATTGCATAACTATGTTGTAAATTCTGATAGTAAGTGAAATCCCTTGTTATGCATTGGTGATATCCACATAAAAGCCTTAATGTCATGGATTCAGAATGAGATCAACATGGGAGCATAGGCCAGAACACATAGGGATGTTGAATTTGATTGTCTATTACCATTGAGGAAGGAAGCAAAAGAGCCAAGAGTTCTCTATTATGAATGGCAGAAGCTATTGGTAAGGCAAGATGTGAGGAATCAAGTGTTGCCAATGAGGGAAGAAATATTCCAAGCATATGACCATTTAGTTCAAAATGAAAGTGCAGCCGCAATTGAAGGCCTAACTCAGTGCTAGAATAATTTGCTAGAAGAATTGAAACAAGGAGAACCTCATTCACTGCCAAATTTTCATGCAGCTATGCAAAGAGCCCCTAAATATATCCAATTGGGTAGGATGAAAACCAATAACTGGTTACCTTTGATCTTTCAGCCCCCTATACTTATGTGGCCATTGTTGGGATGTAAGGTTACAGATCACCCTTATGAAGTAGCTACAAAAGAGTCTAAATGGTATAGATTAGAAAAGATGAAGGGGTTTTATTGGAATTTGCCTTCAGGAGGAATAGGTCAAGGAACTGTTGGTGACTTAAGAGTTAGTGCCAGAATCAGGAATTTTCCTCTTGCTGGAGGATCAACAAGACCTTAAAGTTGGGGGGCATGATGAGTTGATACATTAGCATATTTTTATCCTCAGAACTCTTAAGTTTTTCTCATATTTTGATTTACATAGTAGTAATGAGGTATCAAAAGTTTACTATATGTATTTCAGATGTTAGCCTAAACCTATTAAAACATGTTTTGTCTTTGCTAGTTTATTCCTGCAGCAATGTTATTCATTCTTGTTGCCATGCAGATTGTTTAGGCAATATCATGTGTGAAATTAATAGATGTTTGGATTAATTAAAATAGATGTGTATGTTCTTGTATGTTCTTTCTTTTTGAAATTGCAGGAATAAATTGATATTGTTGGGAAGGATCTCCTGTCGCGCTAGTTGCTGTAGGAGATATTTAAGGAGGAGACTAAAAGATTGAATCAACAAAAATGATGATGAGCGTAAGGAACGATAGAGGAAAAGTAATTGCACAATGTTTACTGATGTCTTACTCAAGTAGACATTAGTGTTGAAAATACCGCCACAATGTGTTATGGTTGTGGTTCGATTTAGATCCACATTATTGGTGACTTAACTCTGACTGTTTCCTTCCTTGATTAGTTATTCACCTCTTCTAATTGGCGTGATCTATGTAGTAGGAAGTAATTGTTTTCTTTTAAATAAAGGTATTTCTCTTTTCGTAGGTTAGATAGAAAAGAGAGAAAAGAGAGCAGAAGATTTTAGAAATAAAGTTACAAGTGTTTTGTTTTTCTTTTGATGTTGAATCATGTAATGACTTTCGAAGAACAATGAATAAAAATATGTTATTCTGAGCACTTAGAGTTGTTTATGGGTAGCCTGGAATCACTCATCAAAGGGGGCCCACTTGGTGAGTGTTCCTGTGCCTTTGTTAAGATTTGTTTTCTTCTTTAGCTGTAGTAGACGTTCTTGCATTAACTGTTCTTGTAGCCATTGGAAATAGATCCATTGACTGTTCCTGCAACCAAACCAAAACAAAGTAATTTCTATTTAGCAGCATTGAACTTAGCTAGTATTGCTTGAATGAATTTATGTTAATGCAAAAGCTTTCCTATATCCTTTCAATAGTTTCAATTCTTTCTTATCTTTTCCGCATAGATGTTAGTTGTTGCAGTAATGCAGGGTAGCTATTGCCGGAACTTAGTGCATATATAGTGTAGACCCATTTCAAGTATTACGTTCCTGGGTTGACAATCAAATGAACACTAGCTATGGAAATAGTGACTTTACCAAGTGAATGTCCAAACTTTAGGTTGAGACTTCAACTAGAGTTATTATTCTTATTGTTGGGTTGAACAGGTCACATTGCTATCGGTAAACAAACCAAAAGTAATATGTTCTACCTAGAGACCACTGTAGGAAGTTGCCTAATGGAAAAGGTAGAAGATATTTGGATGTGGCACAAAATATTGTTTCATGTTAATTTTGATAGCATAGAAAAGGTTATTAGAATGAAGTCTGTAAGAGGTATGCCTGACATTATGAAACTTGAGAATGCTATGTGTAAAGATTGTCAGCTAGGAAAGTTGACCGGATCTAGTTTCAGCTACAAATCTTATTCATCTGAGAATGTGCTGGACCTAGTGCATACATATTTGTGTGGTCCTATGAGGACTAATAATTTCTATGGGGACCGATACTTCATGTTGTTTGTAGATGATTTCTCAAGAATGATGTGAGCTATATTCTTGAAAGAAAAATCTGAAGCTTTTCACATGTTCAAGGTCTTCAAGGCTAGAGTGGAGAGAGGAACTGGTAAGAGTCTGAAATGCATGAGATTAGATAGAGGAGGAGATTTAACCTCTCAAGAGTTCATGAATTACTCTAAAGAACAAGGGATTATGAGGCATATGTCTGCACCTAGAACACCTCAACAAAATGAAGTTGTTGAAAGAAGAAACAAAACTATAATTGATTGTGCAAGGACTATGATGATACAAAAGGATATTCCACATGTTTTCTAGAGAGAAGCAGTGAGTACTATTGTGTATACCTTGAGCTGGATTTAGGTGAAGAAGGGAACAAATAAGACTCCCTATGAATTATGGTGTGGATACTCACCCAATGTGAGTTACTTCAAGGTATTTGGAAGTAGGTTCTACATCAAGAGGGACGAGTACTCTGGAAATTTTGATCCTAAGAGTGATGAAGGAACCTTCTTAGGTTACTCCACAAAGAGTAAAGCATACCAGTGTTTGAAAAAAGGACTGGTATAATTGTGGAGAGTGCAAATGTCAGAGTGGATGATTTCTCTGAGAAAAATAAACATGACAACAAGAATGAACCAAAGGACTATCAAAGATTTGTTTACACTATACCAGACGGACCTGCTACAGAGAATCCTAATGTAGCTACAAATGAGGAAACACGTGAAGTAGAACTCACACAACCAGTAGTAGATGCCCCAAGAAATGAACCAGTACAACCAAGGTATGTCAGAAATAATCATCTCACTGACAATATTATTGGTGACAAAAATGCAAGAGTATTGACTAGAAGAAAAGAAAGGGAGAGTACTTTTCTACTCTCTAAAATTGAGCCCAAAACAACAAAGGAGGCTCTAAAAGATGAAGACTGGATCAAAGCTATGGATGAACTAGAGAAGATTGAGAAAAATGAAACTTGGATCCTTGTGCCTCAACCAGACAACAAAAATGTAATAGGCACCAAGTGGGTGTTTAGAAACAAAATGGATGAAACTGGTCAAGTCGTAAGAAACAAAGCAAGATTAGGCTGCAAAGGGTATGCATAGGAAGAAGGTTTGGACTATGGAGAAACCTTTGCACTAGTGGAAAGACTAGAAGGAGTTAGAATCTTGATTGCTTATGCCGCCTATAGGAAGTTCAAGGTCTACCAAATGGATGTCAAATCAAAATTCCTGAATGGTGTTCTAGAGGAAGAAGTGTACATTGAGCAATCAAAAGGGTTTGCTTCAGAAGATGGAAGAGACATGGTTTGCAAGCTGAAAAAATCTTTGTATGGGCTCAAACAAGCACCAAGAGCTTGGTATGAGAGGTTGCACTCATACCTAATAAGTATAGGGTTCATGAGAACCGGTGACAATAGTAAATTGTATTTGAAGATTGGACAAGAAGGAAAACATCTGATTGCAGAAATTTTTGTAGATGATATCATCTTTGGAGGAGATGATTAAATGAGCAGAGGTTTGGTAGAAGAAATGAAGAAAGAGTTTGAAATGTCCATGATTGGTGAAATAAAATTCTTCATCGACTTGCAAGTATCTCAGGTAAAGAATGATATGTTCATTAGCCAAACCAAATATATAAGGGAAATATTGAAGACCTTTGGAATGGAAGATTCCAAACCTATTGGAACTCTAATGGTTACAGGTTGCAATCTCTCCAAAAATGATGAGGCCAATGAAGTGAATGAGACACTATACCGATCCATGATCGGTAAGTTGCAGTATGCAGTGCACAATAGACCGGATATAGCACAATCAGTTGGCGTGGTTGCTAGATTTTTTGCAAATCCAAAAGAGACTCATATGGTGGTGGTTAAGAGGATATTTAGATATCTTAATGAGACTGATGAGCATGATCTTTGGTATCCACTTAAGGGAAATTTCAACTTAAGTGTCTTCACCGATGTAGATTGGGCAAGGAACATTGATGACAGAAAGAGCACCAATGGAGGTGCATTCTTTCTTGGAGATAGGATTGTGTCATGGACAAGCAAGAAACAAAATTGTATCTCTTAATCCACAGCTGAGGCAGAGTATGTGGCTACTGCAATCAACTGTACACAGGTAGTATGGATTAAGAAGATCTTGGAAGGTATCCAAGAAAAAGGTGACTGAATCGATGGTGATACACTGTGACAATACAAGTGCCATTAACATATCAAAAAACTTGGTAATGCACTCTAAGACCAAGCATATTGCAATAAAATATTATTATCTTAGGGAATAGGTGCAGGAAAAATAAGTTAGACTTGAATATGTGCCAACCAAGGAGAAGGTTGCAAACATATTCACCGAGCCACTACCTAAGGATACTTTTGAGTATCTCAAAGGTAAGCTAGGGGTAATTCCCCTGCATACTCTAAGGTGAGTGAAGATCGGAACAACATCAATCCAGTATAATTTTCCAGAAGATTCTATGTATTTGGATTGATGATTATGGACTACTCCTATTAGGGGGAGAAGTCATTGTAGTATGTGCATTAGGTTGTCTTGACCACACCTTTGGCATTGTTGTCAAAGGGGGAGTGAAGTTAGATGTGACATGAATGGAAGCCAATGAAAGGGGGAGTAAGATATTTACTCAAGTACAACAGAAGTAGAAGTGACTGTTTGCTAAAAGGGAAGTTTGAAGTGTTATCATCAATGCCAAAGGGGGAGATTGTTGGCATAACTAATGGTGTCAACACAACCGGCTCGTCAGTTAGTATTATAATTGATGACCAACACTTATCGATGAATAAGGTGAAGCTCATAGGCAAGAAGATGTGGTAAACCTCAATTATTTACTCATGGCTGCAAACAATATGGAAGATTCAATGCTTCCCAAATATGCATCATTGACACACTTAAGTAGTGTGTTGTTAGAAGGCTAATCGGTTAAAGTGAAAACAAAGTAGCCGACCGGCCAGTCAATCACCCAATAGATATTGAGATCAGTTTCTCCAAACTAGCAGATGAAATGATGATGCGGTCACAAGAGATGACTCGAATTGCAGTTTAGTAGTCTTATGCACAACCAGAACACTCTGGACAGACAGGTAATTAGTCTAATTGATAATCAGTGACTGGTGGCAAAAGGTGAAGAGTTACACCAGTGAACTGGTTATATAGGTTGAAGGATGATATCCTTCGGGAATCTCAGAGCAGTGACTAGTAAGATGGATGCGATGACCAAAGCTAAGTCAGCCATGGCAAGATATCATTAAACAAATGGATAGTGAAGTTTACTACAGTCAACAATCAGTTAAGGTGAGATTTGTACGAATTTGCTGGTTTGCAATTAAAAAGACAAAACACGACCTAGAGGTTGGTGAAATTATGAGTTGCAGAGGCAGTTAAGGATGAGACGTTGGTGAAATTGATGGAGAGCACGCAAAGAGAGTGCGGGAAGATTTGGAAAGTTTTGAATTTCAAATCTACTGAGTTTGTATAAAAGTTTCTAGCAAAAACCAAAAAGATTGATCGCAAAAATTGCAAAGTGCAATTTTGAGGAGAGGCGATCCAGCAAGATGAGAAGAGGGCATAACTGATAAGTGAATAATAGAGTGGTGAAGAGAGCGTGCAGAGCTTGGATAGTGTGAAGAGAAGAGAAAGAATGCAGAGCACCAGAAGAGTGCATAGAAAGTGTGATATAGAACACTGGTAGAGTGCAAAGCAAGGGTAACTGATGGTCAAACTGAAGAGCTTCATTTGGATTTGATTAAGCTAAGAGTATCTTTTATAGCATATCATTCTCTCTGTTGTTTTCTAATAACTACAACAGTAAAATCTCTTAATCGGATGGACTTTAACAGGTCCCTTTGTAAAATCCCTTAACTGGGTGACATCTTAAATGATGATTCTAAGTCCTTTAACAAGGATACCTCTAATAGGGTAAAGGTTCTAACTGGCCTTAAAGAAAATCCCTTAACCAAGTGGCACCTAACAATGTCTTTGTAATCTCCTAACAGGGATGGCTCCTCATTGAGCATACTCCAGAAGAGTGTAGATTTTGTGAGTTTTTGCTCACACTGTGGTTTTCTCCCTTTTGGGTTTCCAAGTGATAAATCTTGGTAGTCTTGTGTGTTACATTTTTTGTGTGCATGTTTCTTATCAATACTGATTACTGATAAGTGTTAAGTTTGATTAAGAAGTTTTGATTAAGGTTAAATCTGTAATAATCAGTATCGTGTTGATTCACCCCTCCCCTCTCAGCACCGATTAGGACCAACAAAACATATATAAGCAATCAACATAGGAACATTAACTCATATAAATAATCTTTGATGCAACACAAAGTTTGAGATCATATGGAATTGTTTTCTTTATTTGCTTGATTGAATCTTCACAACAAAAAGCTCAAAGTCTTAGTTGAGGAAAAATTCGGCCAAGACTTGCTTAGCATAATAAAAGATAAATATTTACAAATGAGGCTCCTCTATATATAGGAGAGAAAAGGAGAAAAAGGTGGGCACAATTGACTAATTCAACTGCACAGTCCCACTTGACTACAGCTACAACATAAAGGGAACATGTAGCTGTGAGAAAACTTACAACATCTAAAAATGCAACTACATTAAAAATGCATCCACATGAAAAACTAAGTGTCAAAAAGGGGAGAATTTATTATTTTAGGTTTTGGAACCCATTATGAAAGGTTTAGTAGAAAAGGTGAAGGTATGTTGGGTTTCAAATACCTCACATTAACTGGGGGAAAATAAACAATGAAGCAACACTGAAAACTAACACAAACCCTAGCAAAAACCCAAAGACTTAGAATGCAAAAAAACCGACTAAAAAGAAATTTATAACTAACTAAAAGATTGACAGGTCAGCTTTAAAGTCTAACATGTCACCACAAGACACTAGCAGATCCGACTTTAAAGTTCGACCTGTCAACAAAATGAAACTACAAGCCGAACTTTAAAGTCCGACCTGCTAGTCAAGCAAACTGGCACATCAGACTTTAAAGTCCGATGTGCCGTCAAAGGCAAAATGACACATCAGTGTTTAAAGCCCGACCTATCAGTAAAAACAAATAAAACTAATAACTCAAAAACTACTAAACATAAAGACTTAAAACGAAAAGCAATTAATCGACAATGTCGATCAACCTTTCTCAGAGCCCATGAGGTACGAAATGGACGATTTTCGTAGGGTTGCCTCATGATGTAGGCCACCCGAAATTGAGGACAATGGATCTAAATGCTTCTGTGAAGATATCACAAATGTTGTTGCAATAGCATGATCCCACACAAAAGACCTAAAAGGACATCACAAAAGACATGTTTGCATGAAGGTTGCCAAAATGAAGAATATGTTGGGATGAATTGCCTTGAATGCTTGAATTGAATTGCCTATAGTTCTCCTCTTGTGCTTAGTTTGTGATTCATGATTGCTAGACCTAAAATGAGGGAGGATATTTTTCTTATATACCTCTCCCAATCATTTCAGGGTACAAAACTTAGAGTAGATTGACATGGAAAAATATTTTCCGCTCAACCTAGTCAAGCATGAATGGTTTTAATTTGGGGCCAAACATCCAGGAGTGAGGCACCCTAGGAAACTTGGGCAACTTTCTCTCGAGAGTGGGGCACAGTGGGTAACCTGGTCCCTTGAATGTGGCCTCAAATTGGGACCTAGGTTCCAAAATGACAAGGAGAAGATGGAATGACCTATGGAATTGAGTTGTGATGAATGGGACCAAATGCGGGAGGTCATACATGCCAAGCTGAGCAATAAATTGTATAGGGATACAATTTACAACACTACAACAATTCAAAATTCAGACTAGAAATCAAATAGACTAAACTATGACTAGTTACCTAGTTAGCATATAACAATCTTAACTAACCACTTACAAGAACTAAGTGTGAAACAGGGAGATCAAACTAGAGTGCAAGAAATATCCTCAGACATATAAAGTAATTTCAAGAGATGGCGTTGTAATTAATGGAACAAGGGGTTCCTTCAAACATGTGAGTGGAAAACAATCCCAACTCAACAACAAACTTGAAAATGTTTCCAACTCAACAAAAGTGCACTTCAATAACATTTAATTTTAAATATTCACTGACCCATGAGTTGTTATCCCACAAGGTGTTTTAGGAACTTCTCATCATTATGCTTTGAAAAAGATGAAATGCAAAAGATATTTTAAAATAGAGCATATTACTTGATCATTACATAGCATTAACATCCAATGAGACAAAAATTTATAAAGGATAGTACTTCTATAGTCCTTCATAACTATATCAAATAAGGTTCAAAACACATGACATAGACTATTAGTTTCAAAGTGTCAAATAAGTAATGAACAAAGTCTTTATAAAAGCACGAAATAGAAATGGCATCTTACATGCCAATCATTTACCTAGGTACAACTTTTAGCAAATTCTCTTCTCAAGTATATCCATTTTATGTTATCTTCTTGATAAATGAGAAGCTGTTAAGGAATTGCATGATAGATTTAGGAGCTTTCACAAATGTTATGCCTTTAGCAATAATACATGATCTTAGATTACAAGTGATTAAGGTATATGTGAAGTGTGTTGTCATGGGTTCTAGAGAGGTCCTAGTGACCTAAGTCATAAATGTTGAGGAGTTCATGTCACAACCCCAAATTTTATGAGACACAATTATTATTAATATTTTGGATATAATGTGACAAGTAGAAAATTAATTTATATGTTGATTGTTGACTTTATTTTTATTTTGTTCTTAAAGTATGGATTAGTTAATAATTATGTTTATTTAAAAATGCATGGAAGTTTGCTGATGATTATTGATTGTTTTGTATATTGACATAGTGATGCAAAATTGAGTTTCTTGAGTTGATGACAGGTGTGAAGATGAGAATATGATCCAAGCAGGGGTTGCGTAGCCTTCTGGCAATGGATGATGTAATGGAATGATGCACACACATAGATTAATGTGAATGTATATTTTTTTAATTGAAATCGCTAACCAAATGATGCATTTGGTCTAGATAACAAATAAAATAAAATAAAGATAATACTTGTTATTTATAGCTAAAAATAATTGCTTCCTTGATTGACTTGAGATAAAGAAATGATAAGAAGAATAGAAATAAAATTAAAAGAATTAAAAATTTATGGAAAAGGGAAGTTACACCAAATGCAAGAGACGAGAAAAATTAATGGGGCCAGTCACTAAAGAAAGGCTATGTACCTCACCATTAATTAACTAGAAAATAATTGAAAGGCCATTACCTCACCATAAATTAAGGCCATGCCTCCCCATAAATAGTCTGCAAAAAGCTAAATAGTTTGCATTTAAGAACCATTATGATCTTGGTAGGAGGGGAAGAAATAAAAAGAGATTTTTGGGCTAGAAGTTGTAACATTTCATGAGGTAAAAACATTTATTTTATTCTGCATTTCAAAAAAATTCTGGGAACTGCATGTTTCATTAGCATTTTTTCGAGGATCTTCTTTTAATTCTGCATCAATTTGGAAGAAGGGAAATAAATGGCTCTATCATGGGATTTGGAAAGACTTATACAGTAAAGGGTTGCATCCTTAATTGTGCTAAAGCAGGAAAGAGGTAGGTCCCTCTGTTAAAGAAATGAATTTCTTATGATATTATTTTAGTTGATAGATGTGTAACTGTACTTTTTCATCCTAAGTAAATATTTAAAATATTGAGATAATTAATTAATTTATTATTATTAAGTTTTAAAATAATATTTAATGTAGTTCCAAAAGTAAGTTATTTAATAATATAAATGAATTAACCCTACTTTATATTAAATAAACATTTAAAACATATTAAAATATCTCCCGCTCTACAACTCTCCCGCTCTGCAACTCTCCCGCCCGTTTTGAGATTTTGTGTGCCTGGATGTCCGCCCCCTCTGGGGAGGCCCCCCCTCCCCTGCTGGACCTAACGCCCGATTCCATGGTCGGAGCGCATGCCTTTGGGCCTGCTGCGGGGTCCCCACATTCTGTGGATCATACAGAGGAAATGACAGTCTTCACACCCTTTCCACTTCTCCAAGTCTGATTG
Organism: Cryptomeria japonica; assembly: GCF_030272615.1. Classification (NCBI taxonomy): domain Eukaryota; kingdom Viridiplantae; phylum Streptophyta; class Pinopsida; order Cupressales; family Cupressaceae; genus Cryptomeria; species Cryptomeria japonica. The sequence continues at coordinate 102,095,043 of NC_081413.1, read as the reverse complement.
ATTCTGGATCGAAAGGGGAGGAAAGGAATATACCCCACCCCAAACCGGAAACTTCTGTTGGTCAGACAGATAAGGATATTGTGGAGGTGAATCCCAAGTCTAGCTAGAAGAACGCCCTCCTTGGGTCAACAAATTCGTTCCCTCTTGATGTTGTGGCCTCCTTCTCCCAAATGGAAGACGGAACGGAAATCAAACTCCTGGACAACCTAATGGACAAAATCACTGCCTCCCTTCACCTGGTGATAGTTGGTCATTTCTTCTCCTTCTGAACTTCTATCGACATGGTCAGGCATTGGGCGAAATCACGTTGGAAGCTTAAAGGAAGCCTAGAGGTTTCAGCCATGCCGAGGGGACTCTTTCTATTCAAATTTATCACTGAGGAGGATTTGATTTATGTCCTATCAGGGTCCTGGGCTTATGGAAAGCACTTCCTAACCATGGCTAAATGGAAACCTGGTTTTGACCCCTCTACAGAACTAAACCACATGGCCCCAGTGTGGGTTAGGCTACTTGGACTCCCTCTGGAGTTCTGGGATGAACAAATATTCTGATGGATAGGAAACTCGTTTGGTTGCTTTATTGCAGCGGACTTGGTCACTCTCAACAAATCCAGGTTGGTGTATGCTCAATTCTATGTCAATGTTACGATTAGCAAAGCCCTCCCAAACTTTATCTTCCTAAAGTCCAAATGGGGAAAATGTTCCCAGGCCATTGTTTACGAAAATGCCACCCTATACTGCCAGAAGTGTAATACTCAGGGGCATTCCTATACTGATTGTAAAGCCCTTGTGGTAGTAGAACCCAAGATCAAGAATAAAGCCATCTAGGCTGAACCCATCAACCCTGGTGACCCATCATCCTCGGCCCCTCCTGAGCTGACTACTGAGAATGTTATTCCTGAAGATTACTAGCACACAAACAAGATCCTTGAGATCTTAAAATCCTCAGCAGACCCAGTAAAAAACTCTAACTACCCCCTGGAAGAGGGGGAGATCCCTCAGGCGATAGCCCTTAGCATGTCCCCCATCCCCCGCCCTTCTGCTTCCCCCTCACCCCATGCCCTCCTTGACCCCACCCCTATTGTGGTTAAACCTCTCAAGATTGGAAGTACCTTGCCCACCACTTCAACCCCTTCCTCCCCTACAGCTGGGGATGGAGAGGAGTACTTTGGAAACTCCCTGGCAACTCCACTGAAAGCATCCCCCCTGTGTTCTCCTCGAACGGATAATGACGAATGGATAACCCAAAAGAAGAAAGTCAAACCCAAGAAAGCTGATGTGGGGGGAAATGAAAGCAAAGTTAGGAGACCTATAGTAAGAGTCCCAAGACACAAGGTTATGGCAAGGGAAATTGCAAAGGGCAGACAACTGACCCTGGACGAACTTGGCAAAAGTAAGAAATGAAGTTCCTCTCTTGGAACATAAGGGGTCTAAATAGCCCCCAGAAGTAGTTCACCATAAAACAACTCATTCTTGAGATGAAAATCGACATCTGTCTAATTCAAGAAGTTAAGATGCCTTCCCAAACCTTCACTGCGATTGCTGGTAAACTTTGGCTTGGAGCAGACTACCTGTATGTTGACGCCTTGGGTGCATCTGGAGGTATTTCTACCCTGTGGAATCCCATTAAAATAAAAGGAAAGCTATTCGCTAGCTCCCAAAATTTCCTAGCAGTTTCTCTCCACTATGGTGATCTTTGTTGGCAGATGTTCAACATCTATGCTCCCAACTCTAGGGCAGGAAGACAGATCCTATGGGAGGAAATCTCTAATATCATTATGACTAATCAGAAGGACTGATTTATGCTTGTTGGGGATTTTAATGCCCCCCTCTACCCTTCCGAGAAGTGTGGTGGCCTAGAGGATTTCTCTGACAGCATGAGCGACCTAGCCAGCTTCATCAATGCTTCAAACCTTGTGGATATTGACCTTCAGGGTGCCCCCTTCACTTGGTCGAATAACAGGAAAGACAAACACCTCATCCAAGTCAGATTGGATAGATTCTTGATCTCCATCAACTGGGATTTGGGAACGAGCTCCTTCCTGAAATCACTCCCAAGGATGACGTCTGATCACAACCCCCTTCTTCTCCATTGGAAAGACAAACCCTACCAGGGTCCCCCCCCTTTTGTTATGAAATCATGTGGACCTCCCATCCTGACTTCAGGGATTTGGTTAGAGGTTGGTGGTCCACCCCGATCCAAGGGACTGCCATGTTCAGAATTATGGAGAAAATCAGCAGGGAAGTCAAAGGGTGGAATAGGAACACCTTTGGAGACATCTTTAAAAGAAAAAAGGACCTGGGATTCAGACTGGAACAACTTCAAATTTTAATGGCTGCTGGTAGCCCCCCGGACCCCATTTTGAAGGAGGAGGAAGATTGTCGCAAAAGCTGGAAAAATATCCTTGCCAGGGAGGAAGTGTACTGGAAACAAAGATCCAAGATCCAGTGGTTGAAAGAAGGGGACATAAATTCTGCTTTCTTCCATAGATCGACTTCTAACCACAAGAGGAGGAACTACATCAAAAGTATTAAAGATGAAACTGGCCAGGAGATTTCTGATGACTTTCTGATTGGACAGAACACGGTGGACTTTTTCACCAGTCTATATGCAGATGGTGGAACAAATTCGCCGCTCCAAGACTGCCTCATTAGTAAACTGTCGATGGCCATTGAGGAGGATGACAACCGGCAACTCCTATCCCCCATCTCTACTGAGGAAGTTCATAGGGCGGTCTTTGCTATGGGAGCTTATAAAACACCAGGCCCAGATGGTTTCCCCCCGGCCTTCTTCCAGGACTTTTGGGATATTGTTAGCTATGATGTTACTAAAGCTGTCCAAGATTTCTTCAAAATGGGGAGATTGCTAAAAAAGATCAACAACACTTTCATTGTCCTCATCCCCAAGACCACCACTCCCAGCTGGCTGAAGGAGTATCGGCCCATAAGCCTCTACAATACCATTTACAAGATTCTCTCCAAGGTCCTTGTAAACAGAATTAAACCCTTCCTGGAAAAATTTATCAGTCCGTCTCAGAAAGGCTTTGTCCCGGGATGGCAAATTCTGGATGCCACCATTACAACTCATGAGATAATCCATTCCATGGATAGGAGAAAATTACCAGGTATGGCCTTTAAACTTGATATTTCAAAAGCTTATGACAAGGTTAATTGGGAATTTATTTTCAAAGTGCTCCTAAAACTGGGATTCAACCAAAAAATGGTGAGTATGATTCGTGAATGTGTTACCACGGTCCAATTCTCAATCCTGATTAATGAGACTCCTAGGGGAGGCTTCAAAGCTGAGAAGGGTATCCGATAGGGCGAGCCCTTGTCCCCTTATCTTTTTATCATGATAGCTGAAGTCCTAAATAGAAATGTGACTCATCTAGTCACCAATGGTAGGCTCCAAGGATTCAAAGAAGCCTCCACGCTCCCCCCTACTAATATCTAGCAGTTCGTGGATGACACTTTCCTTTTTGACAGAACTTCTGTCATGGAGGCGAAAGGATGGAAGACCCTTCTGGAGGACTATGCCAAGGCATCGGGACAATGCATCAACTATGAGAAGAGTAATCTCTACTTCTTCAACACTCCAAATGACCTCGAACTCAGAATCCTCTCCATCCTCGGATGCAAAATGGCTACTCTCCTGGGGACCTACCTGGGGCTCCTCCTCACGGTCAAGGAAGTCACCCCCACCTTCTAGAACTCTATCTTGGAAAGAATGCAGAAAAAGCTTGCGGGATGGAAAGGGAAATTTCTCAGTAGCGTAGGGAAGCTCTAGCTCCTCGTAGCCTCCCTACAGGGAATTCCGGTCTACTTCTTCTCCATGTTCAAAATATCAGGGACCATGGGTGAAAAAATTGAAAAAATTCAAAAAAACTTTTTATGGACTGGCTTAGAGGAAAAAAAATGCCTGGCTCTGGTCAACTGGGATACTATTTGTTTACCCAAATCTCTAGGAGGTTTGGGTTTATGAAAGATCAATGCCCTCAATAAGGCGCTAATTGCCAAGGTGGGATGGACCCTGGCTAAAGGGGAGACAGACTGGTGCAACATCATCAAAGCTAAGTATTTGGACCGGGAGCATTTCTTTTATAATCTAAATACTTCTGACCTTCCCTAAGGCTCCAAATTATGGAACAACATCCTAAAGAACAGAGTGATGGTCAGAGAAGGTCTGAAGTGGTAGCTTGGAGATGGCAAAAAGGTGATATTCTGGGAGGACTTTTGGATGGAGGATAGACTGTTAATCAACACTCGCTTCCATCAAATCAGGAACCATTTCAAGGCTATCCTGGGGGATTATGCCGCGGATTATTTGGTCCCAGGAAGTGGCTGGAAGGACTTAGTCCCCATCTACAGCAATCAACCAAACCTGGTCCCCCTGGCTCAGGAGTTGCAACTCTTATTGCTGAAAACTAGAATTCCCATGGCCACAAACAAAGACAGCTCCATCTAGAAAGAGACACAATCGGGCCAGTTCTCGGTCAAATCTGCATACTCTCAGCTCCTAAAACACCCTATGAATGCAGAAGATTGGAAGAAAGTCTGGAACCCTCAGTTAATTCCCAAAATTAATTTCTTTTGGTGGTCCCTCATGCATGGAAAAACCCTCACACTTGATAACTTGAAAAAGAGGGGATTCCATCTCCCCAATAGATGCAGCTTATATAAAAAGGATGAGGAATCTATTGAGCACCATTTTATTCTATGTCCCTTAGTGGTTCACATTTGGTTTGTCACTCTTCAGAAATGTGGTCTGTGTTGGGTCTTCCACAAGAATATAAAAAAAATTGTGTTTGATTGGACCCCCCCTTCCCATCATCCCCTCATCATTCAACTTTGGAAACAAATTCCTCCACACATCTGCTGGGCTTTGTGGAAGGAGAGAAACAACAGAATTTTCAGAGACACTGAGACCCCTCCGGACTCTATTGCCCTCACTCGCTTTAAGTTGATATCTGAGAATCTAGAAGCTACAAAATGGAAAATCCCCCCCTATCCTCCTGATGAGATGGATAAGAAGATCACTGGCGGCTGGAAGCTCCCCCCCAGCTTCAATCGTTTCAACAACAACACCAAGAAAAAGAGACAGATGACTAGGTGGTCTTCCCCCAGAATTCACTGGTTTAAATTGAATTTTGATGGCTTTGCTCAATGCAATAGTCAGGATGGTGGTGGAGTCATCAGGGATCATCTAGGGAACATGGTTGCAACCTATGCTGGCAACCTCAGTGAAAGTTTGGTCACTTAAGCTGAGGGAATGGCCCTCCTCTGGGGGTTGAAAATGGCTAATGACATAGGAATAAAGCATCTGGAAATCGAAGGAGACTCTCAAGTTATTATCGACTCTATCAAAGGGAATACTTCAGCTGGATGGAGTGTGGAACCCATTCTGAGGGATATCAGGCACTTGCTGGTCAAAATGGAGGAACCACATCTTCAGAGAAGGAAATAGAGCGGCAGATTCCATGGTGGCTGAAGGAAGGCTGCAGATGGGCTTACGATGCTGGAAGAACCTCAATCTGCTGCCAATCACCATGAAGGAAATCCTGGATAAGGAAAAAGCCTTGTGCCAGGAAAGGAATAACCCTTCTGCCCAATGATGAAGGAAAATGTGTTAATTTTTTCAAATTGGCGCGGAGATCCCGCCAATTTCTACCATAGATAGACACGTAGCAGAGGTATGCGGAGTCACCACTACCACAGGGGAAAAATTTATCAAGAAAGGACTGACATCGGGAATGATTACCATTCATTTATGACTCGGATGGTGCCAATTGGTGATGGCAAAGGTGGTGCTGGGGAGCTATCAACTCACATTTGCCCGAGTAAAGGCTCGCATGCTCCGAGTAGATTTCTAGCCAATGATATCTATGAGACCTTAAAGGATAATAATCACTATGATTATTACGACCGTTTAACCCAAGTCTGGCACATTTTCCCTAACCGTTTTGTCTTGAGTTTTCTTCGACTCTGCATTCTGGCTTTTTGTCATTTTCAAACAGAGAAGCTGGAGGATTCTAAAATGGGGGGGGGGGGGGACAGGCTCAGACTGGAACCCAACAAAGTTGAGGAGTTCAAAGCCAAACCAGTGGCCTAGTTCGTGTGCACCGAAGGAGGCATTGACAAATTCATGGAGAACATGAAGGGCAACGATGAGAGACTCTCTAAACAATTCGTGTCCTCCTGGGAGGACAAAAGGGTGACTGTGGGGGGAATCTCCTTTGAAATAAATGAAGAGGTCATATCCCAAGCTACTGGCCTCTTAATGGAGGGCAGAAAATGGAAAAAATAGAGCCGCATTGCGGACTCTACCAACCTTAACTAGTTTTTCCACCACGGCGAGAACCCTATCAAGAGGGTTGGAGGCTTTAACAGAGAGGAACTCTCGCACCCTTGGGACGAAGTCTGCTACATAGTGATGAAATATTTTATGCTCGAAGGAAGGTATGGCATTTTCTACTACTACCACCTCCCCTTCTTGAACCATTTGAGGAACAAAGACCTCATTTCCATTCCGTTCTTTTTATTGCACTCCATGGATGCTAACGTTAAAGATATAGCTGATGCCAAAAAGAAAGGAAAAGACTTTCCTATCTTGTACCAGGGCCTTATGCTCTGCCTTTTCAACTTCCACCTCGCCCTTTGCCCACCCTGTTCGATTTCTGTGCAGAATGTCGGTCCCTCGACCCAACCTCTGCCCATTAATGATTCAAGCCCCCGTTGCACGGAACTTGGCTCCTCCATCAAGAAAACCAAGAATCACTCCCCGGAGGAGGTCAGAACCCCTAAAAAAGTTAAAATCCAAGAAATTGATTCGGACCTGGACTTTACCGAAGACACCAACATGCCCTGCCGCTCTAGCAGATTGGCCTCTAAACCCTCTAATAAATCCCTAAGAGACCCCTCCTCCTCGCATGACACGGGCAACTCCATTCCGACTGATAAAACCCCCCAGGCCCAACACAAACATTCCCCCCTTTCTGTGAGCTCAACCCATGTTTCTGAAAGCCCGACCACCTCTATGAGCCCGGAACCATCCAATTTCCCTTCTCTGACCTTCAGGATTAAGAAAATGCTGGTTGTTGAAGAGGCCAGTAGTGTGAAGGAAGAAGATCCCAACCTGGCAGAGCTCGGGAAAAAGATAGAAGCCCTCTCTGACAACCTGCAGGTGATTACCAGCAGACTAGAGGCGACGGAGTCCAAGATGCATGATGTGTCTAAATTCACTCTGAATGTCATGAGATGCTCGACCACTACTCTGTGCCTTTTGCAGGATAGCGCAGACAAAGGTAAAGGCAAGGAGGATGAGGACTTTAAAGGCCTGTTCAAGTTCCTCACTAAGGAATGGGCTAAGAAGTTGCTCCCTAAGAAGAGCCATGGGAAAAAGAATTAATTTTCTGCATGTGGAGAAGTTTTTTGTCTATGCGGTGTAGTAGGCTGGATAGGTCTAGTTTCGGCTTATGTTTATATTTTAATGTTTATAGCCCTGCGTGGCACTGGAAGTATACTTTGACTGATAGTATTTTATTGCTGATAAACTCTCGTAAGATGGTTTTTGTTTTTGATAGAGGTAAAAGGCTGCTTTTGTGCTGATTGTTTGTGGACAATGGTCCTTCCATTGTTCTCTTAATTGTACCCATGGGCCAGCCCCCTCGTTTTTGGCTGCTTTTATTATAAAAAATATTTATGCAACAATATATTATAGGAAAACCTTTATAAACATTAATATGCATCAATAATCAAATCATAGAAATTCAATAGCATTAATATGTAGTAATAAATAAACCAATGAAACATCACTATTTGCAATTATATATATAAATACATATCTGTGTGTAATTTGGAGAGGGATTCTATCCAGCACGCAGATGATTAGTTATAGGTGATCAGTTATAGGTCTTGGCTTTCCACGACAAGGAAGAACTCCAGGAGGACAGGTTCTTAAATAGAACCTTGCATGCCTTCACGACACAAAATAAACACAACCCTGGCCAGGACACTCCCGAGTGTACATTGTACCCCGAGTTGGACACACACTATATGCCCCTTCTCCAATGCCCAATGCCCAGCCACAAACCTTAACTATCCCCTTCCTTGTGCTCTTCTTAATTATTCCTTCTTCGTGTATTCTTTCTCTGGGTATAATCTCCATACCTCCCCCATTCTCTATTAATTTACGGGTTTTAATAATACCCCAAGGGTGGTTACAAAAGTCACACCCTTTCATTATAATAATATTTCTTAATTACTTTGATTTATATATTCTTTTATTACAAATTATTTCATGGGAAAAAGTACCATAACACGATGTATGACTATATTCTGCTATGTAGCTATTGAAATTCCTCGGTTTAAAGTGTGCTTGCCTCTCATATTATTTCTTAGTTTGTGCCAAATACATTTTGGATTACCCTTTAGTCCTGCAACAACACTCTTACCTCCATGGCTACGCCTCCAAAGTTTTGATTTCCCTTTGTATGTGATTAAGTGAATACTGTTGTTCATGATTGCATTTACTAGAACATTCCAAAGTACTTCTAGTAGATCTATTTTGTGTTTATTCCTGCCTTTTTTTTTTTTCATACATATCTACTAAGCAAATTCTATGATATTTTTGAAAAAAAAATCCATTTTCATTAGCCTTAGATGGATGTCCGTGCTCTGTTCCATTACTTCCACAATTAAATGCACCACTATTATTGATTTCTTTACACCCAATAAAGCACCCTTCTATACTATGTGCACCTTATAATCCGTATAAGAAGTTGGAGCAACAAGGATAAAGGAAAGCTTTGTTATTAACGTTTTCCTTCTCCTTTACAAATTAAAGCCAACTTTAGATTTACCTTTTTTAAACTCCTTAAAAATGTGGTGGAGCAAAGATTTTCCATGTTCAAATGTTCTTACATGCCACGTATGGGGTGTCATGCCCACTCTTGGGCACGAACGGAAATTTTTTTTTTTTAAAAATACTTAACTAATTATCGACTAACTAAATTAAAGTGATGCTACTTAGTGCGATTAACTTAAATAAATAACGTATTCTAGATTTGGTCTCAACTATTTAAGTGTCAATCGGGTAATTAAATTCAGCTTAGGTAGCAGAAATGACTAAGTTATCAATGAACTAATATTTCACACTAACCGGAAAATCCACTAAGCTTCCTTAATAGATAATTACAATTCAAAAGGAAAGGCGGTTAAATCTCGATTATGAATATTTTGAACCTATCTTATTATTATTAATTTTTTTTTTTATCTTATGCCACTAGATAGCCTACTTTAATTAATCTCGCAATTTAAAACATTTTATCTAATTGAAACCTCCATCTCTATAATGTGTGTATATATATATATATGTGTGTGTGTGTGTGCGTATATATATATATATATATATATATATATACATTTTTATATACTTCTTCTTTTTTACATAGTTATCTATTTAAATATCCTGGTTATGGATGTATTTCCAAAAGAAGTAGAGGTTTAAACTCCACTTTTAAATTTCCCCTTTTTAAAACAATTTTATTTATCAACTACTTATATATCTATATATATAAGTATATATATATATATACATATCTAAATATATATATATATATATATATATACACATATAGATATAAATTAAATAAAATCATTTCTATATTCATTTATAAACTTTATATAACCCAAAACCTCACATGCCCCCTTTTTTTTTTAAATTGAGAAAGTGTTGCCCTAACCCGCAAATTAGGGTTAGGGCGAACACGTTAATGCCCAACCCCTTCTCTTTTTTTTTCTGAGTGAGGGAATGAAACCCCATTTTTTTTTATGTTTGCGTGCTTGTGTGTGCAGGGGAGGCGGCGGAGAGGGGCCGAGTGGGGGAAGCTCGTTTTCTTTTTATTTTCCCGCGGCGTTCATGTTTTAATTTTTACCTTTGCCGAAAACTCGAGGCGCAGCGCGGAGAGGTAATAGACGGAGCGGGGGAGGAGAGGGCCGGCAGCGCGGAGGGCTCCGCTGGCTGCGGTCGGCGCCGCCGCAGGCTGCGGCTCCCCGCAGGCTGCGGCTCCCCGCAGGCTGTGGACGACGCCGCCCGCAGTCTGCGGGTGCTGCAGGCTGCGGCCGCCGCCGCCCGGGAGCTGCGGCCTCCCCCCCCCGCAGCGCTTGCACCGTGTTTATTTTGTTTAAACGTGTTTTTTTTTTTAATATTTTATTTTGTTCGCAGAGTTCAAACGGGTTAAAACCCCTCGGCCCTTGACGTGTCTTAAGCATGGTTTTTTTTTTGTTTAAATATAAATGTCGATGTATGTGTTTATATATATATATATATACACAAAGGGGTAAGGAAACATGGTATACACTGTAACAGATCAGGCAGATCCTTTATTTAAAAGTATATATATATATATATATATGAGTGTATATATATATATATATATTTGTATATATATATGAGTAGATTTATGTTTTAAATGATTTGTTTTTTTTTTTTTCTTCAGATCTCTTGCCTGTACATTAATATAACCAGGCTGTGAACATTGCTTTTAGTGTAAATCAGATTCTTTAATGTTTAAATTAGTATAAAAGGAATATATATATAAATACATATTTATATATGTATATATATAGATATATATTCATATATATAAATCTCTTTGTCTAATTAATTTGTAAACAACGAAATACATTTCAAGGGGATTTCTAGATCTGTTTTCTATTTTTGAAACAAATGACAACATTAAAAGCTAAAGGTTCTATATTTTTTTTTTTGCAAAGTATAAACTTGTTTAATGAAAATTCCTTTTTTTGCAATAACCAGAAAATAAAAGACTGTTTTATTAAAATTACAGCAACATGGTTACATTTATTTGCAAAATACATAAAAGAAATATAATGCATCTACTTTTCCCACCCTAGTTAAACACAAGATTTTCATACAATCTACTACACTAAAGCTTTCATTTGCAACTACTAGAAATAGGGATAGAAAGCAACAAATATTTCATTCTCAAGTAGATACCAAGTAATTTCATGTACACAAAAATAATCTTGAATACAAATGGGTTGAGCACCCTACAATGTATTTCTCTACATAGTCACTTAAAAATAATGCAACCTTTTTTTGAAGGAAAATACTACAACATTGAATGCTTCCATTTCTTCCCTATCTTTTAAACATTCTTCTGCAACAAAAATCAGCCACATAGCTCTTTAATCCATCTTTTCCCCATTCCCATGCAACCTGCAATAAAACATATTTTGACCATGGGAAGCTCACCTCCCAGCCTAGGCTTACTAGAAGCCACCCCCGAGCTTGGAGAACCAAGCACTAGACGGGCTACCAACATGCAAAACCACTATAAACACATAGGAACACATTTACAAACAAATTTCCCTTTCCCAAGTTTCACATTCACCACTTTCATGGTGACTCTTCCATGGGTGGAAGTGGACCATGTACCTATGGGGAGAATGCATGCCAAAACAATACTACATTAGCCATCTCATGGCAACACAAATGCAACCCAAATACTTTCACAAACCTTATGCCCCCCAAAAAGGCTCAAGGCCATATATGCTCCCCTTATGACCCCCAAATGCATACACAAGGCTATGCATCAAGGGTCACCAAGGACTCCCTTGAGAACACTCTCCATAAGGAGAGCCTCTCACCCATGGCTGTCAAACTCCTTCCACCCCAAGATCTTCCTACCCTCCCAAGGATAGGAGATCTTGGACACTCCCAAAACATTAAGAACACAAACAATTTACAAAGAAGAGAAACTACACATTTTTAACCTCAACAATAAAAACTTCATAATGCACATTCTCACATACAACTCTTTGCTTTCACAAAACAACACAAATTAACATTTACCACATAACAAGAGAAGAAGGGAGTAACCAACCTTATTCTGCCAAAAGGTATGCTAACTTTAGTTGGGGATGAGCTGCCCAATTTCCACTATCTTTTCTCCCAAAATTCCACTAAAAATGTCAACTCCTACTAACTTTTTCCAAACAAGCAAAATCTCCAAGAAAGGAGAGTGGGTGATTACTCACTAAGTTTGAAAAATCTTGCCTAAGAAGGCCTCTCACACACTTCCCAACTCCTTGGGTGAGGTGTGAGTTCCCATTGGTCGCCCTTCCCAAACTCTTACACACTACCAAAATTGGAAAGGGAAAAGGTGGAAGAAGATGGGGAAGAGAGTTTGACTCCTAAAGGGAAGGTTCTCTATCCTAGGGAGAACTTTCTAAGTTCAATTTTCGTGCATCTTGGAATTATCACTTTTTGAAGTGACTTCATAGTCACATGGGAGAAGCTACATGTTGCAAAACACCCCTAACCCATAGGTATACCCTTTGGACCTTTGGAAAAGCCTAAAAACTTATCCTAGGAGTCCATTAAACCCTTTGGAAACCCCACTGAAGTTTACCTACGGGTCAAGCTTGAGTTGACCACTCCCATGACTCCCTACCCAAGATAATTTTGGGACCACACTCATGTTTTTGAATGGCTTTGGTAGAAACAAAACTCCCTCCAAGAGACAAGTCAACTTAATGACACTTAATCAGCACATGTGTCAAGTGACACAACAAAAATACAATATAAAATCACACATGGAAAATTGGTCTCTTGAAGGATTACACAATTACATATAAATTAAATTTTTACACTCAAGCATTATACACATCACAAATAAAATACATTACAAGGGGAGGGGTGTTGTCTCTCCAAATAGACAACTCCCGGCTTAACAAACGCACATTGGTCTAGACTTGATTCTCCATAAATTCCATGGTCACATGGATAATTTCCTGCGCATCTCAATTAACACATTAGTAATTCCAAATAATCACAATTATTCATAATCAAATACATGGATTCCATTGCAATTTCAAACACTCATACATTAGGCAACAATAATTCAATTCCTCATTTGTTTTCACATTCAATTTCACATAAGCAAACAACATAATTTCCCAAAAATGAACCATTCATAAATATGCATCATTTTTCTTTTATCAAAGTAAAATCCTGCAAATGACCTTCACCATCATAATGTAATTCTATTCTAGTAACATATCTAAGGTTTCATAATCATCATGCATGAAATAAAACATCAACAAGTGTCAGTGTGGTCCAAATCATGGTATCATATGTGTTCTAAGTCCATAATGCATAAAATAAAGCATCCATAATAATCTCAATATGCAAATAACTGAAAATGTCAAACTGAATCGGGGTAGGGCCTCACATGGGGTATGGTTATAGGTGTCCTAAGGAAGGGATTATATGTTAAATAAATAAAGTAGTTTAGTTTTTAAACCTATAGTGGGAAGAGGAGGGCCCATCCCATCAGAGGAATCTATTCCCAAAGATAGTTTTTTCTCAAGTGATATTTACTTATCCTCATGTAAATCTAAGCTAAGAAAGAAAAATATCAAATAAGAATAAAGGGTTTTTAATTGTTAGGAAATTAGGAGATCTATTTGAATTCATGAAATACAAATCACAATAAACTTATTAATATTTTTTTATTGTTATATATAACACAATTTAAAAGGGTTTAAATATGGATTTTAAGTATGTTTCTTTTTAGAATGGAATTTGTGTAAATTAAAATAAAAAGAATTATTTTTATTTATATATTATAAATAAAATAAATGTCTAGTTTTATTTATTTCTTTTTTTAAGTTTTATTTTGATAATATTTTTTTTATTTTGAGAAGTAATAAGACAATTATAAAACCAAAGAAATTAAATTGAATCATTTTCTTTCTTGTCTTCTAAATATTAACTAATGAACAAAATTTACAGTTATGCAACATTAGAGAGACGACGTTGAATAAATTTTGTTATACAAGTCTCATTTGATATTATTACTTAGCTTTTATAAAAAAATCGCATGTGAAGCTAGAAAACAAAGGGAGTTAGGTAATAGTAACTCTCCTTATACAAAAGATGTCGTAAACAACCATGTGATTCTAAGGAGATAGTGAAAACCAGGGAGGGTAACTTTTTCTTTTCGTTCAAGTGGAACTAGATAAAATGTTCAATATGAATGCATTATAGATGAGTGTCGAGTATGGATAAATAGAGAAAGGGTAGGTCTATACTTTAGATCTACTTACCGATAGTCGACTTAAAATGCTTTGGCCAAAGCTGTTGAATAAATATTTTGATACTAAATGATTATTATGTTCCTTTACTCTCTATCATATCATGATGCTAGGACAATGCATGTTCATATGTGAAATGTTTGTTAGTTGTATCATGTTGCACTAGATTTCATCCCATCCTTCAATTTCAGATTGCTAGGTACCTCGTGCAGGGTTGAGAGCTCTTTATCACTTGAAAGAGCACTAGGAAAGCTTATGCTTCATGGTTGGGCGAGAAAAGCACTTGGATCTTATTCTCATCTCATGGTAGCAAATGGAGAGAAGTCCAAGGTGACTGAAGACTTTATAGTATCATTGTTCATATTATTGATGTAATAGACCTTTATGGTCTCTTCTATTGTATTAATCCTCTTTATGAGATGCACATTGTAATTGAACATTAATGTACCTTTTATCATTATTTACATCTTAAAAATAAATGGGAGATTTGTAGAAACTAAATCTTTATGAATGCATATGTCTTTGTAGTTCAACCTTGTTGTATTAATTGACAAGAAGTTTAACATGAATATTACAGTTGTGGACATCCCACCTAAATGTGGGATGTTACTATTACTATCAAGTAAGTGGTCTACAACAGTTGGTGGGAGCATGCAATTGGATTTTTCATATACCATGATTCTCATTAATGAAAAAAATGTAAGGTTAGATAGAGAAAAAAGATCTCTTGACTTGGTTGAATATGTAGAACCTACAAAATAATTATGTTTTCTTGATGTGGATATTGACAATTTTAAAGTGGACACACCTCAACCAAATTTGATGCAAAAACAATCAATAACAGATTAAATTCATATGACTATTGGTAAGGATGATCTATGGATATTGTACTTTGATGGAGCTTGTTTTAAACACGGGTTTAGGAAAGTATTATTTTTGTATCTCCTAGTAGAAAAAAACATTTAAATTTTCTTTTCTTCTAATTTTTGAATGCACCAAAAATATTGTAGAATATGAGGCATTATTGCTAGGTATTAATATAGATGTGAAACATGAGATTAAATTGCTAATATACCTTAGTGAATTTGAGTTGGTGCTTTCATAGATTGGAGAAAATTACTTATCAAAACACAAGAGATATAAACAATACAAGGATGTTGTATGGGATACTATAGAATTGTTTGATGCTTTCTCTATTGAGTGGATTGCAATATCCAAAAATGTAATGACATATTTTTTGGAAAATGTGGCCATTAGGGCTAATGACATGAAACTAGCTGGAATATGAAAACTTGAAATCAAAACTAGGTCATCTATCCTTAACAATGTATGCAACTGGTAGGTTTTTAGTGATGATCAAGACTTGTTAATTTTTTCGCATTGCATAGATGAATACCACAACTGAGAGATATATTTTTAAGCCTTTGTGGAGGTTGTGGGTTAAAAAAAACATGTATAGGAATGAGGTCATCCATTTGAAAACTAAAAAAACCCAAAAGGACTGATTGTTGCTTGGGAGAGAGATGTTGATAACATTTATTACCATCTTGCAAAGATATCTCTACTATAAGGACCTTCATAATATTAAAATAGTAAAAATATACATATAAATTGACTTTCTCAAAAGATATAATATTAGTGACAAAAAAATTCACATTTGTCTAAATGCATAAGCCCAAAGGCTAGCAATTACATTAGGAAACTAGTTCCTTTACAAGTAGACCATATGGTTGAGTACAACAAGTACATAAATGATAAAAACTATTAATTACTTCTTCCAACACACACTCACAAGGGAAATGACATCATCAATGTGTTTTATCACCCAACCATGAAGTTTACACTTCCTTGATGTTCTTCCACTAAAGAAGTCCCAACCCTACACGAAGAGTCTAACAAACTGAAATCGACAATTATGATATATCTAACAATCCAATACATAAAAAAACAGTAGTGTATCTATATCATGATATGGAAGAGATTGAAATAATCAAACAAAAAATATTACTAATGATTTGCAACCTTTGGCTAAAACATCTTTTTAAGATGACTATTGGTAGATAGGTTAATAGTTGAAACCCATCCTTCTCTATAACTCAATATGTAGGACCCATCCACACTTTGATTAAGTTTAATTCTAATTATCAAACATGCACATGAACATATACCTATACATATCTACTTAATAGTATGCACAATTACGAATAATAATTCAATTTCAAATGTTCAAAAGAAAATGAATGCAAACATACAAATTATTCAAAGATAACATGACATAGTTAATATCAATGAAATATAAATATTAACAATTAAAATCATATTTTAAAATACTCATTGTGCCCTATTGATTATATCCTTGACTTAGGATTCCAAAGTGATATTACCATGTAGCTATACTATTATAATATGCACAAGGCTCTATAAACCTATCAATTAATAAGTTTTCTATAATTCATCTAGGAAGAATTAAGATACTACTAACATTTAAGAGTGTAAAACGTGCATATTACTATCATATTTGCAAATCTAAAGGAAATATTTAAACTCTATTTCCTTAGTAGGATCAATTTTTTTGATGTTATTAGCATGTACTCTTACTAGTCTTCATATAGTAAGTAGGCTATGTCTAATGTGTATGTTCATAGAATTACTTTATCATAATAAAAACTTAATTTGATAACTAAGGAAGAGTAACAAATTTTAAATCAATGATAAGGAAGTGTTAATAATCATCAATTGATAACCAAACTTGAATTACTATTACATTCCAAATCAATCATTAAAGGGTAGTAACTTTCTAATTGAGAAAATAAATAATAATTAATATTATTGTACTTAGTATCTTGATAAAATGGTAGCTATAACCTCTCTAAATGATATAACTAAGATAAATTATAACCCTTCAATAAATTATGGTAACTAGAACGATAATTTAGTTATCAAATATTAATAACATCAAAGATCAATTAATAAATCTATTGCAAACTACAAAATAACTCTACCATAAGTAAGCATTAAAATTAGGCTTTTACACTTCATTCTTAATCCATGACAATTATGTTGGACATTGGTTGATGTGTTGTCATTGATGTCAACATATTCTTCTGTGTATTCTAGTGTCGCAATTTGATTGGATGTGTTTGTTTAGCCTGTGTGTTGCAGATGAGCTGATGTGGTTTAATGGGTTTTTAGATTCTTATCTATAGTTGATTCAGCATAAGTTTCAAAGGTCCGCATATTGATTTGATCGAGTTATGAGATCCATTATTAAGGATGTTATTCAATTTTTTGTATTATTTAGTATTCTAGTTCATGCTTCATATTGCTCTAAAATTGTAATATCTTTAGTTGCAGATGTGTGGGATGTATTTTGGACATTGATGTGTGTCCTTAGTTTGATTGGTTCATGATTTGGAAATCCACAAGTGAATCTTTCAGGTTGACAGTCAATTATGTTGATGTTCTTGAGCTTCGGTAGAGAGATGATGACGATTCTAGTAATCTGAGTTATTGTAGTTATTGTGGTGCAATTCACGTTGCTTGTGAGTATCTCTAGATCGTTTTCTATGCATATTGGCGGTCCACATTGATTATTGTGCATGTTATTGAAGATTTTCTTTGTCCGGTGATGTTCTTCATATTATGCGACATTATTGGTGATTGTAGCATGTTGTGGATGATCAATGCGTAATTGTTGGAGGTGTTGTGTATTTGCGGTGGTTGTTTAGGTCCAGACTATGTCTTAGCCGACATTGTTTTGGTTTGCATGCAATGTTGTAGCGTGTGAAGTTATTATTTTGTAATTTTTGTGTGTCATAAATGTGGTATCATCCTGCAATGGAAGAAAACACCTCAAACACACAAATGAAACATTGCATTAGAGTTAGTAATCACAAAACATGTTAGTGAACCAAAAACTCTCAAAATTGTTCCATGCTCCTCTATCCCTAAAGATCCTTAAGATTCAAGGTGGCCCTCACTTGAAAGAGCACTTGATCTCTTGGAATTCAACCTAGAGAATGAGATTTAAATGATGATTCTAGGATCAAAATGAATGCAACTAAGATCCTAGTGAATGGTGAGATGATGATATGAATGAAAGCTAAGGATGCAAGATGAAAATCTAGTTATGATCAAGATGCTGGAAATGATATGCGGCTAAGTTAATTCCAAATTGAAGATTATGATGAGCTAATTAAGCTAGATGAATATGAAAAAGCATGTAATTGATATGATCTAAAACATAATGCAATTAAGCTAAATGCTATGATGCTAATGATAGAAGGCTTGGATGCTTGAAGGTGATCAATGAGATCCTTTGATAACTTGCAAAAGACTATAATTTTGATGCACAAGATTGAGATCTTTGAATTGAAGAAATGAGCTCTATTTATAGGCAAAATAGAGAAATGGATGGTTGAGATTGAGTAATCTCAACAAGGGCTAGGATTCAAAAGTTATCAATCCATGGGAGAGATTCAATCCAATCCCAAGTTGACAAATGTCACTTTGAGAGGGCTTGAGGGGATGCTAAATAAGTATTAGATGATAAGAAAGCAATTAGGGATAACCTCAAGGAGTGACATCATTGGATAACATCATTAACTAGGGAGGCACATTATTACCCAAGAGGTAAACTCTTGTGTAACATGGGAAAATGGTTAAAGGGACAACCATCATGGCTAAGGGGTGTGGTCTTGTAAGAGGCATTAAATTCCTTTTGAAGACTTTGGAGCCTAACTTTCTCAAAGAGTAAAACCACTAGTGGTTTATGTAAGAGCCTTACATGTTTGGAAGACTCAACAAGTTAACTTGTTGATATAGATAAAGTCTTAAATGAATTTTGAAGTCTTTCTTCCAAATTTGGAGAAGTGACTCCCCCAAATTTAGGGAAAGGACATGATTAGGAGATTAGACATGATTAGGATGGGATTAGGAGGTTTCTAGAAGGATGATTATGGAGGCAAGTAGGAGATGTAGTAGAATGCAAGTGGGTGAGGGAAAATAGATAAAATTAAAAATGGTTTAATTTAGCCAAAAGGGATGCAACTTGCATTTGTAGGATTTTGCAAGTGAGGGAGACTATTCACAAATAAATAATGATTTATTTATTTGCAAAGGGGATTTTCAATTAAATGTGAATTTAATAAAAAGTGGAAAAAGGGATTTTAATCAAATAAATAAGATTTATTCAATCAAATGGCTAAGGGTACTTAATCAAAACCTTAGTTTAATTAATAGGTTAGGCTAGAAGAAGGATATTTAATCGAATCTTTAATTTGATTAAAAGGTCAATTAGAAGAATAGGAGTATTAGTTAAACCTTAATTTAATTAATTGGAAGAATTAGGGATAATTAAATGAATAAAATTCACTTAATTCATTGTGGGTGTCTACAATTTGTATTAAGTGTTTAGCTAACCTTGAATACAAGTTGATGACTTGTATAAATGAATGTAATAATCATTGTGAGTTATCATGCTATGTGAGAATATTGTATCAATCATTCAGTAGCAGGGAAGTTGTGTGAGGTGTGTGAAGAAGTGTGTTGCAGAGAAGATTTTACAGAGAGCTTAACCAAAACTGTACTCAGGCATATGGAGATGCTATTTTCACAGTTCATGTAATCTGGATTGTTGTCTAAATGATTTTGTAAGTCAGTGAGACTTCCTGTAAGGCAGTGAGACTTCCCTAAGGGTTGTAGCCTTTCTGAGTTTCTTGATCGAGCAGTGAGTTCTAGGAAATGTGCCTAAATGCATGTGCATTCCCATTGTAATATTTCATTTACTCCTAATAGGGTATTATCTCATTGTGGGTAGGTCACCACCATGGTTTTTCCCTAACCAATTTTTTCACGTCAAAACCTTGGTGTTATGTGTGTTATTGATGTGGTGTTGTCTCATGCTTTAACTGTTAATTATTAGATCTGATTTGTGGTTTAAGTTGTAGTAAGTGTTTGTGCAAACTAATTCACCCCCCCCCCCTCAGTTTGCTGCATTGTTTCCAACAATTGGTATCAAACCTAGATCCTATGGAAGAAGCTTGATCGCTTGAGGAGATCCAAGATGACAACCTTTGTTTCGAGAAGGATAGTCCGAGATTTGATTGAACAAACTACACTCTTTGGAAAAGTTGGATGCAATGTCATTTGCGATGCATTGGAGAAGAGTACTAAAAGATTACTAAGAATGTATATAATGTTCCTCAGAATGGTCCTACTACTCTGGATGAGATAAAGGAAGAATAATTCAATATTGTAGCTAAGGAAGCATTGTTGAGTGCCTTGTTAGATTCTAAAATGACTAATGTGATTGACTTAGAGACTGTTCATGAAATCTGGATAAAGTTGGAGACCTTGCATGAAGGTGATAGTCATGTGAAGATTTCTAAGTTGTAGAGCTTGAAGGGTAAATATGAGAACTTGAAGATGAGTGAAGATGACAGCATTACTTCTTTTATGTAGAAAGTGAATGAGCTTGTGTGTGGAATCAGATGTGTCGGTGGAGTATTAGAAGAATTTGAGATTGTTTCTAAAGTGTTGAGATCCTTGCCTCATGTTTAGAAACATAAAGATGCGACTATTGATGAGATCCAGACTATGACAAATGTGACAAGAGACATGTTGATTGGTAAACTTGCTGCTTTGGAGCTGAGTGAGTTTGGAGACTCTCTTCCTAAGACTGAATCTACATTCAAAGATATTGTTTAAGGGAAGCAGAGATATAATCTGGGAGAAAGTTCTACAAGAGTATCCAGATATGAGAAACAGATGGAAGAGATAGAAGATGAAAAAAGAGAGCTTGAGGAGCTTGAAGCACTTATTGCCAAAAGATTACCTAAAGGTGCCGATAAGTATGAAGGAAACTTTCCTCTTAAATTTTTTTCATGTAGTAAGATAGGACATTTTGCATCAAGGTGTCCAGAAAGAGATAAAAATACTAAGAAGCCATTTAAGCCATATAAGCCTAAATATTAGAAGTGTTACTATGCTATTGATGAAGGTGTGACCGATGATGAGTCGGATAAGGGAAATTCAAGAGATGAATTTTTGTTCATTGCTATCAAGGAAGATGATCTTGTAACTTCAGATTCTACAAGCTACATTAATGAGGAGAAAGCTTTAGTTGATAAAGTTAAGGAGAAAGATGAATGGACAATTGATAGTGGTTTCTCTCATCATATGACAAGTGATAAAAGTAAATTTGTAAATTTAGAAAAGTATGATGGTGGTATAGTAAGATTTGGTGATAACAAAGCTTGTGTAATCCGTGACAAAGGTTCTATTTCTCTTCATGGTAAGCACAATATTGATGATGTATTGTATGTTGAAGGTTTAAAGAATAATTTTTTGAGTGTTGGTCAGATGGTTGATAAGGGATATAGCTTGCAATTTAAGAATGGAAAATGTGAGATCTTGAGTAGCTCCGAAACTGAGATTGCATCAGGTACAAAGACTAAAGGTAATATCTTTCACTTGAATGCTAGTGGTAAAAGTTGTTTGATTGCTTAGATTGATGAAATTTTTAATGGAATAGGGGTGTGTGCACCAAGATGGTGTGAAAAAAAGTGGACACACCCCAAATTTTTTTTGAAAAAACAACAAACGCGTATGGGGTATTTCAATTTTAAAAAACCCCGTACGTGTTTAGCCTCATTTTTTTGAGCCTAAACGAAGCTAAACCGCATATGAGGTTTATAGTATACTAACCATGTATGCGGTTTAGTTTTTAAAACCCCATACATGGTTTAGAAACTAAAACCCTATACGGTGTTTTAGTTTCTAAATCGCGTATGCGCTTCTTTGTCAATAATTTTTTTTCATTGCAGTCGACTGGGTCATTTTAACTCGTTGCCACAAGAGTGAAGCAGGGCTTGTAATACGCAAAAGTGCATGTAGACTCACCAAATTCACACAAAAACACGATGGAAAGAGGTAAGTAACGTATTTTATTTATTTATTTTATGCATTTGATGAATTTTATTTGCAATTTGAATCTAAATTCATTTGTTTTGATTAATTTTTTTATATTTTTTGTTACGAATATCAGATTCTGAAAATCTTGCTCTCGAGCAAGACACACCTAAAAACTAAGGGAAAAACCCACAGGAGAACCCACAACCAAACTCTCAAGATACACCTTCAGCTCCTCCTGTAGACCGTTCACAAGATACACAGGAGGATTTGATAAACCAGTTAGCCAAAAACACTACCAAAATAACTAGACTGGTGAATAGACTGAAAACATCCAAGCATGAGCATCATGCATCCCTTGCCACTACCCTAGAAACATCGGCTAGTAGTGCCAATGCAGTTTCCAGTTAAATTACAAAATGGGGAAGCTATAGGGATAGATGTTGTGCTTTTTATGTTAATGGGTAGTCATATAATAATGTGAAAAGAAAAACATAAGTAAAGCTGAAATATGCTCTCTTTTTGTTGCTCCTAAAATAGGTAAGACCTTACCTCTTAAATCAAAGAGGTTTCCTATACACTGGTGTAGCCATTTGCTACTGAAAA
The DNA here is from genome assembly GCF_030272615.1 of Cryptomeria japonica. Classification (NCBI taxonomy): domain Eukaryota; kingdom Viridiplantae; phylum Streptophyta; class Pinopsida; order Cupressales; family Cupressaceae; genus Cryptomeria; species Cryptomeria japonica. The sequence goes on along the minus strand of NC_081413.1, from coordinate 102,072,406 downwards.
ATGCTTTTTGGTATACGTGGTGGATGGTCTTTGACCAACCACCTTGTAATAATCATGAGGTTCCATTATATTTTTTGATGAAACTATATTGGTGAGTTTATCCTCAATGAGCGGTCGAACTATTTTGATATGAGAGAGTTCCATGATATAGGTGGAAGCTCTACACAAGATAGACCTAGAGCCCAAAGGGTACTAGACCCGCAGAGTCACATCTCCCTAGCACCAAAACTCGGGGTGCATGTGACAATCCCAGTAGCCCTGAAAGAGTTGATGGAGATACAAACTCTTCAGGTGGCCACAACATTGATTGATGTCATCATTTAGCATGGGACATAGCTATCACACCCTCTTGGCCCGGATGATGACCCATTAGTTGACCCACCTAGCCTTGGTCAACCCATTCAACATGTGTGTCCCAGTTGTTCAAGTATATGCTCTGGGATGGATGTTGAGGCTAGTGTAGATGGTTCCATGTCCCATCTATGTATGATTTGGGGGAGTAGATGTCACACTAGCACTGCAGAGGATGTGGCACTGAGCGATGATTTGATGGATATGTTGTTTGGTGGTCAGACGCAGACACAGGTGTGTTGATTTGAATTTATTTATCAATCACTTAAAATTTGTAATTGTAAATGAATTTTTATTTATAGATCGATTTAAATTAATACAAACAATATGCATTTCAGGATGTAGCAGTGGGTGTTAATACACCATCTGATATTCCTCCCACAATTGTTGCAGTTGTATCTTCGACACCTGATGTATAAATTTTGTTTCATGTTAAAATAGAATAGTACTTTGAAGTAAAAAAAAATTATAAGATATACTAAGTCTCTTTAATGCATATTTATTTTGTGTTTTGTAGGCATTGTCAAGGTACCAGATGTCTCAAATTGATAATGTCACGCTCTCGGTGATCGATTTTGGCCTAGAAAGCTATGCGGTATCATATTTTGCACACCTTATTTTTTATATTCTTTTGATTGAATATGCGAGTCATTTAATTTTAGATTTGTTAAATTTTGTTTAATATTATCTACTAATATCTCTTGTGTTAATTTTGTTTGTTTTAGGGTACCCCATGTGTGTCTATGACTCCTCTTGGGCGAAAGAAATTGTTGAGGATACCTAAATGTCAAAAGGTAATTGAACACATTTTTAATTGACAAAATTGTTTGTAAAGGTTGAAATTGTCTTAATTGAATCTTGTAGATTGATTAGTGTTTTTTTATCTATTTTATATACAACGACAATTGGGATTTGTAGAATTGTTGAATGCACTCAGTATGCCAGATGATTGAGAGAGGGAGAGGTATGTATCTCTACTATATTTTCTTGATTTGATTATTATATGCATGTGTACATGTGAACTTTAGATAAATTACAATCTTATCATTTTTCATACAGGAAATACCCATAGCTGCTTCATCAATGGTGAGCCCTCCTAAGTCTACTAGAGAAGCCTCTCAGGCTCTGGTACACTTTTGTTATATATATTGTAGATTTTTAGTGTTTTTGATCTATATATATTATTACCTTGTATTAATTGTATTTAACCTACAATACTTATCATTATATTAATTTTATTTAATATTAATCATTTTTCATACAGGAAATAGCCACAGCTGCTCCATAAATGGTGAGCCCTCCTAAGCCTACTAGAGAAGTATCTCAAGCTTCGGTACACTTGTGTCCTATATATTATAGATTTTTAGTGTTTTTTATCTATATATGTCAGTACCTTGTATTAATTGTATTTAATCTACAATAGGCCCCTTCGCGGTTCGGCCATAACTTGGATCCTTTGAAGTTCCATTTTAAGAAAACTCCTAGGTCTCACAAGGAAAAGAGAAAGAAGACAGTAGTTCCCAAATGAACAGATGAGGTAATATACAATTCAATTGCAAAGAAACTATAGTTAAATGCATAGTTATGTTTATAATTGTGAACTATTAAAGGATTCTAACTTGGCTTTTGAATTGTGATTGTGCAACCATCTATAGAGCCATGTACTACATCAAAGAGGCTCGCTTTTGATGATCCACCACAAGTATAGGATCATATAGTGTTAGATGTGGTCATTGAATGACCAATACACCTAGATAAACTCTACATTTTTATTGTATATAAATTTGGACATGGCATATGACACATTTTTATAAAACTTGTATTGACTTGGCATATATGCCTTTTTTGTATGCATACACAATCATTGTGCATTTTGATATATATAAATGTTGATGTTCGATCCAATAAATGTGAATTGTGTTCATTATTTGTGCATTTTGTTCATATTGATAGGCATATTCGATACATACACAATTTGTTCATTGTGTTCATTATTGTGAATTTTGATATATATAAATGTTGATTTATAATTGATATGGTTAATTTTTGCTCAAACTATTCAATGTATTTGGTGGTTGCCCTCTTATAAAGTTAAATGAATATTTGCCTATGTAATCAACAATATGAATATAAACAACAAAAATCTATGATATAAAGCATTGCAATTGTGGAATATGATTTGATAAGATTTCTAAAATATTGAATTAACCCTTCAAAACTCCTTGTCTCAATCAAAATGAAATTCAATGGTAATGGTCAGATTTGATCCATGGTAATGATCACCGGATGTTTTTGATTCATTTCCTTTATATTTGTCAATGTGAGTGGTGCGAGAGCAGCCTCATGCTCGCAATGGTCAAATTTGGGTTTTTATCTTGTTTTCTATTGTTTCATCTAAATAAGGTGATTTGGGACCATTAATGATCATTTGGAGTCATTTGTGAAAGTTTGGGGTTATTTGGATAAAAGATGTAAAAGTTGCTCAGTTGTTGTCAAAGATGTCAAATTTGTCAAAGTTTGGAGCCATTTGTGAAAGTTTGGGGTCATTTGGATAAAAGATGTCAAAGTTGCTAAGTTGTTGTCAAAGTTGCCCAGATGTTGTCAAAGTTGTCAAAGTTGCAAGATAGGCTAGGTTTGATTCCATTCATTGTGGGCACAAACTAGCATCATGAGCACATCCGGGTGGGTAGGTTTATGCTAGGCATGCTCTTGTTGTGCCTCCCAACGAGTCGGAACATTGAAAGCCATACCCTACAGTGCGATCTCTCAAGTGCCCTGAGTCCAAAATATTGTCAAACTTTGACAGACTGTTTCTCACAATCTAGGATGCATATGATTTATCTGTTTGAACCTATAGGGAAGTCCTGGAATTTGACGGCCACCCCTACATATCATATAAATTTTTTATGACACTTTGGTAATTTCAATGCCTTTCATTTGACTTTTCAAAAAAAATATTAATTGTCAAAATCAATCCATCCCCTCTGTTTCTATGTTTTTTTTTCTTTTTACATTAATAGTTGATCCCTCCCCAAATTGTCAATAATGTTATCCCCTTCTCCAAATTGATATGTTTCTTTATTTGAATCAACATTGAATTACAAAAACCAATATATTAATTGTGTAAAACATTATTTAAAAAGAAAAATAAAGTACAATTACAAACATATATTTTATTGATAAATAAAAATAATTAGAACAAAATACATATTTATAATAGAAAATAGAAACAACTTAAAAAATTTATATTAAAATATTTTAAAAATTAGAAACAATTATATTCTATATGACAAGTTTCTAAATTGATATTTGGGACAATCTTCTTAAAAATATATAAAAAATAAATTGACTAAGTTTATAAATTCATATTAAAATATTATAAAATTAGAAACAAATATATCTTACTATTTTTTAAATAATTTTATATTTTTATAATAAACATCCTAAAATAATATATATCAATATTTAAAATTAAAATACTATATAATATATTATACTTACTATATTTTTTTACGGTTTATTAATAATTTGAAGTGTCATATATATGTTTTTAGAAAACAATAGCATGTCAATGCATACGGTTATTAATTTTTTAAGTTGTCATATACGGTTCAAAAGTGAAAAAAAGGCCATATAGCCTGTCAAATTCTAGGCTTTCTATAGGGTCATGTGAGGCTCTTCTACAATGACCTATCTCGATTTTTGACGACTCAGAGCCATTTTCAAATGGTAGCATTCTTTCACTCGGTGCAAAAATCCTCAGTTGCATGCAATGCAAAGTTGCAAGATATGTTAGAGATAATGATGTTGGTTGTGGGCACAAACCAACATCATGAGCATGCCCAAGTGGGCAAGTTTACGCTAGGAATGCTCCTATTGTGCCTCCCAATGAGTCGGAACAATGAGAGCCATACCCTACCGACGCAATCTCTCAAGTGCCTTGAATCCAAAAAATATGTCAAACTTTGATGGAATGTTTCTCATAATCCAGGATGCATATGATTGATCTATTTGAACCTATAGGGTAATGTGAGGCTTGTCTATAATGACCTATATAATTTTTGATGAATCGGAGCCATTTTCAAATGGTAGCATTTCTTCAGTTGTTGCAAAAACCATCAGTTGCATGCAATGCAAAATTGCAAGATAGGCTAGATTTGATTTCGTTCATCATGGGCACAAACCAAAATCACAAGCATATCTGGGTGGGAAGGTTTACGCTAGGCATGCTCCTATTGTGCCTCCCAATGAGCCGAAACATTGAGAGCCCCTACCGGTGTGATCTCTCAAGTTCCCTAAGTCCAAACAATTGTCAATCTTTGACAGACTGTTTCTCATAACCTAGGATGCATACGATTTATCTGTTTGAACTTATAGGGTCACGTGAGGCTCATCTACAATGAGCTATCTCAGTTTTTGACAACTCAGAGCCATTTTCAAATGGTAGCATTTTTTCAGTTGGTGCAAAAACCATCAGTTGCATACAATGCAAAGTTGCAAGATAGGCTAGAGACAATTTCGTTCATTGTGGGCACAAACCAACATCATGAGAACATCTCTGTGGGTAGGTTTATGCTAGGAATTCTCCTATTGTGCCTCCTAACTGGTCGGAATGTTGAGAGCCATACCCTACCGGTGCGATCTCTCAAGTACCCTGAGTCCAAAAATTTGTCAAACTTTGATGGACTATTTCTCGCAATCTAGGATGCATATGATTTATTTGTTTGAACCTATAGGGTCACATGAGGCTCATCTACAATGACATATCTCAGTTTTTGACAGCTCAGGGCCATTTTCAAATGGTAGCATTTTTTCACTTGGTGCAAAAATGGTACCAAGATGAAATATGTCCTTACATAACTTGAATTTCTTATCTAACCACCGAGCTCTATGTGTATGCATTATGTACTCATAAACTATTTTCTCGTGAAACGTTCTCATAAATTCAGCTACACATAACGTTTTTCACTAACTCACATCTCTTCAATTCTTTTTCATCTTTAACCCCATATGTCATTGTCTTGTGCTTTCCAAAAGAAACTAGTTTCTTACCAATTTCATGTGTGCTATCCAAATGTAGACATCTTGGTAAATGTTGCAAACCACCACATGTAGCACAAGAACCTTTCAAATACATTATCTTATAATAAATGAAACCATCATCTCTTTTACATAACACACTAGAAATAAATTGTCTTGATGACTTAGGAGGTGCTTGTATATTGCATTCCTGCAAAACATCATTAGTGTACAAAGTACAACATATATGACAATAAATATTATAGTGCATGGAAAATTCAATATGCATCCTACAACAACACATGGTGCGTACATGATTAATCTTAACAAAAAAAGGTTTTGCCATTTCAAAAAATATTTGACTAATTCTTGTTTGAGGAGACTTTTGAAGGAATCTTTTATAAAATTTTGTTTGAGTCATATCCAAATAGGGTTTCGCATGTGGCTCATGATTTCTAGATCCAATTCGCCTTCTAATAACATCTCTTTGGTTAGGCGAAACCCTTGTGTTGTCATGCCAAAAAATTTCAATTAATGTTCTTAGTGCATCAACAACAACCTTGTCTTTGCGTGGTAGTCTACCCGAGAATGCCCAAAGAGAATTATTGTTAGGATCCTCTATTTTCTCCTGCCTCTCTAATGCTTTACATAATGTTGTTCTACTTATATTTAATGACTTACTTGTTTTGCTTAACAAATGATCTTTTTTTATTTTCTTGCTCATTACGGTTGATTTAATAACGCGTCGAGTAACATTAGAATATTTAGTACATGATTTTGAACCAATAGCTTGATATGCATCAAATAGATTTCTCACAATAGTTCTTTCACTATTACTTTCGGATGATCTTAGGCCTAGAATTTTCATTGTCTCTCTAAAATTCAAATTTTTAATCATTTCAACAATTAAATGGCATCTTGTAGTTTAATTTAAGTTTTCGAAATACTTTCGCCATATTCTTTTAACCATTCTTCTACAAGTTCGTTCATTTATTTTATTGAGCATTGGCTTCAAAATATTCTCATCAATGTCAATTAGATACTTTGGTTTCGTATGAATGATTCTAGGAGGTGTTAACATTGGTGCATTGTGTGCATTAGGTACATTCATTGCATCAAATAGAGCCGATGTATGTTCATCATTTAATTGAGTATTCATTGTGGTCTCTTCTTCAATTGCATTAGGTTCATTCGATAAATTAAATGTTGATGGTGCATCTTCATCATTTGTTTGATTATTGATTGTGATTTCTTATTTAATTGCATTAGGTTCATATGGTACATCGAATTGAGATGTTATGGATGACGTACCTTCTTGTCTCATTGTTCTTAGGTCACGTAATTTCTTCATACGCTACCTTTGTCTTTCCTTTTCAGCCTCTCGTTATTCTGTTGTTCCTCACTTGTTCTTTCCCATCGTTAATAATGGTTGTCCTAAATAGAATCATATTACATATATATATAAAGAAAAACTTAAACAATCAAATAACCATAAAATTGAGTATTATCATTATTTTTTAAAATCAAAACTATTAAACAATCACAATAACATTGACCAAACTAATTAGAACAACAATTCAATCATTAGAAATCATGCAAAATAAAAATTTCACTTACTTCCACATAAAAAACTGTCACAGAATCATAGTATCAGTTGCAATGGGGCCTTCAACGACTTCAAAAACTCCTTTTGAGGTTGTTGAGGTCATTGGGCAACTAAGATTATGCCCAAAAAACATGTATAGGTTATGTATAGTTAACCTGTATATGCTATTACTCCCTAAAAATGCCCAGCAGGCCAACGTTCATATTTCACATACCCCGTACACACTTTTACCTATCAAAACCCTGTATGCAGTCTAATTTTAAACCTTGTACATGTTATATAAGTAAAGAAAAGGTGAAGGAAAAGAGAGAGAGAGAGAGAGAGAGAGAGAGAGAGAGAGAGAGAGAGAGAGAGAGAGAGAGAGAGTGGGGAGAGGGATAAGAAGAGATAGAGAGAGTATGGGAAATGAAGGGAGATAGAGGAAGGAGGGAGATAGAATGAGTGGGGAGGGAGATAATAAGAGAGAGAGAGAGAGAGGTATGGGGTATGGAGGAAGGGAGAGAGGGGGAGCATGTTGATTTGTTATTTTCGTAAGTAGTATTGGTACTATTTTTATATTGTAATAATAGTTCATCTTTTCACCTTAGGTCACCATATGACCCCTTAGGACATCATATGCTCCTAAAGGGTCATGTGGTGTGCTTAGGGATCACATGATGTCATTAGGTATTATGTTGGGTTCTAAGGGAGAGAGAGAGAGAGAGAGAGAGAGAGAGAGAGAGAGATGGGGTATGGAGGAAGGGAGAGATGGGGAGCATGTTGATATGTTATTTTTGTAAGCAGTATTGGTACTACTTTTTATATTGTAATAATGGTTCATATTGCCACCTTAGGACACCATATGAACCCTTAGGACATCATATTATCCTAAAGGGTCATGTGGTGTGATAAGGGGTCACATGATGTCATTTGGTGTTGTGTGGGGTCCTGAGAGAGAGAGAGAGAGAGAGAGAGAGAGAGGGAGAGGGGAGAGAGAGAGGATGGGAAAGGAAGGGAGATAGAGGGGGGAGGGAGAGAGAAAGAGTGGGGAGGGAGAGAAGAAGAGAGAGAGAGGGATGGGGTATGGAGGAAGGGAGAGAGGGGAAGCATGTTGGTTTATTATTTTTGTAAGCAGTATTGGTATTTCTTTTTATATTATAATAATGGTTCATCTTGCCACCTTATGACAACATATGACCCCTTAGGACACCATATGACCCCTTATGATATCATATGGTCCTACTTGAACTTATATGGTGTGCTAAGGGATCATATGGTGTCATTAGGGGTCATGTGGGGTCCTAAGGGGTCGTGTGGGGTCCTAAGGGGTCGTATATCATAATAATGGTTCACATTGCCCCCTTAGGACACCATATGACCTCTTAGGATACCATATGATTCCTTAGGACACTGTACAATGCCTTAAGAGATTGTATGGTCCCAAGGGGTCATACAGTGTGCTAAGGGATCTTATGGTGTTGTTAGGGGTCATGTGGGGTCCTAGTGGTGACACACATGTATTACAACACCATATGACCCATTAGGACACTGTATGACCCCTTAGGATATCAAATGCTCCTCAAGGGTAATATGGTGTGTCAAGGGGTCACATGATGTCATTAAGTGTTATGTGGGGTCCTGAGAGAGAGAGAGAGAGAGAGAGAGAGAGAGAGAGAGAGAGAGAGAGAGAGAGAGAGAGAGAGAGAGAGAGAGAGAGAGAGAGAGAGAGAGAGAGAGAGAGAGAGAGAGAGGGAAAGGAAGGGAAATATTAATAATGGGAGGGAGGGAGGGGGAGATAGTAAGGAAGAGGGAGAGTGAGAGAGAGAGAGGGAGAGGGAGAGGGAGAGGGAGAGGATGGGAAAGGGAGGGGAGGATAAGGGAGAGAGGGAGATATGGGAGAGAGAGAGGGGGGAGAGAGGAGGGAGGCAGGGAGATAGAGTGGGAGAGGGAGGGAGGCATGGAGGGAGAGAGAGGAATAAAAAAGGGAGGGAGGGAGGTGGTGGGAGAGAAGAGATGTCACATGATGTTATTAGGGGTCATGTGGGGTCCAAATTGAGTCACGCATGTGTTACAACACTATACGACCCCTTAGGATATTGTACATGGTCTGAAGGGGTCATATGGCATTGTTGGGGGTCATGTGGGGTCCTAATGAGGTTGCACTATTGGATTATTGGGGAGATTGTTGGATCATTGTTGCTGATAGGATATGTTGTTTTCATTGATGTCAACATATTCTTATGAGTTATTCCGGTGAGTTTGGGAAGAGTTTTTGATTTGGTTTTGTTGATCGCTACTTTGTAGAATCCATTTTTTCCTTTGGTATATTCCGATGTGATCAGATCTTGTGTTGAGACTTTGGATTATTTTTTGGGATGATCTTGTGTATCTTTATTTCAGATGGTTCATGATTTGGTGCTTCACAAGTTATCTTTCTTCATGACAGTTGCTGATTAGTTGTGTTCTTGAGCTTTGAGATGTTGACCAATGAAGATTTGAAAAGAGGTGTTGGTACCACTGTTCCAGATGATTCTGTAGCATCATAAAATTGTGACTCTGCAATTTTTGACTGTATTTGGGTCTTCACATTGGCAAAAGGAATCCCTAAGCCTGATTAGAGACCTGAGACATGCTTGCACCTCCCGAAACATGCATTTCCTCGTATCCTGCACTTCCTGTCCTGAATTAGGGCAGGATAGGGGCTTGGCACCTCCATCCTACATGGTACCCTTGTCCTTGCCCTATTTTGGGTCCCATCCACTTATGTCCTGCATTGGGTTTATCAATGAGAAGTGGGAAAATGTTTTCTATGTCGACATGAGACAAAAAATTAGTTACAAACCCTAATTGGGAAGTATATAAGATGCATTTTCCCCTCTCATTTATAGGAGTTCGATAAGTCAATGAGTTCAATAAATTGAAGAAGTGAAATCAAGCATTCAAGCATTCCTTTCAAGCATTGAGCATCTCAAGTCTCCTTTCAAGGCTAGGTGTTGTATTCAAGTCAAGGATTCAACCATTGAAGAGGAGATCCCTATAAACATTCAAAGAATTCAATTCTAAATATCCTTTCAAACAACTCTATCAACATTTCAATTGCATCCTCTCTTTAGGTGAATTCTATTTTAGTCATTTATTTTTCATTTACTTGCAAGTACTTTTCATCATTTGGTTAATTCCAAAACTAGGGTTTGACCTGAAGGCAAACCCCCAATCCCAAAAACATTTCCTCTCTTTTTTGTGTGTAGGTTGCAGTTGTGCAACTGTATTTGCAGATTTAGGCTTCATTCTCAGAAGAAAAAAAAACCATTTTTCGGTGCACAGATTTTTTGGAGGACCAAGTACACTTTCAATACGGTCCTAACAACTTTCGCTGAAATTTACAGGGGAGCTTCGTCTCGACATTTTACTGCTAATTCCAGGTGCATAGCTTCATCCCGTATTTCTATATCAAGTTATAATAATCTCTTTGCCATCTTTACACTTAGTCTCAATTCACTTAATTCATCTTATCCATTCTAAAAGAGGGGTTACTTTACTTTCCAAATTCATTGCCAATTCACTTAGCATTCAATATCTTTCCATTGATATTGGATCTAGTGAATTCAACCCCCCCTCCTTTTAAATGTAATGTGTGAAAGAGGATTGAAGAGTATCCTTGGTGAAATTTTCACTCCTTTCTTGAGGAGGGTAAAGCTTTCCACTTGATCCCCTCATCACCCCTTTTTCACCATTACAGATTCTAACGTGCTTGTTGGTGTTTCCTAGTCATGTCCTATTTGTTTTGGCAATCTGCATTGATCGTTGTGTGATTTTTTGGTGATTTATATGAATCGGTAATTTTTTTTATGTTATGATATATTTCTGGTGGTGTAGTGTTTTGCGATTGATCTGGGCGGGATTTCCGGTGGATGTAATCATTTGGAAGAGATGGATGGAGGTGCATTTGAAATGTCTTGGAGAAGATTATTGGAAGATTACTAAGAATGCCTATGTTGTTCCTCTGAATTGACCATCCACTCCTGATAAGGTTAAGGAAGTTGATTATAACATCAGAGCGAAGGAAGAATTTCTCAGTGCCCTAACTTATTCTGAAATAACAAATGTTATGGAACTTCAAACCGCACATGAGATCTAGGTAAAGCTTGAAATCCTATATGAAGGTGATAGTCAAGTGAAAGTTGCTAAGTTGCAGAGTTTAAAAGGAAAGTATGAGACATTGAAGATGGGAGATGATGAGAACATACATTCATACATGGCTAAGGTGAATGAGCTTGTCCTTGGTATCAGATCTGTCAGTGGAAAGACTGAAGAAGATGAGATTGTTGCTAAGGTGTTGAGATCTTTGCCTCCTGCTTATAAACATAAAGTTTCCACTATTGATGAGATCCAGAGTGTAACTACAGTAACAAGAGATGTGTTGGTTGGAAAACTTGCTGCATTTGAGCTGAGCAAATTTGGAGAATCACATGGAAAGTTTGAGACAAAATTCAAGGCAACAACATCTGTTTTCGGTAAGCAAAAATATGATCCTGATGAGTGCAAGATATTTAGGTATGAAAGAGAAACAAGAGAGACAACAGAGCAAGAAAGAGATCTTGATGAGCTTGAAGCATTTATTTCTCGGAGATTGCCTAAAGGTTGTGTAAGCATGATGGAAAGTTGCCCTTGAAATGTTTTTCTTGTAATAAGATAGGACATTTTGCTTTTAGATGCTTGGAGAGAATGGCTAAGTATGACAGACATGATAAGTTTGATAGTTTTGATAGGAATGATAGATATGAGAAGCATGATAAGCCTTATAAGTCTAATAAGAAGTTTAGGAACCAGAATAACTGTTATTATTATGTTGCAGATGAAGGTGTTACAGATGATAAATCAGAAGGATATGAAGTTATGTTTATTGCCATTAAAGAAGTTGGACCTATGTCTATTGATTCCACTAGTTGTTCTGCTGAGGAGAAAGCTTTGGCTACAAAGTTACAAGAAAAGGGTGTATGGGTGATTGACAGTGGTTTCTCACATCATATGACCAATGATAAAAGAAAATTTGTAAGCATGGAAAGATATGATGGTGGAATAGTTAGATTTGGAGATGGCAAAGCCTATGTAATGCATGGGAGAGGTTCTATTTCTTTTGATGGTAAGCATAACATTGATCATGTCTTGTATGTTGAAGGTTTGAAGAATAATCTTATGAGTGTTGGACAGATGGTTGATAAGGGTTATGATCTACAATTCAAATATGGTAAATGGAAGATCTTGAATGCCTCTAGTATAGAGATTGCATCTGGGACTAAGACTAAAGGTAACATTTTTCATTTGAATGTTGGTGAGAATTTTTTTTTGATTGCTAAGATAGATGAGAGTTGGTTGTGGCATAGAAGAATGTGTCATGTAAACTTTGATTCATTGATCAAGATCAGTTTTACACAAGTTGTTAGGGATCTGCCTAAGATTGTTAAACCTGATAATTTGGTATGTAAGGAATGTCAGTTGGGTAAGCAAACAAGGATTTATTTCAAGAGAAAATGGTAAACATCAGATGGATTGTTAGATCTTGTGCAGACTGACCTGTGTGGACCTACAAATGTTAGAAGTGTGCTGGGTGATAGAACTTTATGGTGCCAATTGATGATTATTCCAAAATGATGTGGGTTGTCTTTATGAAGGAAAAAAAAAAGCATTTGGGAAATTTGAGATACTTAAAGCTAAAGTTGAAACTAAGTCCGGATTGAAGCTGAAGTGTCTGAGATTTGATAGAGGTGGAGAATTCTATTCTAGCGAGTTCAATTCTTTCTGTGAGATGCATGGAATCAAAAGACAACTATCTGCTCCTAGGACCCCACAATAGAATGGGATTGTTGAAAGGAAAAACTATACTATTTTAGATGTTGCAAAACCTATGTTGATTGAAGGAAATGTTCCAAAGGTCTACTGGAGATAAGCTATTAGCACTGCAGTCTATACATTCAATAGAGTTCATATGAAAGGTAATACCATTAAGACCCCTTATGAGCTTTGGTTTGGTCTTGTTCCTACTATGAAATATTTCAAAGTTTTTGGTAGCAAATGATATATCAAGAGAGATGAGGATATTGGAAAGTTTGATGCTAGAAGTGATGAAGGTATCTTTTTGGGATATTCCACAAATAGCAAGGCCTACTAGTGCTATAACAAGAGACTGAGAAAGATAGTTGAGAGTGCAAATGTGAAGGTGGATGAGAACCTTGGGAAGGAAATTAGAGCTTATGATGAAGGTCATGTTGTTTTATCTCCTATTTAGCCTAAAGAGACTAAGTAGAATGATCCAATAAAAACTGTAAATCTGGATGTTGTTGCTGCTAGTGATGATGTGCAGGAACTAGAAGATCAAAAAAATCAGAAGACTCCAAGGTATGTAAGGTTAAATCAATCTGAGAATCATATTATTGGTGATAAGAATACAAGGTGGTTTTGATCTGATTCTCTAGAGCTCCCGCCAATGAAAGAAATCTATATTGTCTGTCGGCCCTAGAGATACCAATCAAAATCTAGATTGTCTCATTCATCTCAACTGGCCCCTACAACGTCTTCACTTTCCCCTTACCCAATGACCAAAGCAAAGTTCCCCTTACCCAGCGACCAAAGCAAGGATCAAATTGATGCCATTGATGCATCAACCTCCCTCTTCTACATGTTGTTACCATCTCCTTCATTTTATCCCCTCGATGCCGCAAGAGCACCTGCCATATTTATTCTAGCCTAACTAACTATTATAGTTGTATGGGAACTTGAGAAATTAGTTAGTTCAACTATCTTCCCTTACCAAAAAGGTGCAGCACCACCCAGATAAGCTACGCTCTTACACACCCCATACACCACCTGGATAAGATATGCTCTTACAAACCCCATAGATATATAAATAGTTTAGAATAGATATATAAATAATTCAGATGCAACGTTACTCTCTTCATAGTCAAAGGATTGCACCCCTCTCTTCATAGTCGATTTATTTTCAACTATAGTTGTGGGGCGAGAAGGCCTCTATTGTCTCTTTGTCATTTGATTACTAAATTTGATCAATCAACTGAGGGGTGGGGAAAATAATCCCAGTATATCTGGATATGGCGAAAACTTCTCCATTCCATTGGACTGGAAGATACGAAATGAGTGATGGGTGTGATAGAACAACTATAATGGTTTAGTGGGAGTTGCCTCCTTCTGGTATTCAACCATCGACCCTCTAATCTTCCACCCACCCGGGTGGGTGGTAATGGCACTCTGTTTATATGAGGGGTACCTTGAGAATGGGAAAGAACCTGGAAGGCGCTCCAACATAACTACTAAATATCCTGGATCATTTCTCACAACTACTCAATATTAAGGAGGTTTCAAAGTCATCACTTTATTCCTAGTTCTTGGCCTCGGCATGTATGAGAGAGAGGTTGGGGTAGCCCTAGAGCCGACTAGATACTATAACACATTATCCTTTTTTACCTTTCCTAGACCCAGTCATGGTGATTCTCAACGAGGCGCTTGACTATCTTGTCTTTGAGCTATATCTCCATATCTAACAACTTCAGGAGTAACCTGGTATTCTAATCTTTGGGCGAGGAGACTGAGTTTACCATTGTGTGTGTAGAGATGGCACCTATAATATAAGAAGCAGAGTGGTTGATAAGTGGTAGCCAGACTGTCAAAATATCCCCGCCAACACCACATATCCTACTCTACATTGTTCTGTTCTCATTTTGGATGTGTTTTGTACTAAGTGAGTTAGACGGTAAGATCACAGAACTAGATAGGGGCATACCTAGCCTTGAACAATAAATATAAGTTATAGTAGTGACAATGGGGTGTGTGTGAAAGGATATCCTATCTCCTGATCACCTATATATATGCTTTGACCTTCGAGCCTATCTCATGACCATATATGCTATCTATAGTTCGTGGGCTAACATTGTTGAATAAACTAATGATGGCCATAACAACCCGTCGGCTCCTAATCATAGCAATGTTTTCCTATTTTCCTATCCGCCCGTCGATTCTCTATTGGTTGAACCCATTTGTGATTGGAAGGGGCTTTAGGGCAGACAACCTCATTTTCATGGTTAGGTAGGTTTTGAATATCATAATTGGACCGAGACCACCCACAACTATAGATGATAGGAGTTGGTCTCCAAAATGAAGCCTATCATGTGCTCAAAATTATCGTGGTAGAGGTAAGGCCAAGTGAACTATCATCCTAAATCCTACATATTTCATCTCTTGCTTTAGAATCTATCACTGCATAGCCCCTACAATTCTATGGTAGGTATCCCCCAACCAAAGAAGGACTCCAAATATCTAGAGACCAGTACCTTGACCGGTGCAGAGGGATAATCAACAATTCCATGACTTATCATTGGGTGGGAGGATAGCCTATAATAGGGTGGGGGAGGGAGGGGGAGAGGAGGAGATGCCAGGGGTCAGGTGGGAGGAGAATGAACTCTATTGGGAAGGGGGGGAATTGATAAAGGGATTTAAACTTCTAATAAGTCTATCCATACTCCCTAAAACCACTTCCTAGGTGTGATGACTAAAAGAAGGTTAACTACAGAAGAAATATGCTTGATTTCTAAAGTTTAACCTAAAGATGTTGTTGAAGCCTGTAAAGATGATAACTGGATAAGAGCCATGGAAGAAGAGTTATATTAGATTGAAAAGAACAACACTTAGGAACTTCTGCCCAGACCTAAGGATAAAAATGTTATTGGTATTAAATGGGTTTGTAGGAAAAAATTGAATGAAGTGGGTGAAGTTGTCAGAAATAAAGCCAAACTGGTCTACAAAGGATATTCACAACAAGAATGGATTGATTATGAAGAAACCTTTGCTCTAGTTACCATAATTGAAGTTGTTAGATTGTTGCTTGCTTATGCTCCTTATAAACATGTCAAGGTATATCAGATGGATGTCAAATCTACATTTTTGAATGGTGATCTAGAAGAAGAAGTTTACATTGAACAACCTGATGGATTTTCTTTATCACATGATAGAGACATGGTATGTAATTTGAAGAAAGCACTTTATGGATTGAAACGAGCTCCTAGAGCCTGGTATGCTAGATTAGACAAATATTTGCTAAAATTGGGATTTATCAAAGGTGTTGCTAATAGTAATCTATACTTTAAGATTGAAAATAATAACATTTTGATTGTTGAAGTCTTTGTTTATGATATTATCTTTGGTGGTGATGATTATATGAGCATGAAGTTTGTCGGTGATATGCAAAAATAATTTCAGATGTCTATGATTGGTGAGATGAATTTTTCTTAGGTTTGCAGATTGCATAGAGAGAAAAAGGTATCTTTATATCTCAAACTATGTATGTGAAGTAATTGCTAAAGAAGTTTGGATTAGATGATTCCAAACCAATTGGAATTATAAGATAGTTCAAATAACTAGAAGACAATTGAGAGAGGGGGGGGGGGGGGGGGTCGAATTGGTTGTCACAAGATTATCGAAACCTTAAGCAATTAAAACTTTTGATACCGGAACCCAAAAGATCAATATCGGAATGCATAAACCAATTACTAAAATAATAGATATCCCAATTAAGCATAAGCAACAATTAGAGAATAAATACCATCCACATGACACCAAGATTTGTATGTGGAAAACCCGATAAAGGGAAAACCATGGTGGGAAGCCTACCCACAGTTAGATAATACTTCTGCAGTAAGTATGTGATTACAAATCAGAGGCATGCACTTGTAGGAAGGTCAATAGCCTAGAGCACACTACTCATTACAAAAGGAGTCTCATTGACTACATAAAAATCCAGACTACAATCAAGAGGAAAGAATGAACTACAATAATAGCATCTCCTCTACCTGAATACAGTTTCGGTTAAGCTCAATACCAGAGAACTAAATCCTCTTACATAAACCCAGATTGATCACCAATGATCGACCAAATCCTTTGCCTGAATTATTATTACATTATTTTCTCCTATTCCATATTTCTATATCTTCCCATGATCTACAATGAGATCTTACATCATATATATACAAACCCTTGACCACAAACAATAAGGTTGGCCACCAGACAATAAAACAATTACATGATTACAAAACATGTCGGCCTGAGACCAAACAAATAATATCCAGCCCATAAGACATCCCGGAAACACATCGAGAAGTCCAATCAACATGTTCCATTAAGCCGGTCCATAACCTAGATAAACTGAGACCCAATTTAGGTCCACACATGCTAAAGAAATGATACCAATCAACCAAGTCTCAAACACAATCACCATCAACATCTTGAATCTCTACTAGAAGCCACACCAACACCACTTATGCATATCATCAAAGATATTCAACAAAGTTATGTCGGTGAAATCCTCACCGAAACAAAAAACCAAGCTTGCCAACATACAAGATAGCATCTGATCACCATATCAAAAACCAACTGACTGAACATGAATCTAAGTAGCATGAATAAACTAATTTCATAACCCAAACATACTAGAGCTTACCAGATTATCATGATCTAATCCAACCAGAAACCAAACAACCTATCGGGACCAGAAGGATGTCGGTAAACAACCAAAACATCTAGTGTTGACATAAATGACAAAACATCATTGCAACACATAATCAATTCCTCCAAATGGTCAACAATCTCCCCCTTTGGCATTGATGGCAACACTAGATGTGAAAAACATCCAAGTGCCAATTTCTACCCCTAATGTATATATCCCTTAAGTTTTTCACATGAATATCTCTCTCCCTTTGACATTAATGCCAGAAATCTAACATAAATATCAAAGCAAAAACATAAACCACTGAATCATAAGGCTAACTACTCCCCCTAAGCAGTAGCATCACCACATCAATCTAGAATGAATAATATCTTTGATAATGTATACCAAAATGATGTCAAATAGCATCAATTAGTTCTCTGTTGGAGGGGCAGAAACCCCTAATGTATATGTCCCTTAAGTTTTTCACATGAATATCTCTCTCCCTTTGACATCAATGCCAGAAATTTGACATAAATATCAAAACAAAAACATAAACCACTGAATCATAAGGCTAACTACTCCCCCTGAGCAGTAGCATCACCACATCAATCTAGAATGAATAATATCTTTGATAATGTATACCAAAATGATGTCAAATAGCATCAATTAGTTCTCTATTGGAGGGGCAGAAACCCCTAATCTGTCTTTGAGGTACTCAAATGATTCTTTAGGCAAAGGTTTAGTGAAGATGTCTGCAATCTTCTCTTTAGTGTTCACATAAACCAGTCTAACCTTATTTTCTTCCACCTTCTCCTTCAAAAAGATATACTTGATAGATATGTGCTTTGTCTTAGAGTGAAGTAGCAGATTTTTTGATATGTCTATAGAAACAGAGTTATCATAGTGAATAACTACTAATCCAATGCAATGCACTTTAATGTCCTTCAACATTTGCTTCATCCATAGAACTTGTGTATAGTTAGTAGAAGCAGCAACATACTCAGCTTCAATAGTAGATAAAGAAGTACATGATTGTTTATTGTTGATCCATGAAACCAACTTCTTTCCAAGAAAGAAAGCTCCACCGGAAGTGCTTTTCTGGTAATCAACATCACCTACCCAATCTACATCTATATATGCACATAAAGTAAAGTCATCATTCTTAGGGTACCACAAACCATATTTAGATGTACCTTGCAAGTATCTAAAAATTATTTTCAATACACTCTCATGATTTTCTCTAGGATCACTTTGATATCTTGTTGCAATACAAACAACATTCAATATATCAGGCCTAGTATGAGTCAAATATAGTAGACCTCCAATCATAGACTTGTATCTTGTAGGATTTACCAGTGCAGATTCATCTTTCCTTGTCAATTTCTCACTTGTAACCATAGGAGTACTTACCAGTTTAGAGTCTATCATACCAAATTTCTTCAACAATTCCCTAGCATACTTAGTTTGATAGATGAAAATACCTTTTTGAGTCTGATTAATCTGCAAACCTAAGAAAAATTTCATTTCCTCAATCATAGACATTTCAAATTCTTTCTCCATATTTTTAGAAAATTCCATGCACAACTTATCTTCACCTCCAAAAATGATGCCATCAACAAAAACCTCAATAATTAGTATATCATCATCAGCGACTTTATAATAAAGATGACTATTAGAATTACCTTTAGTGAAACCAAGCTTCAAAAGATATTTATCTAACCTTGCATACCAAGCTCTAGGTGCCTGTTTCAATCCATATAAAGCTTTCTTTAACCTACAAACCATGTTTTTATCATCTGAAAGGGAAAAACCATTAGATTTCTCAATATAAACTTCCTCATCAAGATCCCCATTCAAAAAGGCACACTTAACATCCATCTGATAAACCTTTTAGTTTTTATGTGTAGCATAGGCAAGAAATAATCTTACAACTTCAATCCTAGCTACAGGTGCAAAAGTTTCACCATAATCAATTCCTTCCTTCTAAGAATATCCTTTACAAACCAATCTAGCTTTATTCCTTACAACTTGTCCATATTCATTTAATTTATTCCTAAATACTCATTTAGTTCCAATAGCATTCTTATTTTTAGGCTAGGGAACTAAATTCCATGTGTTATTCTTCTCTATCTAATCTAATTCTTCTTCCATAGCTTTCATCCAACATTCATCTTTACATGATTCAATTACTAATACCGGTTCAACTTGAGAAATTAAACATACCTCATTAGTTGTCAATCTCCTTCTTGTCATCACTCCATTGTTCTTATCCCCAATGATCTGATCTTCTGAATGATTAATCCTTACATACCTAAGAGTCTTCTTATTCTCTGTTCATCTTCCTTGTTCTTCAGTTACTATTGAATTTTCTGATACTGCCAGAGTAACTGGTTCAACATTTTGTTCTGGTAAAGGTGTTATTGGTTCAATTATGATCATTTCCACTGCCGATTCTTTCTCATAAACTCTGATTTGACTTTTATTCAACTCATCCACCTTGACATTAACACTCTCCATAATTCTCTACAATCTCTTGTTATAACATCTATATGCTTTTCTTTTATTAGAATAACCAAGAAATATTCCTTCATCACATCTAGGATCAAATTTTCCAATGAAATCATCTCTCTTGATATAACATTTACTACCAAAGATTCAAAATTACTTAACTGTAGGTGTATTGCTAAACCATAATTTATAAGGTTTCTTAGCGGTTTCTCCTTTGATATGTACTTTGTTGAATGTAGAAATTGTTGTGCTCACTGCTTCTCTCCAATAGATATGAGGTAGATTAGTTTCCATCATCATTGTTCTAGTAGCATCCAAGATAGTTTTGTTCTTCCTTTCCACAACTCCATTTTGCTGAGGTGTCCTAGGAGAAGAAAATTGTCTCCTTATGCCATGCTTCTCACAAAAGTTGTTAAACTCACTGGATGTGAATTCTCCACCATGATCTGACCTTAAACATTTAATCTCCAATCCTGTCTTTGTCTCAAATTTATCTTTAAAGATTTTAAACTTATCAAAAGCCTCAGATTTCTCCCTTAGAAAAGTAACCCACATCATTCTAGAATAATCATCAATGATTAGCATAAAATATCTATCACCTTGAAAACTTTTAACTCTAACAGGACCACACAAATCAGTATGAATAAGTTCAAGAACATCATTAGATTTGTCTTGTATACTCTTAAAAGAGGTTCTGACATGTTTTCCCATTTGACATTCTTTACATATCAGATTATAGGGCTTCACAATCTTAGGTATATCTCTAACTACCTTAGTTGAACTGATATTTACAATGCAATCAAAATTCACATGGCATAGCCTTTTATGCCATAGCCAACTCTCACCAATTTATGCAATCAAACATGTCTTCTCACCGAAATTCAAATGAAATATATTACCTTTTGTCTGAGCACCAGTTGCAATCTCCAATCCAAATCTATTATTGATTTTGCATTTTCCATCCTTGAATTGTAATTGAAATCCCTTATCATCCAATTGTCCTACACTCAAAAGATTATGCCTTAAACCTTCAACATAATAAACATTATCAGTATTGTGTTTACCATCCAATGATATAGTTCCTTTTCCCTTGATCATACATGCTTTGTCATCTCCAAATCTAACCAGACTGCCATCATATTCTTGCAAATATAGAAACTTCCTTTTATCTCCAGTCATATGATGTGAACATCCACTGTAAATTACCCATTCAACCTTATCTTCAATTTTAGCAACAAGTGCCTTCTCTTCACCTACATTCTCTTCCAGTGTTGGAACATATTCCTTGATAGCCAAGAACACCCATTCCTTTCCATTGCCAGAACCACTAGCAGAGTCTTGTATCGATTCATCATCAGAATCAGTCACACCTTCCTCATCCATAATGTAGCATGATTTATCTCTGTTTTTCTTGTACTTATACTTGTTCTAATATCCAGGGTTAGGCTTAAAAGATCTTCTAGCTCTCTCTTCAAATATTGAATTCCTTTCGTCCTTTTGGGACATCTAGATGCAAAATGACCTATCTTATTACATGCAAAAAATTTAAAAGGTGTTTTTCCTTCATATTTACTTCCTACCGGTCCTTTAGGTACTCTTCTAGAAAATAGGGCTTCAAGTTGCTCAAATTATTCATCTTCTCTCTTCATATCATCCAATTCCTTTGCATACAAATCTTTCCAATCTCACTTGTCGGTTGATGATGTAAATGCATGAAAAGCAGGTTTAGACTTCACAGCTCCAGAAGGTCCAAATTCTTCAAGCTCAAAAGAAGACAATTTCCCAACCAAGGTATCTCTATTGACAGAATTATTAGCCATTGTTCTCAATTCATTAATTGCAGTAGCCTTCATCTTGTAAGCCGGTGGTGAAGCTCTTAGAACTTTAGAAACTATTTCATCTTCACTCAAAGTTCCACCACAACATTGAATTCCCATAACAATTTCATTTACCCTTTCCATGAATGCTGTAATCCTTCCATCTTCTTCCATCTTAAAGTTTTCATATCTCACCTAGTAACCATCAAGTTTAGCAATATTCACAGTAGGGTCACCTTCATTAAGAGTCCCCAACTTATCCCATATAGCCTTTGTTGATGATTTGTCAGTTAATTCCATTATTTACTGATCAAAAAGTACACACAAGAGGGATTCTCTTTCTCTACAATAATTCTCAAGATCCTTATCCAAATTTGTTGGAGGAGGATTGCTAGATGCCGGATTATAAGGAGTTATACCATTCTCTATGATTTCCCAAATCTCCTTATCAAGACATCTCAGATGAGTCTCCATCTGAATCGTCCATACTCTATAATTTGTTCCATCAAGCCTAGGAATATCTCCCTGAAAGATGGTAGCAGATGAACTAGATGAACATGAATTGTTAGTCGCCATAGGATCTTCATCAAGTGGTTAAGCTTCTACAGAGAGGACCAGAGATCTGATAACAATTGTTTGACAGTTCAAATAACCAAAAGACAACTGAGAGGGGGGGTGAATCAGTTGTCACCAGATTACCGGAACCTTAAGCAATTAAAATTTTTAATACCGGAACCCAAAAGATCTATACCAGAATGCATAAACCAATTACTGAAATAGAAAATATACCAATTAAGCATAAGAAATAATTAGAGAATAAATACCATCCACATGACACCAAGATTTGTACGTGGATGTAGTGTCATATAATTGTGACCCTAGCAATTTTCGACTGCATTAGGGTTCGCACACATGTGAGTTCAAATCCTCTAGCCTAATCGAAGATTGGAGATTGCTCATACCTCAAAAATAGCTTCTTCCTTGGCCTCTACATCATCCCATCCACACTCTTCCCTAGAGAAAGGGGTAGGATAGGGGTGTAATGCCACTGTCACCCCTTGGACAGGGGCATGGTGCCCCTGTCCCTGCCCTATTTTGGGGTAGGACCCTTCCTAGGGTTGCATTGTTCGTTGTGCATTGGGTCAGAAACTCCCCCGATGTTGGCCTGTGACGAAAATCAAATCCACTAACATGTATTTAAGGGGCATTCGTCCTCTCATTTGCATAAGTTGGATAGGTTGAAGTTGGATAAAATTCAAGTGATCAAACATTCAAGAGCATTCAAGCATTCTTTTCCAGCATTAAGCATTCTCAAGTCTCCCTTCAAGGCTAGGTGTTGCATTCAAGTCAAGGATTCAACTATTGAAGAGGAGATTGATTCCAACATTCAAATCCACATAAGCATTTCTATCAACATTTCTATCACATCCTCCCTTGAGGTGATTTACAATTTAGTCTTTCATTTATAGCTACTTGCAAGTACTTTCTTTCATTACTTGGTTAATTCCAAAAACTGGGGTTTGACCTAAAGGCAAACCCCTAATCCCAACCCATTTTCCTCTCTTTTCTGTGTGTAGGTTCCAGGTGCACGGCTATACTTTCAGATTCGGGCTTCATTTGCAGAGGCGGAAAAACCCTTTTCGTTTCATGAATTTTTTGAAGGACCGTGTACATTCCTGCCACGGTCCAGACAACTTTTCCTCAAATTCATAGGGTGACTTTGTCTTAACACATTACTACCAAATCCAGGTGCACAACTTCATCCCATATCCCAATCTTAAGTTATAATTAATTCTTTGTTAGTGTTGCACTACATATTTCAATCAATTCCTTTCCATTTCAAACAAGGAAGAGGGGATCAATGTATCATTCCTGTTTCATTCAAAATTCAATCTATCATCTTCTTGTGGAAATATTGAATCTAGTGAATTCTCCTCTCCTCTTCCAAATTTAATTTGGTGAAAAGTGTTTGAAGGGTAATCAATAGTGAAACTCTCATCTCTCTTTGAGGGAAAGGGTAGTTTTCCTCTTGATCTATCATTCACCATTTTTCCACCATTACATTTTGGTGAACCCGACATCTTGCATGCTTTCCTTTGAACAAAATTACATAATTTTCATTTACAAGTTTCAAATTTCTGCAAACTTAGTGGTTAATTCATTAAAAACCCTAGTTTTTTAAATTAAAATTGAACTTGCAATTTGTAAAAATTGCTTGTGGTTATCTTAGATCTGAAAATTGTCTTATTTATCAGATTCAATTTCCTCATTGTCTTGTTCAATTTGCAAATAAAATTTATAAAATTAAGAGGTTACTTGTTAAAACCCTAATTTTCAAAAATCATCTTGAACTTGTGCAAAAATCAGATTCCCCCCTTTTTCCCAAAATTCAATTTTTAAAATTATGTGGTTAGGTCATAAAATCCTAATTTTTAAAATTAATTGGATTTTGTGCAAATTTCAAATCAATTTCATTT
Organism: Cryptomeria japonica; assembly: GCF_030272615.1. Lineage (NCBI taxonomy): Eukaryota > Viridiplantae > Streptophyta > Pinopsida > Cupressales > Cupressaceae > Cryptomeria > Cryptomeria japonica. The sequence continues at coordinate 102,048,157 of NC_081413.1, read as the reverse complement.
CAGTTCAGATTTCTAAATATTTTCCAAGGTGTCCCTATCCATTAGGTTTGACCTTTTTCAAAATTGCAATTCAATTCCTCTTTTTCTTCAAAACCCTAATAGGGTCCTATCTTTACATTTGCACCTTCATTTCACCCATCTAGAGATTGTAAAATTCACCATTTTTGGGGGGTTAGCTTTGAAATCATTGTAATATTCATCCCTGAAAATTTTGAAAAAAGTTGCTTGAACCATGTGCGTTCCCGCCACAGTCCTTGACGTTTTTTCCAAAATTTTGGGAGACTGTTATGACTGTAATTAATAGCCTAAATCCTGAAAATTGGCTGATATTGTTGATTTTTTATCCCTCTAGAATTGGAAATACCTCCCAAATTCAACATTTCAAATTTCAAGAAATTTTTAAAAATTAAGAGGTTAATTATAGTCTGCCCTAATTTTAAAAAATTTGATTTTACAATTAAGTGGTATTCCCTTGGCTCTAATTTTAAATTTTAAATTTCCTTTCATTTTTGGAAATTGTGTCATCCCCTTCTTCCAACAAAGTTCAAATTGTGTAATCATTATTTTCTTAAATTTTATAGTACTCAATTTTGTAAGCTTTGTTCCACAATTCAAAATTCAAATTTTCCCTCTAGTGCATGAGTTTTACCACTATTAGTCCTACCTACCCTATCCCCATTAAACGAAGCATTAGAATTAAGGCTTCCCAAGGTTTAATTACCGAGGAGATAGAGCCTAATTTGGGTGACTTCTTTAATGAGGATCATGCTAATTCTTCCCATCCTAATCATGTGCCTATTCACCCCATTGATGAATCTCATGATGAAGAAGAAGCTTTAACTAGGGTTTCTCTAGATCAACTTTCCACATTGGACAATCAATTTGATAACTTTCAACAATGGATGTCCCAAAAATACCCTAATAGTGAATCTCTTCCATTAATTGAAGGCCTTAAACACGTGATTCAAAGTGATAAGAATGGAATTGATATATTGTGTGGCATTGCACATATTGTTGATTCTAATGTCATGCCTATCAAGAGTTATGCTGAAACCCTAGGTTACTGACAACCTCCAACACAAGTCAATCCTTCAATTCCTTTGACTACTCTTATGACTAGTATTCCTACTTTTACCTCCAACATCATAGCTACTTCAACTCAAAATATCATTCCTACAACCATGGGTCACTGGGGCAATCCCTCTTCTTCATTTAATCCTCCATCGTTACTTAAGTCTTCCATGAATATTCCTATTATTCCTCAACCAATCAGTGTGACACAAGGGGGCAATTCCCTCAACAACTTTATTCCTCCTTTAAGTGTTCCTTTTCCTACCCAATCATCACCTATGCCTACTTATCATAATGTCCTACCACCTTATTCTCAGTCCATGCCTTCTTTCAATAACATCAAACCACCTTCCCAATCACCTATGCCAAACATCAATTCTTCTACTGAAGCAACAATTAACAATCTTGCTCAAACTGTGTCTTCCTTACAACAACAAATTGCTTCCATGAGTCAATCCAAGTTTAGTGTGCCCACCTTTGATGTTGCGAGCCCAGTTTCTCTTGATATTGTTAAAGTCATGCCACCTAAACATATTGATATCCCTCAATTGGAACTCTATAATGGAAAAGGTGGTCCTCTTATGCATGGCAAAACATTTCAAACCTTGTGCACTGATTTTGCTTATGATCAATGATTGCTTGCAAAACTGTTTACAAGAACATTAAGAGATAAAGATTTACAATGGTATTCCTATTTGCCTTCTTATTCCATCACTTATTTTCAACAACTAGCAAATGCTTTCATCCAACAATTTCAAAACAATATTGGCCCTAAATTCACATTGATTGATTCAATGCATTGTAAACAAGGTGTTAAAGAAAAAGTGTTTGATTTCATTGGTAGATATAAGCATTTGTGTGCTCAAATTTCCTTTCATGTACCTAATAATGATATTCAAAGAATTTTCATTTCTAATTTACAAAAAGATATCAGGAAAAAGCTTCTTTTGTCTGAGTTTACTTACTTCCCACAGTTGTGCACAACACTCCACAATTATGAACTGGTTGTGAGTCAAATGGAGCAATCCACTCCTATGGCTCTGAGTGATAAGGGGAGAGCATTCATTAATCGTTTAAGAAGTTCAAACCAACAAAAAGCTTCATCAAGTTCAATGATATGATCAACAACAACAATGTGAATGCTACAACAGGTGTGCCTTCTATTTCAAAAAAAATCCAAAGAGAAAGACAATTCACTCCTTTGAATGAATCTTTACATAGTATTATGTCTTAGTTGTTGCACATAAATGTTATCAAACTTCCTCCTATAAAACCAATTGATCCTTCTAAACTTGCATCCCCTTATTTTGATTCCTTTTGTCAATTTCATCGTCAACCTGGTCATGATACTGAGAAATGTTTTGCAATGAAGAATAAGATTCAAGACTTGATTGATAATAATGCTATATTTGTGGCAAGTGTGAATGATAAAGGAAATAAATCAGTAGCTCCTCCTAATCAAAATCTTAAGATTTTCACTAATACCTTGCCATCTCATACCTCTAACGTTATTGAGATTGTGCCTAATTCTCTCTCTTCTAAAGAATTCACCTCTATGGCTCCAAACTTGGTTAATATGGTAGAAACACAAGATTCACCTAAGGATCCTTCTATTACATTTGACCCTAGTGAGACCATTAGAGTGCTTGATGGCCCTTTATACATAGTTGCAGAGGTTAAGGATATCCCTTGTCGTGGTGCCCTGATTGACCCCTCTTGCATGGTTAATATCATAACTAAAGAGTATCTTTTCACTTTACGATCGCATAAACCACTATATGATGCTTCTAATGTGGTTGTGAAGTTATTTGATGGCTTCTCTTGTCCTACCATTGGCTCTATCATTCTTCCTATTGAATTTCATACTAAATCCATGGATGTTGACTTTGTTATCATACCCTCTTCTGAGCAATTTCATGTGAAGTTGGGCTATCCTTGGCTATCATCCATGAAGGATATTGCTTCTCCAATACACAAGTGTCTGAAATTTCCTCACAATAGAAAAATCATAACCATGAACCATAGCTTATTTCATCCATCCGAAAGAAGTCCAGTGTTCCTATTGATTTCTTTTGGCCTAAACAATTTCAATCTCTTCCATCAAGGAGTGATGCTCTTTTTCAATCATATCATAAATGGAAGAATGATATGATATTATCCTTAAGTCAAACTAGATCTCCAACACTTGACATTCCTATTATTATTCAAGATGAGGTTCTTCCCCTCATGGATAGAAATAATCTCCCTCCTAAGGAAGATCGTCCACCTATACCCATGGATGTGACTTTACCTTCTCTTAAGGAGAGCAACAATATTCCTCCTAAGGTTATACATATACCTCCTCCTCATGATGGACTTGGTCTCCTTCCTACACCTAATTATCCTCCTTTCTATAGCGCAGTTCCACCTCCTTCCTCTTATCAAGAGAATAGGCCTTCTTCTCCTCTTATTCAACCAAAAAGACCTCAACCTAAACCTTCAAATATCAAGGAGAGAAACATTCCTACTTTTTCAAGTGTTCCTCCTCCTTCTCAGCCTTCCACTAAGACTCAATGGAATCGTTGTGCAAGAGAACGCTGACGAAGACGTCATGTTTGAGCTTGTGAAGCTAGCCCTCAAAATATTCAATCTCCTTAGACTCTAACAGTTGACATGATTCCCTTTTCTCCTAAGCAAGATGTTCAACCAACATCTCCAAATCATAAGTTGCATAAAACATGTGATGGTTTTATTCCTATTCGTGTTCTTTCTCCTCTTTCTCTAAAATTTGATGAAGAAATGGGTGAAAATGTTATTCATAATGGCAATACAACTCCTAATGCTTTTGATAGTGAGTACGAGTATGTTGATGTAGACAAGCATTTATCTGATGAATTTTCACAAACCCTAATCCTAGCTCCTAGAATTGAACAAAGTGACTTACAACATGAGCATAGTCCTTGTTTAGATCTTGTGATAGCTCCATCTATTGTGCTCAATGTTGCTCCTCTGGTGTGTTTCTCACCTTCCCAAAATAGTGATCAGCAAGATCGAGAGGCATATGTCATGCTAGATTAGCAATATTAGCACTGAAGATATTTCTCTCTCCCCTTTCTTTCTCTTTTGTGACCATTCTTCTATGTGTATCTCTGTTCTTCTATTGTTTCCTTAATGTCTACTTGGGGATGATGCAAAGCATTGAGATCTTTTCCTAGTCTCTTGACTCAAAATACATCATCTCTTCCCTTTCTTCTAAGTTAGTGTCCTTCTTTGGGTAATCATGATTATTACATGCATATACATACATGATATACATGAGTTATCATACAACATACTGACCTTGAGGAAAGCGACACTACCTCATGTTTTGTGTTCATTATCCCTAAATTTATTCCTCGATTGGGGGCTAAATCCTTGTGATAACGTTCTCCCTTTGTTCTCTCTCTCTTGGATGTATCCTACCTTAAATAAATTACTCCCGATAAGGCAGGCACGATCGCTTTAACATGGAGGCATACACTTCGCTCATAATTTCCCTCTTTGATACTTAGAATTACTTAGTGAACTTTGTTTTGCTTTGTAATCTTTGGTATCCTTTCTTTCATGACTCATAGTGAAGGGAACTTTGCTACTTATATTCATGGTTCTCCCCTTCTTGATATTCCCTTTTACTTTGTCAATCAAAGTCATAAGATCCTAGGTCCATTGGGGGCTTGGCATATCTTGCATCATTGACGTGGTAAAAGTCTTTTAATATTGTTTCCTTGTACTTTACCGATAGTATTGGCGTACGCTTATACTCCCACTAAAGTGGGGGCTAAATATAGTGTCATAAAATTGTGACCCTAGCAATTTTTGACTGCATTATGGTCCTCATGCATGCGAGTTCAAATCCTCTAGCCTGATCGGAGATCAGAGATTGCTCAGCCCTTAGAAACAACTTCTTCCTTGGCCTCTGGATCACCCCGTCCACACTCTTCCTTGGCAAAAGGGGTAGGATAGCGGCATGGTGCCACTATCCCCCCTTGGAAAGGGGCATGATTCCCTTGTCCTCCCAGGACAGGGGTGGCCCTATTTTCGGGCAGGACCCTTCCTAGGGTTGCATTGTTGGTTGTGCATTAGGCGGGAAACTCCCCCAATGTTGGCCTGTGATGAAAATCAAATCCACTAACATGTATTTAAGGGGAATTCATCCTCTCATTTTCATAATTTGGATAGGTCGAAGTTGGATAAATTCAAGTGATCAAAATTCAAGAGCATTCAAGCATTGTTTTCTAGCATTGAGCATTCTCAAGTCTCCCTTCAAGGCTAGGTGTTGCTTTCAAGTCAAGGATTCAACCATTGACAAGGAGATTGATTCCAACATTCAAATCCACACGATCATCTATATCAACATTGCTATCACATCCTCCCTTGAGGTGATTTACAATTAAGTCTTTCATTTACAACTACTTGCAAGTACTTTCTTTCATTACTTGGTTAATTCCAAAAACTGGGGTTTGACCTAAAGGCAAACCCTCAATCCCAACCCATTTTCCTCTCTTTTCTGTGTGTAGGTTCTAGGTGCATGGTTGTACTTTTGGATTTGGTCTTCATTTGCACAGGCGGAAAAACCCTTCTCATTTCGTGGATTTTTCGGAGGACCGTGTATATTCCTGCCATGGTCTAGACAACTTTTCCTCAAATTCGCAGGGCGACTTTGTCTAGACACATTACTGCCAGATCCAGGTGCACAACTTCATCCCATATCCTGATCTCAAGTTATAATCAGTTCTTTGTCACTTTTGCACTACATAATTCAATCAATTCCTTTCCATTTCAAACAAGGAAGAGGGTATCAACTTATCATTCCCTTTTCATTCTGAATTCAATCTATCATCTTCTTCTAGAAATATTGAATCTAGCGAATTCTCCTCTCCTCTTCCAAATTTAAGTTGGTGAAAAGTGTTTGAAGGGTAATCAATAGTTAAACTATCATCTCTCTTTGAGGGAAAGGGTAGTTTTCCTCTTGATCTATCATTCACCATTTTTCCACCATTACAGTGGAAAACCCGGTAAAGGGAAAAACCACAGTGGGAACCCTACCCATAGTTAGATAATACTTCTGCAGTAAGTATGTGATTACAAATGAGGGGATTGTACTTGCAGGAAGGCCAATAGCCTAGAGCACACTGCTCATTACAAAAGGAGTCTCAGTGACTACATAAAAATCCAAACTACAATCTGGAGGAAAGAATGAACTACAATGATAGCATCTCCTATGCCTGAATACAGTTCCGGTTAAGCTCAATACCAAAGGACTAAATCCTCTTACATAAACCCAACTCGATCACCAATGATCGACCAAATTCTCTTCTTGAATTATTATTACATTATTCGCTCCTATTCCACATTTCTATATCTTCCCATGATCTATAATGAGATCTTACATCATATATATACAAACCCTTGACCACAAACAATAAGGTCAGCTACCAGACAATAAAACAATTACATGATTACAAAACATGTCATCCTGAGACCAAACAAATAATATCCCACCCATAAAACATCTTGGAAACACATTGAGAAGTCTAATCAACATGTTACATTAAGCCGGTCCATAACCTAGAAAAATCGGGACCCAATTTAGGTCCACACACGCTAAAGCAATGATACCAATCAACCAAGTCTCAAACACAATCACCATCAGCATCTTGAATCTCTACTATAAGTAGCACCAACACCATCTATGCATATTATCAAAGATCTTCAACAAAGTTATGTTGGTGAAACCCTCACCGGAATAACATGATGAATAATGATGAATAGTTAGTACCAAACTGGTACTATGAGGGGGGGGTGAATCAGTACAGACAAAAACTTTCCATGAACCAGTTTGACTGCAAAGACTACACTTATCTGGTAAATAGTAACACCGGTCTAAATCATGGCACTACCAGTAAAACACAGTGAGAGTATGAAATACATAAACCGGTAAACACTTAGATCTCTACACAATCTAATATCTCATTTCCACTTCACCCGTATGCATAAACAAGTAATATATCATCAGAAATATAATGACTGTCAGTTCAACATGCTTTACCACTTTGACAGAAAATATTAAAGCATCACATGAAAAGCATCACACATGACACATTGGTTTTTCACATGGAAACGTAACTGGGAAAAACCACGATAGGGATGAATACCCACAAGCTGTTCTTTGAACTCTTTTGAAGTCTGCTCTATTAGGAGCCTAGTCTGATTAAAGACTTTTATAATAGATTCTACTAGGAACCAATCCTGTTAGGGATCACCCGGTTAAGGGATGGCTAAATACCTGGTTAAAGGTTACCTCGCAAGAGGATTTGAAGAACTCATTGAATTGAGTCACTTTGTTAAAGGATTTACACAAAATCCTATTAAAGCTACCCGGTTAAGGGATTTTCCAACTACTGAAATGGTTAGAAGTCAACAGTTAATACACTGATCTGATAACAACACTCAATGCCAAGGCAGATCCACTTTAGCTCCTTTGCTTTTGCAATCACACTCTGTAGGTATCAATACACTTCTCTGGTCTAGCAAGAATCAAGTATCTCTTCACTTGGATACACACATAACATTTGCCAACAACTTCAAAATGAAAAAAATCATCGACCTTATCGGAAATAGATAGGTCGGTAGCATAAACCCTAAACCCTAAACATTTAGGTTTAACAATTCAATCAGTTCAATCCTGACCATTAATCATACTGCATTGAATACAATAGTCTTGAACAGATCTCAAGATGTTCTACAATGTTCATTCTTTGCTGCTTCAGGAAGTTGATAACCCATCACATGCTCTCCACCATTTGCAGAGACTTCACACATTCCTGAGGTAGATAGGATCAATCTCCATGCAAGATCCTCAAGGAAATCCTTCACGCGCACCAGGTTGACGTGGCAACACTATCTGATCTTCATTACAATGCTAACTCATCACAAGATGTCATCGGTTGAATCACATAGGGTTGGAATGCATCAACCGGAAACCCTGAAGTTGAGACTACCAATCGGTAGTCATGACAAATGACACCCTGATACAAAACTTCCCATATATTGGTTCTCATTCCAACATACCACTTCACTTTTTTACATATACCAGTTTGCAATATCATATCGGTTCTCTTGCCAGTTTGCTTACTTCAATATACCGGTTCATACTTCAACATATTGACATCAATGACAACATACAATATCATCATGTCATCAAGCTCTGCACATATGCCAACTGTTGGAATAATGATATATTTGTCATTAGTAAATAACACTTAGTGAAAACACTTATTCGATTTTGAATGCTTACCGAGCTCATCACTCAGTCCACAGCCTATACCGAGCATTCGGTAAAGCTTACCGATTAAACAGTTCATACCGAGCAGTAAGACTATTACCGAGCATATGAGACAAACAACAGTAACCGAGAAGTCAGTTCTTACCGAGTTACCAGTGGTTACCGAGTGACACTATATCTACCGAGTTCCAAGCTACACTTCGGGACTAGTATGGACCGAGCTTCTACTCTTACCGAGAGCATGACGATGCCGAGTATTGTAGTGGACGCCGTGTATCAGAAGATCACCGAGCCAGCTTGAGGAACCGAGTATCTACCGACTCAGTAATATTTTGTTCACCTATGTAAGGCCGACTTAAGAATGAGTTTGTGTTATTAATTTGTATGAGGCCGACTTTATGAAATGTAAATGTAATTATGGACGGTATATATGTGATGTATTATACCATCTGTAATCGGTGAATATGAAAATGTATGTAAGATATATGAATATGCGAAATTAGAAAGAGCAGAGCAGAAACTGCATTAAGGCAGCAGATCAAAACATTTTCGCAGAGTCAGTAAAGGAGCAGAATCGACATATCTATCTCAGAAGGAGATCAATACTCAACAGATCTTATCAGCAATAAAGTTGTAAGTCAAGATCTACTGTTTCATCCTAACAGTTGAATCAGTTTGTAAATCCTTTTGCCGGGTAGACTTAACAGTCTTTTGTAAATCTCTTAACCGAGTGCATACTTCATTGTATGTCTATAAATCCTCTAACAAGGTGGACCTAGCAGTCCGAATTTGCTTCTAACAGGGCAGATCATCAGAAGTGATCATTGTAAGCCTTAACTGGCCAACTTTTACTGCAGTACCAAAGTTTTGTGGGTACCATCCCCACCCCAGTTTTACTTTCTATTTGGAAGGTTTCTGGGTCACCAAATCTTTGTGTTAAGTGTTGTGAATGATTATACTTTCATGCATACAGTAGATTAAATGAATGAATGGTTTAATATATGCAAGTGCAGAAATGAATTAAAAGTTTTAAGTGTTACTGATTCACCCCTCCCCTCTCAATAACTTGGTTAGTCCTGAATATTTTCAACAATTGGTATCAGAGCATTGTGGTTCTCAGAGTAAAAGTTTGACAGCTTGAGAAAAGATCAAGACAATGGAGATATTCAGACTTGACAAAGCTATTGAGAATGAAAAGATAGATCTAGAAATGGCCATAGCACAACTCAAAGAAGCAAGAGAACATCTTTCCCAATCCCTAAAAAGAAGAAAGGAACTAGCAAAAGAAATAAATGATCATGAGTATGTTGAAACAAAAATTGAAGATCTCTTTCCTACAAGTAGTTCAAATGAAGTAGATGAAGCAAACAATGCAATCAAAGAACTCCTAGAAAAGAATGGATTACTGCAAAAAGAAGTAAGGATGCTAAGAAGAGAACAGGAAATTCAGTCTGCAAGATTTTGTGAAATCCTGGAACAAAGGAATAAAATGCAAAATGAAATAGAAGGAAGAAACAATGAAATTGTACAGCATGAAGATCTCACCGAGCAACTCTCCAATGCAAATGAAGAGATCAGAATTCTCAAAGAACAGAATGAAAGTTTGAAAAATGAGCTAGATATTCAAAAGCAAGCAAATGAAAGGATGATGAAATCTCAAACAGACTTGGATCAATCAAATGAGCAAAATCTTCACAAACAAAAGGGTAATGCCGGTCTTGGTTACAATGAAGAAGGTGAATCTTCCGAGCAAGGTAGCCAAAGAAATCAAAGACCTACATGCAATTACTGTGGTAAGACAGGTCACACCTCAAACAAATGTTGGAGCAATGGAAAGACAAGATTCAAAGGAAAATGCTACAACTGTAATCAGCATGGTCACAAGGCTAGTGAATGCAAGGAAAAACCAAAATTTGAAGGCAAATGTCACAAATGCAAGAAACAAGGTCACAAAGCATCAGAATGTAGAACAAAGATATTCACTCCAGCAGAACAAATTGTCAAAGCAATATTTGGTTGGGATTACAATACCTGGTGCAGATGTCATTATTGTGGAGAATATGGACACATTGGGTTGAATTGTACAAGGCATCATCTAAGGAAGAAAGATACAACCATAAGATGTTATACATGCACTGAACTCGGACATATAGCCAAGAACTGCATGAACACAAAGAAGGTTGAAGATGAAAAGAAAGCTAAAGCTGACAACATTTGGAAACAGATGAGACAGCAGTGGGTTCCTAAATCTACCGAGCAGGATAAATCATGCAATGGTCCTGTCACTCAAGAATTGGGTGACCCCACCATTACAAATTAGATCCATTAAAGAAGATAAGGAACTGTATCTTCAAAGCCTTACCATAAGCAGTTCTAAAATACAAAAGCATAATCGATGAAATCAGTATTTCCGATACATACAGAAAAGTCACCTACCGAGTTGAATGTTACCGAGCATGGTAAAACTGCAGACCTTACCGAGTTAGGTCAGTCTTACCGAGCAATCGCTAAAGTCATTAAGTCATCTCACCTACCCATTTATCGAGCATTAATGACAGAATTTTAATACAAAGGGCAAAATCGACTTCATTCTTCACCGCGTTATTCAGCATTCGAAGAGCTTAGGTTTTCAAAGTGCTCAAGGATATTTAAGACGAATTTGCAGCGAAGAATCTAAAAGGAACTCAGGTTATTCAGCAATGACTTCTACTAGCACAACCAGCAGGAGAAAGGCGAAGAAAACTTCCAATATGTTAGTGAAAGGAGTTAAATGGACAGTGTCGAACTTCAAACTCGTTCCAGCGATCGCAGAATCACTCGACCCAAGTGGAGCACAGTCCAGAATTCCTTCCAAGGTACTTCTCATCAATGACATTCGTACTCATTTCAAATGCACTATTCAAGAGTTAGGAACTTTGGAAATGGACAATGCCCTAGATCAGCTATGTGTTGACAAAACCCTGAAACCCGAGCATAGACATTTGGAAATCAAAGGCTTGACCCATATCCCACACCTACCAAGAAACTTTCAAGTAAAATGGATTAGGTATGTATTGAGCCGTGTGCATGATGGGAAACTTTGGTTAGATCAACCTATCTTAATAACAAAGAAGATGATTCATAGAATCACAGGATTACCGATGTCAGACAGAGCAAAATCCACCAAAACCCTAGGTCGGGACGAACTGCAGGAGTTAACTCAAGCCGAATGGGATGGCAGAGGAATGAAAATTAACAATGTATCTGACGTTGAACTTAAATTTGGTATTATCATCATTGCATATAAGCTGTATAGTTCTAGTAGGCTAAATAGTGTGGCATGTGAGGCGGTAGACCTTGCCTACAAGGTAGTAAAGAAGAACATGGATTTTGACCTAGCAGAGGTTTTACTAATACAATTCAACAAGAACATGGACAGTATAAGGACATCAAAGAATAATCCATGCAAATTTGGTTCTTTGTTGATTTGTATATTTTTCTATGTACAAAACTTTTTCCCTTCTAAAGGCACGGTAGTATGGAGGAAGGATACTCCAATTTTGTATCAGATAAATGAGTTTATAGCAGAAATAGGTCAGAATTTTGAGACAGTAATGGATAATTATTTTGAAGAATTTAAGGACAAAATGAACAACAGGTTCAGGATTCCTCCTAAGTTGGTAAAAGATTACAAAGATGATATATGCTTCATGGTAGACTGTGATAAAGTTTATATCCAGGTAGCCATACCCCGAGTGGCATGGGTAAAACCATTACCCTATGAAATTAACATAGATGAAGCAAGGGATATAATAGAAGCCTTGATAAATGAGCCAGCCATTCCCAACACCCCTACATTTGGCACTTATGATGAGGCCAAAGCCAGAATTGAGCTTGAAATCAAGCTTCCAAAGGCCACCACCAGTACCAAGAGGAAGGCAGCTAAAATAGAGGAATCAGAAGAGGAATCAGAGGAGGAAACATCAAAGAAGAAA